>NC_088243.1:72817849-73164849 GCF_036934945.1 Oncorhynchus masou masou | reverse complement strand
ATTATTTGTATTATTATTATATACCATAGATGTGTAGTAGAGAGCTCCTCTCGATGGCCACTTCTGTGACAGCATGGGCAGCTCCTCATAGGGCTTTCCCCATTTTGGTGTCATCAACTGGGTAGGACTGGCTATGAGTTAAGAAAGGATAGAATTCCATCCAGGACAGCAGGGGCAGTCAACCAATTAATTATACTCCAGAGCAAACATTCCGTAACTGCAGGTGGCAGTAAATCACCAACCTTGACTTTATACCTGTTCTTTACACACTTCACTCAAACCTACACTCAAACTTGAAGTACAAGAAGAAGAAATTGTCTACTTAAAAATGTCGATATCCCTCAATGCGCTGCCCAAACTGTCACAGAAGCGACCATTGAGAAGAGCTCTCTAGTACACATCTAATGAAGAGATTTGAGCCTTTCACCTTCCGAAACACCTGCCATTATACTAACTGTTGCAGAATTCATCATTATGTTACTTCCTGGTCTTTCAGTCATTTATGGAGTTGATTATAATAGAGAATGTCAATAAGTGAAGATGTTCATCAATAACAAACATTTTCTCTCACAGTCCTTAACTATACTAAATATCTATCAATGTGGCTTCAACCAAAGCAGTGATTCATTGTGAATCATTGTACCAATAGGGAGAGAGAAGTCTGCTGTGTTTTTCATTATACTTATTTAATTTGGGACATTCTTGTCCTTCGATAGTGTACTGCACTCGTTTTATAAATTTGAATGTATAACATTTTACTGTTGACTACAACTTGTTAAAGTTACATTGAAAAACAAAGACATGCAGTGTGTGTGTGGTGAATAACTATAATAATAACATAATTGTTAATAACAATAGCCCTTTTGAAAAGTGTGTAAAGGTAGTCTTTAAATATGTATTCTCTCTTAAATGCCTCAGCAAAGTAGAAAAGTGCCACAGAGACCTTGTTAGTGAGGTTCTGTTGTCGTGACGCGTACTGTTTTGAATGTAAATACTTCCCTGTGATTACTGCACATTCTGACAAATAATCCTTTATTCTCCAAGTGACTGTGTCAACACTGTGAAACTCCCAAGTAGATTTTTACAACAATATGATGCTTGTGTTTTTATTTATGATGAAATAAACATTCCATCCTATTTGACTTGATCATACATGATTTATGTATACAATCACCTCACATACTTAGCAGATATTATATAGTGATAAATTATGTTATTCAAAATTATGTCATTTTTGGGGGGTTTGCTCAATGAGATAAATTAACTGGTTTTACTGACTTACAATTACAGATCAACGCAGTGTGGCAGATGTAAATACTACTGCCCATTGAGTCACACACACCCTCTTACACAACACGGCAGGCCTACTTGCGCCAGTACTTGTATGGCTATTTTCAAGAGGGTCATGTATTCGCCAGGTCAGCTAAATACTGTAAACCACCAGTTTGATGGACTGCTGTCTGCATAGCCTTTACATCTCAGCTTTCACCCTCTGGTTCTTGATCATCAGGATATTCTCAAGGAGCCGCTTGTGAGCCAATTCCTTCTAAAAGTTGCACTGGATGCATGGACCAACTTTCTCTCCACACACCTTGCTGTTTTCACAAGATGGTCTCATGCTTTCCAAGTGCTTCTGTCTGCTGGGAAACTCCTCCTAAACTTGCTCTCCAAACACACACACACACACTCAGGTTTGAGCCTGCTGACACAGATAACACACCTGATTCATCTCTTAATCTAGTCAACTCTTTGTCCAGAGATTATGTCGCCAAATTTTGCTTCAACCCGTACATAAATGGGAACCATGCAAACTCATCTGTAGTTCCTTTGGCATAACCCAGACAAAGCCGTTTGCCATTGTCTTTCGACAGATGGCGTCCTTCTAATGTGATCTCGTTGCCATGAACCAGTGCAGACAGATTCGCCCATTGAAGTGAGAATATCGCCATTCTGAAGGTCGCCATGCTGAATTACATAAATTCAATGGCAGTTTTTTTATCGCTTTGGTGCAATTTTCACAAGTATGTGTTACATTTTTACAACATTTAGTACAAAACTCAAAGAAAACAATAAATCACAAAATGAAACGTGAAGCAACTATCGTGTCTTTGGCTATGCCGGATTAAGTGATATGACATGCTGTTCTATAAAATAATTTCCGAATAAACTCTTAAAGACCTAGTCAAGATCCCTAGTAATATTTTACATCAATAGCAGTCAAAATTAATCATCATCTTAATTCAGTCTCATCTGAAAGTTGTAAATTCTTAGTTATCTGCACGAACCCTGGCTCACAGGTTGAATCAGCAATACAAAATTGGGTTTAAATATTTATTTACTAAATACCTAACTAATCACACAGAATCACACATACACATAATTAAATCATAACTTGATTACAAATTACGTCATAAAGGAAAACGTCCCTAGCGGGCGGAACAGATATGACAGCTTGTTACACAAAAGAAAAGCGGCTGGGTTTGAGTGAAAGAGTGGGAAGAAGCTGTGCTATCATAAATACAGTATCTTATGCATTCTAAATTACCGCCCATTTGGAAAAGGAAAATGCAATAAATATTTACTCTGAGCTGCGCTTCGGTAGGTTGGTGGTAGATGGAAGGCGATGTTGCCCAACCGAATCCTTTGAAGAATGTATCTGATGGTAAATTGAATATGTTGTAGTAACGTTGTTGTGTGGTAGATGGGATACTCTGTCTGTTCCTTCCTAACCTGCGTTTGCAGCTGTGGTTGCTAACTCAACGGCTAGGAGGTATCCCTTCTGTAGTGAATACCATTCGCAACCAAAGCTCACGCTGATGTTGGCTTCGTTCTGTAGTTATTATCTGAACCATTCTGACATAGGACCGTCGTCCTCACGTCCTCGGAATAGGAGGTTACATTGTCGTCAAGGGCTTATATAGGAAGGGAGAGGAGGGCGTGTTTGAAAAGTTTTATAGCCCATGTCCCTTCACAGGGGCGGGCCACTGATTGAGCAGAGCCCTATCCTATGAAAACCCAAATCTCACATTTTAGAAGCTAAAATCACAATTCATCCCATCACAAATAATTTCATATTCAAACATTTAAATTGAACAACAATTCCATGTGAATCCGATAACTCTGATGTGTAGACTTTCCACTGTAGAGTTTATGGCATCTTATCATTGATGAGAATGTCTCAGATGACAACCAAACTGACATCATATTCATTAAGTACCACCTCATATGTTCAATTGGTCAGATTATCAGAATATAATTAATCCCCCCCCACCTTCTGATGTTCCCAGAATCTCTATGTTAACCAACGGTTTTGCAAATGTAACATCAGCAGGGTAGAGTGAGGAAAAAGGGGGAAAGAGGTATTTATGACTGTCATAAACCTAACCCCCAGGCCAACGTCATGACACAACAATAGTGCTCACGACCTCTGATTGATTGGGAACCATATTTAGGCAGCCATTTCCCCTTTGTGCTTTGTGGGATCTTGACTATGTATAGTTGCTGTGAGCACTATTGTTGCGTCACGTTTCATTTTGCGATTTATTGTTTTCTTTGAGTTTCACTTCCTAATAAAGAGAATGGAACCATACCACGCTGTATCTTGGTCCACTCATTATAACGATTGTGACAGAAGATCCCACCACAAATGGACCAAGCAGCGTGGCCAGGAGGAGCAGACATTGTGGACATGGGAGGATATCTTGGACGGTAAGGGATCCTGGACGTGGGAGGAGATCCTGTCAGAAAAGGATCGCCTTCCATGGGAGAAGACGGAGGCAGCGAGAGAGGAACAACGACGACACCGAGGTTCGCGGCCACGACGGAAGCCTAAAAAAAAAAATCCCCTTTGTGCTTTGTGGGATCTTGTCTAGGTATAGTTGCCTGCGAGCACTACTTTGAGCTTCACGTTTCATTTTTTTGCTTTATTGGTTTTTCTTTGGGTTTCTCTTCCAAATAAAAAGGTTGGAAACATACCACGCTGCATCTTGGTCCACTCCTTATAACGATCGTGACAGGTACATGTTCTGTTTATATTGGTTCGCAAGTGTAATCCCTGTTTAGCCTGTTTATCTGAAGATATTTATCATTATCAGAGCTCCAGAGTGACGCAGCGGTCTAAGGCACTGCATCTCAGTGCTAGAGACATCACTACAGACCCTGGTTCGATTCCAGGCTGTATCATAACCGACTGCGAATGGGAGTCCCATAGGACGGCACACAATTCGCCCAGCGTTGTCCAGGTTAAGGTTTGGCTGTTGTAGGCCGTCATTGTAAATAAGAATTTGTTCTGAACTGGCTTGCCTAGTTAAATATCAAATAAAACAATTACTCATTGTCACTTCATTCTTGAGTTCTCATAGTCATCATAGTCATTATAATATAGCCTTTGTAGCGGATATTGTGACTGCACAAATCAATACAATCAGATTGTATCGTCATATAGGATAGACATGGTGTAGGCGTCAAAGTTCAATGGCATGTTTACTGGTGGCAATCTTTTTCACTCATCATAGGGTGATGCCAATTTTTTTAGATCATGTTGATCTAGCGTACATTTGCAGTGAAGGCTTGTTTGGTTTCAGGTGTGGCCCACTTTTCCCTTAACACTCTTTCCCCTTAACATGTTGTGCTGTTTCCTAGTGATGTTATGTTGGATACCAGGGCTCCGGGGCATGTGTTGAAATCACTAAGCAGGTAAATGCCTTGTTCTGATCAGTGTTGCCATCTCCTCGGTAAGGAAAGTAGCTATTGGCTGTCCTAAAAGTCGCTAGAAGTTGCCAAATGACGCCATCACCTAATTTGCATAATTGGCCATGTGCATGTAATTGTGATGGACGTTGTAGGAGAGAGGAATAATGTCGTGAGAGAGTCAAAAAGTAAAAAAAAAACACCCTAAATATGTTTAGAACTACAAATTAACTTTCTTCTGTTGATTCTTGTTTTTTTTAATGTCATAATTCCAACCCTCCTCCTTTATACGGGCTTGGGACCAGCAAAAGTGACCCAAAAGAGAGACTCTGGCGGAGTTACTTCATTTTTGTTTTTTGTTATCTTAATTTGGTTTGGTTTTTAACCTTATGGTCCACTTAGGAGCCTACAACAAGTCACAGTAATACATTAACATTTTTAAACAACATACATTTTTTTTGTATACAATCTACATTAACAATCTAAATGGACCAAAAAGAGACAATGGAAAAAACTGTCAATGGCAATGTGAGAAAATGATGGTAACTAGTCTGGCCCTAATTCAGGTTCATTTATTTTTAAGTAAACCATGGCGGGACCAGCCGGAGGTTTTTGTGTATGGAATATTCCTGGGGTATTTTATTTCAGCTCATGAAACATGGGGCCAACACTTTACATGTTGCATAGGGAACTATGGAACGTTCAGGGATGTGAGGATATGAAGTTGAATCCCTTTGAAAGCACACTTTCTGTACTGTTCAAAACATTTGTTTTATTTAGTATAGTATAAGCTTCTGTCTTAAGCATCCTAAATAATGCCATAGCTTTTGAAGAGTCAACTTGAAGGTAAAAAAGGGAAGCAATGTAAGATGCAAACCTGTACTCCAACTAATTATAGGTTACTAAAGCCAACGACATACCCGCTGCGCCACAGAGTTTTCATGAAAACCGTTGACCAGCAGATGCCACTAATGTGCATTGTGAACAGATGAAGCTCTGAGTAATGGACAGTTTTTCGGCACAATTTGGTGAAAGCCCCGACGCCTTCAGAAAGCTTCGGTTTTCCATCACTACTGTTTCCTCTTCCCTTGCTATTACTCTCTCCTCTCTATTAATTATATTACAATGTATGGAATGCTATATAATATCCGCACGTCTTTCATGGTCGTACCCCACTGGCTGTGAGCATACAGGCTGATTGCTGTTCAGAGCTACTTGGTTGCATTGAATTGGACTACTAAAGTGAACTCGAGAGAGTTTGTCGAACAGCCTCGACGACAAAACCATCGCAGCAATCATGGATTGGTATTGTATAATAAGAGACCATGTTTAAGTTTATAACCTATTAATTTATATTTGATATTAAGTTGGCTCACGTAATCAATCGTAGCCTTGCACAAGAGGTGCTTTGCAACATTAGTCCATTTCAATTGATTCGTCAGCGATTCAAATGGATTATTTCATCCATGATTTGAGCTACTAATGCCTTCAACTCTCATCACTCTTGGTATTTTTATTTCATTTATTTGTATTTAATCTCGTTATAAACAAAATGTATTCCATTTCCTTGAGATGTCGTGTCAGAATTGATTGCAGGGACTATCTCGAATAATGTCAGCAGCAAACTATGTGGCAGGGTGGCCATTGACAGTAATACAGTTGAAGTCGGAAGTTCACATACACTTAGGTTGGAGTCATTAAAACTCGTTTTTCAACCACTCCACAAATTTCTTGTTAACAAACAGTAGTTTTGGCAAGTCGGTTAGGACATCTACTTTGTGCATGATGCAAGTCATTTTTCCAACAACTGTTTACAGACAGATTATTTAATTTATAATTCACTGTATCACAATTCCAGTGGGTCAGAAGTTTACATACACTAAATTGACTGTGCCTTTAAACAGCTTGGAAAATGACAGAAAATGATGTCATGGCTTTAGAAGCTTCTGAGAGGCTAATTGACATAATTTGAGTCAATTGGAGGTGTACCTGTGGATGTATTTCAAGGCCTACCTTCAAACTCAGTGCCTCTTTGCTTGACATCACGGGAAAATCTAAAGAAATCAGCCAAGACCTCCACATGTCCACATGTCTGGTTCATCCTTGGGAGCAATTTCCAAATGCCTGAAGGTACCACACTCATCAATACAAACAATAGTATGCATGTATAAACACCATGGGACCATGCAGCAGTCATACTGCTCAGGAAAGCGATGCGTTCTGTCTCCTTGAGATGAACATACTCTGGTGAGAAAAGTGCAAATCAATCCCAGAACAACAGCAAAAGGACCCTGTGAAGATGCTGGAGGAAACAGGTACAAAAGTATATCCACAGTAAAACGATTCCTATATTGACATAACTTGAAAGGCCGCTCAGCAAGGAAGAAGCCACTGCTCCAAAACCGTCATAGAAAAGCCAGGCTACGGTTTCCACATGGGGTCAAAGATTGTATTTTTTTGGAGAAATGTCCTCTGGTCTGATGAAACAAAAATGGAACTGTTTGGCCATAATGACCATTGTTATGTTTGGAGAAAAAGGGGGAGGCTTGCAAGCCGAAGAACACCATCCCAACTAGAGGTCGGACGATATAATCGGAATGGATGTGGGGGTTGTGGGGGTTGTGGGGGTGCTTTGCTGCACGAGGGACTGGTGCACTTCACAAAATAGATGGCATCATGAGGTAGGAAAATTATGTGGATATATTGAAGCAATGTCTCAAGACAGTCAGGAAGTTAAAGCTTGGTCGAAAATGGGTCTTCCAAATGCACAATGACCCCAAGTATACTTCCAAAGTTGTGGCAAATTGGCTTAAGGACAACAAAGTCAAGGTATTGGAGTGGCCATCACAAAGCCCTGACCTGAATCCTATAGAAAATGTGTGCGAGCAAGGAGGCCTACAAACCTGACTCAGTTACACCAGCTCTGTCAGGACGAATGGGCCAAAATTCACCCAATGTATTGTGGGAGGCTACCCAAAATGTTTGACCCAAGTTAAACCATTTAAAGGCAATGCTACCAAATACTAATTGAGTGTATGTAAACTTCTGACCCACTGGGAATGTGAGGAATGAAATAAAAGCTGAAATAAATCTCTCTACTATTATTTTGACATTTCACATTCTTAAAATAAAGTGGTAATCTTAACTGACCTAAGAGAGGGAATTTGTACTAGGATTAAATGTCAGGAATTGTGAAAAACTGAGTTTAAATGTATATGTCTATGTAAACTTCCGACTTCAACTGTATGTCAATCAAGAACTGTGGCTTTCAGTTTCACCTGTTGCTTGTGTATTTTCATTTATTTTAATTGTTTTGTCCTCATTCTAATAATGTGTTATTGTTACAGGTGGAGCTTCAATCTTAAGATCGGATGACACCTTGCCGAACTGTTCCGGGAAAATGCTTTTTTATGGAAGCTTCAAACATCCTACCCTACTTACAACAGTTTGGTCCCACAGCCACTACCTTCTGGTTGCAAATTAAGGCTGCCTAACAATGGGTTTTTATTTTTTTTATTTTACCTTTATTTAACCAGGCAAGTCAGTTAAGAACAAATTCTTATTTTCAATGACAGCCTAGGAACAGTGGGTTAACTGCCTGTTCAGGGGCAGAACGACAGATTTGTACCTTGTCAGCTCGGGGGTTTGAATTTGCAACCTTCCGGTTACTAGTCCAACGCTCTAACCACTAGGCTACCCTGCCGGGTTTACCACACTTTCCTCTTTCCACTTTCCCTTTCCTTTACTACTAGCGTACAAGATTCATTTGGTACATGCACGGGTTTGGGTAGCACTCAGTTTTTCATGACACTTTTACTCAAGTGCCCTTTTTGGGGTTGGCCCCACAGTTTCTATGGTCATGTTGCAATAGTGCCTGTTTCAGATATCATTATGGGTTAGACAGTTGGGTCTGAGTATGGGTTTACTTGGACGCTTCCCATCCGTTTCCTTTTCTGGAATTTTTTAGGCTAGTAGTCCGCAGTTCATCGTTTTTTACATTATGGATAATTGGTTCATCCTTAGTGGGCCTCTTAGGGCTAGCGTCAGCATGTCGCACACTAGGTAAATCACATTAGTCAGCCACTACGTCTAGTTGACGTCTCATGCCATCTTTTCCCATTTATATCCAATTAGAACAACTTTTCATCGCAACACAACCATTTTAATCTCTCCACTAAGCTACTTGCTACCTGTTTTGCAGCATATGCTTGCAGTCTCAGACAAGGCAGTTACCACCTCTTGACGTCTCCGTAAGATCTTTCTTTTTCCTGGTCCCTTCAATTGCATTCACGTACTCCTTCTATTATACATTTTCTTCACGTGATTTAGGGATTCTGACCCGGTCTCCTCACCTTAATCACTAGCTTCACTCAAGCATTTTAAATTGGGTTCCTGCAGTACTATCATAAGAGCTCGCACCTACACTTATCCTTTCTCTTGCTTTATGCTTATATTTTTCAACGCTGGACGGTGCTCTGCTCCTCATATTACATTTGATTTATATCCCTCCCATTCAACCCTCTGTTTCATTCCTCTCATTTCTTAAGTAATATAAAGGTCCTATGATACACTGGCCTTTCGTTCAGACCTGGAGCAGTAACCACTGCAGCAACATTAGCCAGAGTGATGGTGGAATAATACCTATGTGCTGCTACACCTCACTTGTTAGGCCAAATCTTTTTGACTTCTCCTCAGCAATGGCTCCTTACCATAACTATCAATAGCTAATTTAGTTGGCGAGCTTTCAATGACACGCATGTATGTGACAGTCATTCATATTACACCTGGCTTTTGGGTCACACATTTTTAGGCATGCATCACCATCCCTCGTTTACTGCATGCACGACTGGGTTCAAAAGAGCAAGCAAATAATGTTTCACAAATTGCATTACAGAATTTGTGGTCGGGTTCTACGTACCATGGTGCGTAACGTTTCTTCTAAATAAATTAGCGTAACAATAAGAATCACTCAGCAGATCAGCATTGGGCTAAACTCGGTTAGGTGCCCATATCCTCCTGCATTTTGGTGTGCACGATTAGCGTTTCATGTCAATCATACATATAGCATTACAGCATGCACTGTTTCATGTTAATCATGCACATCTTATACGGCATGCATGGCTGGGTAGACGTACACGCAGACGTGTCATTTCAATCAAACATTCCATATGATACTTTCCATTACAGCATAATTGCACTTTTCTTCTATTCTTCACATGCGTCTCTTTTACACCTATTTATCTTGCATTCCATCTTGAGATCCAACCACTGCTCGGCCATGTCCCTTCTCCCTGGTGAGTAACTTATTTATTTAGGGGAGGTCGATGCTAGCTGTCCAGCATAGGGCAACCAGTCATCAGCATTTATTTAATTTGATTACAGTACACCTATGTTGTAATTATGTCGGAACAGTTAATTATTTATTTTTATCCATAATTTCTATCCTATTTGTGATCAAAGGTGTGATCATTGAAGACATCTTTCACAATCATTGACCTGAAAAATAAATGTATTGTTCTGATATAATTACAACATAAGTGTACTGTAATCAAATTAAACAATTCAAATGAATGAAATTAATCATGTTTAGTAGGCATTAGTTTGCATCAAGCCTGTCTTGAGCATTTGGGCATAGGTTCTCATCGGCATCGCAGTAAATGTCCTCATTGTTCATGCACTTGGGGGAAAATGTGCATAATGTGCATAACTCCACCTACGGTAACACTGTCAGGCTCAGGGCAATGTTCATACCCTTGCGGGAGCATGTAACAGGCCAGTCTGGCCAGTGCAAGGCTAGCTGTTTACATGTAATCTGACCATATCAGTTCACACCCAAGAAGACGTTCAAATGTACAGTCGTGGCCAAAATTTTTGAGAATGACACAAATGTTAATTTTCACAAAGTCTGCTGCCTCAGTTTGTATGATGGCAATTTGCATATACTCCAGAATGTTATAAAGATTGATCAGATGAGTTGCAAAGTCCCTCTTTACCATGCAAATGAGCTGAATCCCCAAAAAACATTTCCACTGCATTTCAGCCCTGCCACAAAAGGACCAGCTGACATCATGCCAGTGATTCTCTCGTTAAAACAGGTGTGAGTGTTGACGAGGACAAGGCTGGAGATCACTCTGTCATGCTGATTGAGTTTGAATAACAGACTGGAAGCTTCAAAGGAGGGTGGTGCTTGGAATCATTGTTCTTCCTCTGTCAAACATGGTTACCTGCAAGGAAACACGTGCCGTCCTCATTGCTTTGCACAAAAAGGGCTTCACAAGGCAAGGATATTGCTGCCAGTAAGATTGCACCTAAATCAACCATTTATCGGATCATCAGGAACTTCAAGGAGAGCAGTTCAATTGTTGTGAAGGCGGCTTCAGGGTGCCCAAGAAAGTCCAGCAATCTGCGGGATCGGGGCACCACCAGTACAGAGCTTGCTCAGGAATGGCAGCAGGCAGGTGTGAGTGCATCTGCACGCACAGTGAGGCGAATACTTTTGGAGGATGGCCTGGTGTCAAGAAGGGCAGCAAAGAAGCCACTTATCTCCAGGAAAAACATCAGGGACAGACTGATATTCTGCAAAAGGTACAGGGATTAGACTGCTGAGGACTGGGGTAAAGTCATTTTCTCTGATATATCCCCTTTCCGATTGTTTGGGACATCCGGAAAAAGGCTTGTCCGGAGAAGACAAGGTGAGCGCTACCATCAGTCCTGTGTCATACCATCAGTCCTGTGTCATGCCAACAGTAAAGCATCCTGAGACCATTCATGTGTGGGGTTGCTTCTCCGCCAAGGGAGTGGGCTCACTCACAATTTTGCCTAAGAGCACAGCCATGAATAAAGAATGGTACCAACACATCCTCCGAGAGCAACTTCTCCCAACCATCCAGGAACAGTTTGGTGACGAACAATGCCTTTTCCAGCATGATGGAGCACCTTGCCATAAGGCGAAAGTGATAACTAAGTGGCTCGGGGAACAAAACATCGATATTTTGGGTCCATGGCCAGGAAACTCCCCAGACCTTAATCCCATTGAGAACGTGTGGTCAATCCTCAAGAGGCGGGTGGACAAACAAAAACTCACACATTTTGACAAACTCCAAGCATTGATTATACAAGAATGGCTGCCATCAGTCAGGATGTGGCCCAGAAGTTCGTTGACAGCATGCCAGGGTGGATTGCAGAGGTCTTGAAAAAGGAGGGTCAACACTGCAAATATTGACTCTTTGCATCAACTTCATGTAATTGTCAATAAAAGCCTTTGACACTAATGAAATGCTTGTAATTATACTTCAGTGTTCCATAGTAACAGCTGACAAAAATATCTATAGACACTGAAGCAGCAAACTTTGTGAAAATTAATGTCATTCTCAACTTTTGGCCACAACTGTACAGCTCAATTGTCAGTAGAAACCACATTTGTTTTAGCAAGTCAGCCATATCAGCTATGTTTTGTGTAGCGGTGGTAAGGATTCACTCCATGTTGCTGAAAAGAAGGCTCTGCTGTTGGGGCAGCTTTATGTAGGCCCCAACAGTTTCTGGGCACCACTTTTCACCGTTATAATGCAATTAATGTATTGTTTAGTGTAGTGGCTTTGCTGGCAGGCATCTAACATTTTTGGGGAGAGTTTGCCCCACCAAGATTTACATGCTAAAATCCCCACTGCCCATATCCACATATCCTGAACGTGTAGTCTGTGCATGCACACACAGAAAAGTATCGCTGGAGCCCAATCAAATGGAATATAACGTTGCGGATGAAGTTTGGAGTGGCACAATTTCATGTGTACAACCATCTAAAGACCTGCATTACTGTTTCTAAAAAGATGTATTTGGGTGTTTTTGGAGAGTTAATGTTTTATCGGTGCACCTGCAACTGCAGAATGAGCATCAGGAAGTCTATCGCAGGTGGAGTACATTTCTCAAAAAGTAAGAAGTGAAATTGCTAAAAAAAAAGTTTCTGTAAAAAGTTAACCTGTCCTCTACTTGTTCAACATTTAGCTGGGTGAATAAAATCATTTTTGTTTACATGTAAGTTATAGTAAATCCCCCCCCAAACAACATATGCTGTATATTGAAACAACAATCAATTGTTGAATTTATTAATGAGGAATAATATGAACATGTTCTATTGTCTATACATGTCTTTTGCTTACTGTATGTGTTTTGCCTGTACATGTTTGCCAATACTTGTATGTCTTTTGCCAATGGAAATGCATAAATAACATTGAAGGTTCTATTGAACTTCTGTATTTTACAAAGCAGGAACAAGTAAATCACAGGGAGGAAGTTCTGAATCATTCCTGATGTGGGGATTGTAATAACTGCCATTTGGTGCATGAGTTGCATTGCATATCTAACAAATAATCAATTCCTTAAACAATACAATGAGCTGTTCATGTTACAATTAAGTACATGGCAGAGGTATTGCTTCAGTTTAACCAAATGGAATATAACGTTGTGGATAAAGTTCGGAATTACACAGTTTCATGTTTACAACATCTGTTAAACTCTAATCCTCCACAGACAGCCGCCCTGCCCACCCCTCATCATCTGAACATATGACATGAGAAAGGCATGTTAGGCTACTGTTAATTGGATTAAAATACAAAAACAAAAGTAAATAAAATATTTACATGATTGCATAACTACTTGTCATCTTGATTCATTGTCAGAAGCAGTCAAAATCAATTGTTAAGCACTTGTTTTCAATTTAGAACAGTTTCATTATGATAGGCTAATATTTAGCTGAGCCTACATTGCACAGAGGGGCCCTTCATTGTCGCTTTCAACCAGACTTTTGGGTGGGTTGTATTTTTTGGCTACTATTATCCAATTGTTGCAATATTTACAAAGAAAAACGCATTGTGTTATTGCATGCATGATTGTAACATAGTAGCATCATAATAATGTCACTTTAAGGCTTATGATAGGCCTATTGTTTTCCACCATCTTTTGGGGGGATGGGGGGGTCTATTTAATGTTGTGCTACCTATACTGTATGCGGACCTATTTTGTTATGGAGGGCGGGCCGACAGTACATTGAGTTTTCGGACAGTAGACTAGTGATGAGGACTGACCAGCCTGCAGCGAGTAGCAAGTATTCTAATTAACAGATCGCACGCAGCTTTGAAGATGGCATGCGAGCGCCGCAAGCGCGGGATAGCCTGCATATCCACAAACTGAAGTCAGACATGCCGGAGCATTTTGGAGAAATTCTGCAGAGGTCCTGTGTCTGTTTGTGCTAGCAAACCGGTGGACACAGATGCAAGGGCGAGGCTACAAGAAAAAGAAGCGTCAAGGGACGGCTATTTTGGACATTCTATGCAGTCACGCTCCCCCAATCCATGCACCGTAATTTAAAATTATGTCCTTTATAGATTTAAATGATGACCAGAGATGGGTGCCTACACATGTGAATGTAACTGTCCTTCGTGCAAGGGGTTTGCGGACTAAGGGCAAGCACGGGGGTAGCCGTTATGTTTACACAATCATTCAGGTGGGGAAGGAGAAATACACAACTGGTTTGGTCGAGAAGGCGACTGTGCCAGAGTGGAATGAGGAATGCTGTTTCGAACTTCTACACGGAATACTGGAGGATGGGGTTCGCAGTGCTTTTCCCTCAGGGAGCGGTGACTTGGTCCTCACCATTATGCACCGTGTGCTTATCGGACTTGACGTGTTTCTTGGTCAAGCAATCCTCCCTTTGGATAAAATATTTCAAGATGGAATGTGCCCGAGAGATGAGTAGGTTCCTCTCACTTACTAAGTTAATTTGCTAATGATGAACTTATTTCCACTGATTACATTGAAATGTAGGCTAAATTATAATAATATCACATCACTTTATAGGCCATTATGGCCATAGTAATTTGCCATGATTGCCAGTAACATTCATAAGCCCAATCTGCTCAAGTATCTGTGCATTAGAGATGTCAACGATGACACATCATACTCATCATCTCTAATGCACAGATACTGGGGCAGGCCCAACTATGGAGAAGGGTGCAATTGCGGCCCGCAATTTGGGGTGCTCCTGCATGTCGGCATTCCTGCATCTGCTGGAACCTGTCTTTATACTTCTATTGGTCAAATTTGAAATTACAACAGGTGGGAGGTGTGGTTTCTCCAGTACGGAAGGTGGCGTTAATGCACAATAACATTGGATGCCAGCCGCCGATAAACCCCACAGGCACTGTTTTATTGCAGTTATGTTAACGACGGCAAGGGCAGTTGTTCAGCAGGCGGGAGTGAAGGGCGCTGTGTGCCATCTTAGCCAGCTAGTCCTAAGGAGGATTCTGGTACACAGCAGGCTGGGGTGGCACAGTGTGCTGGCTAGCTAACTATCAAGATATCAACACCGGGCCTCCCGGGTGGCGCAGTGGTTAAGGGCGCTGCACTATCAGAGTCCCTGGGTTCGCGCCCAGGCTCTGTCATAACTGGCCGCGACCAGGAGGTCCGTGGGGCGACGCACAATTGGCTTAGCCTCATCCCGGTTAGGGAGGGCTTGGTCGGTAGGGATGTCCTTGTCTCATTGCGCACCAGCGACTCCTGTGGCGGGCCGGGCGCAGTGCACGCTAACCAAGTTTGCCAGGTGCATGGTGTACCCTCCGACACATTGGTGCGGCTGGCTTCCGGGTTGGATGTGCGCTGTGTTAAGAAGCAGTACGTCTGGTTGGGTTGTGTATCGGAGGACGCATGACTTTCAACCTTCGTCTCTCCCGAGCCCGTACGGCAGTTGTAGAGATGAGACAAGACTACTACAACAATTGGATACCACGAAATTGGGGAGAAAAAGGGGTAAAAAAAAAGAAAGAAAAAAAGATATCAACACCGTGTGCTAGCTAACTATCAAGCTAGCTAGCCTGCTGTGCTAGCGGGAGGCAGGGATGATCGCCCCTGCCTGTCGGCATGTTTTTTACTGTGACACCCCGCATGTCGGTGGAGGGGAGCGAAACAGGCCTCACAAGCTCACAGAACGGGACCGGAAAGTGTTGAATCGCATAGCGCGTAAAAATCATCCGTCCTCGGTTGCAACACTCATTACCGGGTTCCAAACGTCCTCTGGAAGCAAAGTCAGTACAAGAACTGTTCTAGTCGGGAGATTCATGAAATGGTTTCCATGGTTGAGCAGCCGCACACAAGCCTAAAATCACCATGCGCAATGCCAAGCGTCGGCTGGAGTGGTGTAAAGCTCGCCGCCATTGGACTCTGGAGCAGTAGAAATGCATTCTCTGGAGTGATGAATCACGCTTCACCATTTGGCAGTCCAACGGACTAATCTGGGTTTGGCGGATGCCAGGAAAACACTACCTGCAACAATGTATAGGGCCAACTGTAAAGTTTGGTGGAGGACGAATAACGATCTGGAGCTGTTTTTCATGGTTCAGGCTCGGCCCCTTAGTTCCAGTGAAGGACAATCTTAATGATACGGCATACAATTACATTCTATACAATTCTGTGCTTCCAACTTTGTGGCAACAGTTTGGGGAAGCCCTTTCCTATGTCAGCATGACAAATCCCCCGTGCACAAAGCGAGGTCCATATAGAAATGGTTTGTTGAGATCGGTGTGGAAGAACTTAACTGGCCTGTGCAGAGCCCTGACCTCAACCCCATTGAACACCTTTCAGATTAATTGGAACGCCGACTGCGAGCCAGACCTAATCGCCCAGCATCAATGCCCAACCTAACTAATGCTCTTGTGGCTGAATGGAAGCAAGTTCCCGCAGCAATGTTCCAACATCTAGTGGATAGTCTTCCCAGAAGCTGGAGGCTGTTACAGCATCAATGTGGGGACCATATTAAATGCCCATGATTTTGGAATGAGATGTTTGACTTGCAAGTGTCCACATACTTTTGGCCACGTAGTGTATGTAGATATCTTTGTTAGCAAAAATACAAAATTTACCACAGTCCAAAATTATAAGCTTTATATAGCCTATCAAAGTAATAAGACAAGATATTTTAATATATTTAACTTTGACTATATTTCACTGCTTCACTTAAGTAAAGCGTTTTAAAATTCTTCCACTACCACAAAAATAATTTCAAAGAGCAGAAGCAAGTCACACTTTTTCTTCATGGAAAATGACCATATAGTTATAGTTATTATTATTTGGAATCTTCTTATACCTTAAGTTTAACTCTTCATCTTAATTCTGAGTTATTAGTGTGGCTTGTGACAGCAGCCACACTGTAAATGTTGTCCAAATTGTTTCTGACTTTTTAACGTGGCACACTTTAAATGTTGTAAGAATGATTTCTTACTTATTGCTATTATTTCCTCCAACACCGTTTAAGATAGAAACACAATTCAAACTTTAAAAGTTATAGACTGATCTGGGTTAAGTTGCTTGCATACAACTTTGATACCATTTATACTTTTTAAACTATTACATTTTTTTGTCCTCCATCCACTCAACTCTCTCAATTTTCTCAACATTCTAAGAGGCCCATTGTGACTTCCAATATTATTTTCTATTCACTTTAAACAATGTAACTTTTGACACAATTCAGCTACTTTGACATCTTTCACAAAAACAAGTTGTATGGGTATGACATCTTGGTCTACATCTCTGCAGAACAGAATTATCTTCTACCAATCAAAATGTATAGCTGTTTTATTAACCGCATAAACTACACTGAACAAAAATATTAATGCAACATGTAAAGTGTTGGTCTCATGTTTCATGAGCTGAAATAAAAGTTCCCAGAAATGTTCCATACGCACAAAAAGCTTATTTCTCTCAAGTTTTGTGCACAAATTTGTTTACATCCCTGTTAGCGCACATTTCTCCTTTTCCAAGATAATCCATCCACCTGACAAGTGTGGCATATCAAAAAGCTGATTTAACAGCACGATCATTACACAGGTGCACCTGGCACTGGACACAATAAAAGGCCACTCTAAAATGTGCAGTTTTCTCACACAACATACACAATGCCACAGATGTCTCAAGTTTTGAGGGAGCGTGTAATTGGCATGCTGACTGCAGGAATGTCCACCTAAACTGTTGCTAGAGAATTGAATGTTAATTTCTATACCATAAACCACCTCCAACTTCATTTGAGAGAATTTAGCAGTACATCCAACTAGGGCTCGCAACTAACTTTTGCCCTACCGTCCCGGTACCATCATGGAAGAGCAATTTCAACTGTCCCAAACTGAACTTGAACTGTCCCAAAAATTAATATATATATATTTTTAATGTTTTGATATGCCAACATGGGTCTAGATCATTTGCAATGCTTTTAAAGTAATTTATGTATTTTTCTAAGACCGATACAGAAAGTCTATATTACATCAACTTAATTTCTTCAGAATAAAGAGTTTAGCATCTTAATGAAAACAGACAAACATCCATTACATTATTAATAATTATCATGTATTACTTGAACATTTTAACCACATGTATACAATATAGTTGACAGAACAATGTTATTGTGAACTGGTTACTGAAGAAATGTAAGTTAGAGACATTCCATCACCAGCTGCTCCATTAAACAATATAACACAGCAATATACAATAAAGAACGTGTGTGTTCCCCGGCCTTCACGTTCTCTGCTTCATCCTCCCTCTTCAGTTACTGAAGAATGTTATCCTTAACCTTAACCCACTTGCGAACAGCCAGGGTCTACAATGTACTTTTTGGTACACTGGCCACTATGGCAGGTAGATTAAAAATCAACAGTGCTTCTAAAAATGAATCTGTCTTCACATGCGCACGCACAGCCTCGGCAGTGTTGCAGCGGAAGACAGAAATATTTTGCACATTTTACAGTGTGCATTCGGTTCAGGTCAGGGAGATACAACCATATTATCTAGAATATTATAGTATCTAGCCATAGCCGTCAGACAATGCAAATGCCACAGCAGCTCCTGGCACACGCAACCCCCTAAATGCCACATAAACTCCCTGCAACCTCAGCTCCTAAATGTCACAGCAACTCCCGGCACACGCAACCTCAGCTCCTAAATGCCATATAAACTCCCTGCAACCTCAGCTCCTAAATTCCATATAAACTCCCTGCAATCTCAGCTCCTAAATTCCATATAAACTCCCTGCAATCTCAGCTCCTAAATGTCATATAAACTCCCTGCAACCTCAGCTCCTAAATTCCATATAAACTCCCTGCAACCTCAGCTCCTAAATGCCATATAAACTCCCTGCAACCTCAGCTCCTAAATGCCATATAAACTCCCTGGAACCTCAGCTCCTAAATGCCATATAAACTCCCTGCAACCTCAGCTCCTAAATGTCATATAAACTCCCTGCAACCTCAGCTCCTAAATGCCATATAAACTCCCTGGAACCTCAGCTCCTAAATGCCATATAAACTCCCTGGAACCTCAGCTCCTAAATGTCATATAAACTCCCTGCAACCTCAGCTCCTAAATGCCATATAAACTCCCTGCAACCTAAGCTCCTAAATGTCATATAAACTCCCTGCAACCTCAGCTCCTAAATGCCATATAAACTCCCTGCAACCTCAGCTCCTAAATGTCATATAAACTCCCTGCAACCTCAGCTCCTAAATGTCATATAAACTCCCTGCAACCTCAGCTCCTAAATGCCATATAAACTCCCTGCAACCTCAGCTCCTAAATGTCATATAAACTCCCTGCAACCTCAGCTCCTAAATGCCATATAAACTCCCTGGAACCTCAGCTCCTAAATGCCATATAAACTCCCTGGAACCTCAGCTCCTAAATGTCATATAAACTCCCTGCAACCTCAGCTCCTAAATGCCATATAAACTCCCTGGAACCTCAGCTCCTAAATGTCATATAAACTCCCTGCAACCTCAGCTCCTAAATGTCACAGCACAGGAAACCTCTGCTCTGAACAGGCAACCTCTGCTCCGGGCCGGTGGTCCGTGGACCGGTTGGGAGAGAGTCAAATGTGTATTCTGAAAGAGCTATTTGCCCATAATTGGAATGATATTTTAATCTTATACATTTCCATACCCTAAATAATAACATATGCGATGCCTAGCCAACCATATCATTGTTTGAAACCTGGACTTTTTACATGGCCTATTTTACCATGCTTTTGACTGCCTACAGCCAAAATCCTACCATAGAAAAAAAGCACATATTTCCTAATATGCCATTTGAAAACAACAGTTTTCTTCTACTGTCCAAAGGCAGTAGGGCACAATCCTATTGTTACATCTTCAGATATTCCCTCTTTCTAAGTTTCTACCATTAGGCTGTATATCATTCTGTCGCATTATAAAAAATGCTTTTATCAGGTGCGCGTTTGAGAATGCCATTTTCCTGTAATAGCATTTTGGAACATTCATGCATATGGCTGAGACGAGTGAACACATTGCTGCGCTTATAATGTAAATTATTCATAGTTTTATTAACTTTTAAGCTAAATGTTGTGATCTGTTTTATCAGCCTTGTCTTTGTGTTTAAACATTTTAGTATGGAATCACTCTTGTATGCATTTTATATTCTTCTGGCCTATTGTCCTTCAACTGTCCCAAAGTCTGTTTTGAACCTTCCAAGGCATATTTTTATCGTCCCAAGGATGACGGGACACCATTAATTTCGAGCCCGGCGTCCAACCAGCCTCACAACCACAGACCATGTGTATGGCTTAGTGTGGGCAAGCTGTTTGCTGATGTCAAGGTTGTGAACAGAGTGCACCATGATGGCGGTGGGGTTATGGCAGGGACGGACTGGGAGTAAAAAACAGCCCTGGACTTTTATCCAGACCGGCCCACCAGAACCGGCACCGTATACTCCACACAGCCACCCTGCTAATGCATGTTCATACACGACCCACCCCTAATACAACCACCTAGCTGCATCACAACCATTGATCACCATTGCAGTACTATGTTAAAAAGGCTGCAGAACACACACACACAAACGCTGCACATTGTTATAAAACATCTACAGAACACACACTGAATTTGTCATGATTGAACTACCTCACATCATGAAGCCTAGAGTGAAGAGATTCTAAAATATCCACAATACTCACTGAGACACTCACTGAGACATAGAACTGTCTAACTGCTGCTCAGGGTCAGCTGGCTGACTTTAAATCATGGGAGTACACCTTCTAAAAAACAATGGTTGTACACCTCTCCAAAAATAGAACGTAACCTGTAAGAGAGCAGCACAAGCCATCATGAGTCATGATTGACCTACATCACAGTATCTGAAGCCTAGAGTTAAAAAGAGATGCTATAATATTCACAATACTCACTGAAATATAGAACTGTCTAACTGCTGCTCAGGGTCTGCTGGCTGGCTTCACTCAGTCAAAGTACTGGACAGCAATATTAGGCAGGAAAAAGAGATATTAGAAATGTAGGAGTAAAATAATGGTAAGTAAGCAAGTTATAGGAAATATGTTGAAACTACCTTATTGCAGGAACAATTTTCTCAACAGCTGGCTTTTCTCTGCAACTCTATGGATCACCATGTCAGTATCCAGGGCCATTAGGATGTCCTCCTCAGTAACCATGTCAGTATCCAGGGCCATTAGGATGTCCTCCTCGGTAACCATGTCAGTATCCAGGGTCATTCTGATGTCCTCCTCAGTAACCATGTCAGTATCCAGGGCCATTAGGATGTCCTCCTCAGTAACCATGTCAGTATCCAGGGCCATTAGGATGTCCTCCTCGGTAACCATGTCAGTATCCAGGGTCATTATGATGTCCTCCTCAGTAACCATGTCAGTATCCAGGGCCATTAGGATGTCCTCCTCAGTAACCATGTCAGTATCCAGGGCCATTAGGATGTCCTACTCGGTAACCATGTCAGTATCCAGGGCCATTAGGATGTCCTCCTCAGTAACCATGTCAGTATCCAGGGCCATTAGGATGTCCTCCTCAGTAACCATGTCAGTATCCAGGGCCATTAGGATGTCCTCCTCAGTAACCATGTCAGTATCCAGGGCCATTAGGATGTCCTCCTCAGTAACCATGTCAGTATCCAGGACCATTAGGATGTCCTCCTCGGTAACCATGTCAGTATCCAGGGCCATTAGGATGTCCTCCTCGGTAACCATGTCAGTATCCAGGGTCATTATGATGTCCTCCTCAGTAACCATGTCAGTATCCAGGGCCATTAGGATGTCCTCCTCAGTAACCATGTCAATATCCAGGGCCATTAGGATGTCCTACTCGGTAACCATGTCAGTATCCAGGGCCATTAGGATGTCCTCCTCAGTAACCATGTCAGTATCCAGGGCCATTAGGATGTCCTCCTCAGTAACCATGTCAGTATCCAGGGCCATTAGGATGTCCTCCTCAGTAACCATGTCAGTATCCAGGGCCATTAGGATGTCCTCCTCGGTAACCATGTCAGTATCCAGGACCATTAGGATGTCCTCCTCAGTAACCATGTCAGTATCCAGGGTCATTATGATGTCCTCCTCAGTAACCATGTCAGTATCCAGGGCCATTAGGATGTCCTCCTCAGTAAACATGTCAGTATCCAGGGTCATTATGATGTCCTCCTCAGTAACCATGTCAGTATCCAGGACCATTAGGATGTCCTCCTCAGTAACCATGTCAGTATCCAGGGTCATTAGGATGTCCTCCTCAGTAACCATGTCAGTATCCAGGGCCATTAGGATGTCCTCCTCAGTAACCATGTCAGTATCCAGGGCCATTAGGATGTCCTCCTCGGTAACCATGTCAGTATCCAGGGCCATTAGGATGTCCTCCTCTGTAACCATGTCAGTATCCAGGACCATTAGGATGTCCTCCTCTGTAACCATGTCAGTATCCAGGACCATTAGGATGTCCTCCTCGGTAACCATGTCAGTATCCAGGGTCATTATGATGTCCTCCTCAGTAACCATGTCAGTATCCAGGGCCATTATGATGTCCTCCTCAGTAACCATGTCAGTATCCAGGGCCATTAGGATGTCCTCCTCAGTAACCATGTCAGTATCCAGGACCATTATGATGTCCTCCTCAGTAACCATGTCAGTATCCAGGGCCATTATGATGTCCTCCTCAGTAACCATGTCAGTATCCAGGACCATTAGGATGTCCTCCTCAGTAACCATGTCAGTATCCAGGACCATTAGGATGTCCTCCTCAGTAACCATGTCAGTATCCAGGGCCGTTAAGATGTCCTCCTCAGTAACCATGTCAGTATCCAGGGCCATTATGATGTCCTCCTCAGTAACCATGTCAGTATCCAGGGTCATTATGATGTCCTCCTCAGTAACCATGTCAGTATCCAGGACCATTAGGATGTCCTCCTCAGTAACCATGTCAGTATCCAGGGCCGTTAAGATGTCCTCCTCAGTAACCATGTCAGTATCCAGGGTCATTATGATGTCCTCCTCAGTAACCATGTCAGTATCCAGGGTCATTATGATGTCCTCCTCAGTAACCATGTCAGTATCCAGGGCCATTATGATGTCCTCCTCAGTAACCATGTCAGTATCCAGGGCCATTAGGATGTCCTCCTCAGTAACCATGTCAGTATCCAGGGCCATTAGGATGTCCTCCTCAGTAACCATGTCAGTATCCAGGGCCATTATGATGTCCTCCTCAGTAACCATGTCAGTATCCAGGACCATTATGATGTCCTCCTCAGTAACCATGTCAGTATCCAGGGCCATTAGGATGTCCTCCTCAGTAACCATGTCAGTATCCAGGACCATTAGGATGTCCTCCTCAGTAACCATGTCAGTATCCAGGGCCATTAGGATGTCCTCCTCAGTAACCATGTCAGTATCCAGGGCCATTAGGATGTCCTCCTCTGTAACCATGTCAGTATCCAGGGCCATTAGGATGTCCTGCTCGGTAACCATGTCAGTATCCAGGGTCATTATGATGTCCTCCTCAGTAACCATGTCAGTATCCAGGGCCATTATGATGTCCTCCTCAGTAACCATGTCAGTATCCAGGGCCATTAGGATGTCCTCCTCAGTAACCATGTCAGTATCCAGGGCCATTAGGATGTCCTGCTCGGTAACCATGTCAGTATCCAGGGTCATTATGATGTCCTCCTCAGTAACCATGTCAGTATCCAGGGCCATTATGATGTCCTCCTCAGTAACCATGTCAGTATCCAGGGCCATTAGGATGTCCTCCTCAGTAACCATGTCAGTATCCAGGGCCATTAGGATGTCCTCCTCAGTAACCATGTCAGTATCCAGGGTCATTATGATGTCCTCCTCAGTAACCATGTCAGTATCCAGGGCCATTAGGATGTCCTCCTCAGTAACCATGTCAGTATCCAGGGTCATTAGGATGTCCTCCTCAGTAACCATGTCAGTATCCAGGACCATTATGATGTCCTCCTCAGTAACCATGTCAGTATCCAGGGTCATTAGGATGTCCTCCTCAGTAACCATGTCAGTATCCAGGGTCATTAGGATGTCCTCCTCAGTAACCATGTCAGTATCCAGGGCCATTAGGATGTCCTCCTCAGTAACCATGTCAGTATCCAGGGCCATTATGATGTCCTCCTCAGTAACCATGTCAGTATCCAGGGCCATTAGGATGTCCTCCTCAGTAACCATGTCAGTATCCAGGACCATTATGATGTCCTCCTCAGTAACCATGTCAGTATCCAGGGTCATTATGATGTCCTCCTCAGTAACCATGTCAGTATCCAGGGCCATTATGATGTCCTCCTCAGTAACCATGTCAGTATCCAGGACCATTAGGATGTCCTCCTCGGTAACCATGTCAGTATCCAGGACCATTAGGATGTCCTCCTCCTCAGTAACCATGTCAGTATCCAGGGCCATTATGATGTCCTCCTCGGTAACCATGTCAGTATCCAGGACCATTAGGATGTCCTCCTCAGTAACCATGTCAGTATCCAGGGCCATTAGGATGTCCTCCTCGGTAACCATGTCAGTATCCAGGACCATTAGGATGTCCTCCTCGTTGGCCATCAGCATGAAGGCCTCTAGGTGTTCTTGTGAGAGAGTGCTCCTGAGTCTACTATTGATATACTTTAAGGTAGAGAAACTTACCGCACAAGCTACCTGGGTAACTGAGAGGGTGAGTAGGAACTTGTATCCAAGGGCAAGGATATGGTATGCATCAGTCAGCAGGTTGTACCGTCTCAGCATCTGGTAACAACACAATCAAAATTCTTTGCAGGATTCTTCATTTTGGCCTCATCTTCATTTCCATCAGGGCCATCCTCCACTGTCCTTGTATTCCTCCAATACTGAACTTTTCAGTATTTTCCACTTCACAGCGAGGCTTCTCAGCTCACATTACAAATTGTCAACAGTTGCTCGCTTATCAAATCGAAGCAAACATTTGCTGAGATCTTGAAGGGCTGTCTCTGGAAGACCATTGGATGTTATTTGGGAGATGTTTCTAGGGCCCAGAAGGGCTAGGTCAGCATATAGAGTGCCACGAGACATAAATTGCCTGTGGATACTATCTGACTGTATCCCTAATTTGATTGTGGACTTGAACTTTATAGACATTCTCTGCCTCTGTCAAAGCTTCATCTTGAGCCATCTCTCCAGACATGATTTTCTTCTTTCTTGTCCTATTCTGTGGCAGAGTGGCTTCCACCTTCTCCAGCTCTGTGTCCTCATCCTGTTCTTTGATCTTCTTATTTGCAAACTGAACAAATGTGTCTGTAGCTGCCTTAATGGTGTCAAAGTCTCTTGACATGCCTTTCAGGGTTTCCTGTGTTGCCACAACCATTCGATGGGCAGACAGGATGTCCATCCAACTTGTTTGTAGGTATTTGGACAGTGATGACGTGTTCTCAAATATCCAAAGATATATTTGCACTGTCAGTATCGTCTCATACCTGAGAATTGCCTCAGTAAGTAGGATGATACATGATTTCGCCTGGCCCAGAAAAAGTTGAGTTGCGTCTGGACACCCGTTGGCCCTCTATGATAGGCTCCAGGGGAGTTCGCATTTAAAAAGTGAAATAAATCTTCAGATGTCTGACAGGCAGACAGCTGTGCCTATATTAACCCCCGCTGTACCAAACTAAATGCTTGACTGGAAGCAAGGGTAAATAATGTGAAAGTTGAGATAAATGCAAGAGATGATTCGGACAGCAACATGAACATGATAGTCTTATGTAGGCGCAGTGATAATTTGAGATGGAACTGTTAACAGGCATGGTGTGCCTGTGTCGGCCAATACAGCACAGCTTAGAATGCTGCTCATCCAATCAGCATTCGGGATCCAAACAACACGTTTTATAATATAAAATATGCGTTTAAGTTGCATGACAATGCATGTGTGGAGCGCTGGGGATGGTTGACGCCTTACAGCCTCCTCTCACTGTGGGTCCAGATGGCTCAAACTCAACTCCAAGGCCGGCCGGAAGGAGAAGGAGCGCGGCGAGATCCAGGTGACGGTCCAGTTCACCCGCAACAACCTGACAGCCAGCATGTTCGACCTAACCATGAAGGATAAGCCACGGTCTGCCTTCGGCAAACTTAAGGACCGCGTGACAGGGAGGAAGATCGTCGACATGGAGTCCTCATCAGCCATCGTGCCGGGACGCTTCGCCGCCCTGTCAGGTTCCCTAGGAAAGCCATTCCGAGAGGAAGTGGGAGAGGACCCCGTGGAAGTAGCCGAGGAGAAGCGGAGCAAGGTGAAGGATTTCTTCAAGGGGATGGGAAAGCTGAGGAGTTCGTCCGACACAAGGTCGTGCTCGTCGCTGGCCTCAGAGAGCAGCGTGTTGTCCTTGACCAGTGAGAGGCCCTGCCCCCCTCCTCTGGACCTAGGCATCCTGGTGGACCCTTCCAGTCCCCCCAGCTCCCCCATCTACAGCAACAAGGTCAAAGTTGACACCCACCACAGAGACACAGACCTAGCTAAAAAAGGTAAGCATGCAGATTTCCTCTGTCCAAGTGTTTCATTTTCATTAGAAATTGCCCTGTATGTCTGTAATATGCAGTGACTTGTATTTAGATTATATTCTGACAGAATCTTTAGCAGACACAAAAAAGCATGTATTGTATCTAAAGGATCTAGCAAGCTTATGCATTTTAAGGAATTGTTTTGGAAGAGAGGTTATTATTAAGGCCAATCCATTTCAGGCCAATACTTTGACCCCCTTTCTTTCCCCCCAAATAGTGCTCAACAACACACAATCTTCCCCAAAGATACTGACTCACAATCGAGCCCTCAGCGACGAGGCAAGTAGGATCACCACTACTGCCCAGCCCTGTCCTGCAGTGGAATCCCTCAAAGGTCAGGGTATGACTCCCTCCCAATCCCCTCTGTGCATCAACGGAAGCCACATCTACGGATTCGAACCAGTGGGTCCCAAGGGCTCAGGCACCCTCCCATCCAAGCTGGTCCTCCTTGAGAAGTGCTCTCCCCTCTCTCGTTCGCTGCAGAACCTCACAAAGCAGAGCGAGGACAATGGTTCAGCCGGTGAGGGACGGCGCTGGTCCTTCGACAAGGTGAATAAGGAAGATGAGTACGTGGAGAAGGAGGCCGAACCTCATGTCTCCCAGGTTCAAAGCGCACAGGTGGGGGGTCGTCCTGTGCTGACAGCTGCCTCAATGCTGTCTTCCACCACCACGGTGGACTCAGCAGACAAAAGGAAAAAGCACAGAAAGTCGTTATTCTCCGGAGGGAAGAGTGATTCTCTACCTGCCAAGTTGGCGCCGAGCCAGGGTTGTCCTCTCACCGAGGGGAGACTGCGAGGCTGGTTTGGCTCCAGTGACTCCCAGAACAAGCCAAGGTGAGTGGAGGGTCATTTCAGATGTCTCCACACTCCAGGGCTTCATACAGTTTTGCCTTCCATCAAAAGCACACAGACATCTACATCTTGGAAGGTTTTGATTTCCTTGTGTTCAGTGTTTATGCTGCCCCTTGTTCCTTTCAAATGGAAATGTGGCCAGTTCATCTACCATTTCAAATCAATCAAATGTATTTTATGAAGCCCTTTTTACATCAGCAGTTGTCACAAAGTGCTGCAATCTCATATCACCTCATGTAAGGCACAACATGTTAAGGTTCATACTGTACTATTAACACAGGATAATAGTCGACATCTAGGCCATTTGTATAAGAATATATGTAACGTTACTGTCCTTTGAATCAGAGGAAATCAAAGACAGAGGCCATGTGACGAGTTGAAAAGGAAATAATGGCATATACAGTATATTTCACTCTTAACCTTGCTTGGGGTCAGATACTGTATACAGAGATTGAATCAGATACTGTATACAGAGAAAGATCTACCTGCACTTTAAGCTTTAGGTTTGGTATGTTGTGGAACATCCGGGCCAGTATTAATGAAGCATATCAGAATATGAGTGCTGATCTAGGATCAGATCCTCCCTGTCCATGTAACCTTATTCATTATGATCTAAAAGTCCAAACTGATCCTAGATTAGTACTTTACTCTGTGATGCTTTATGAATACAGGCCCAATACACTAATCACCTGTTTTTGCTATTAAATTATCTGCAGTATTACTGTTCCAAATGTAGTACATCTTGCATTTTTGCTCCTCACCTTGCTTCAGTAATTTGCTAAATGTTATTTTGCTTTTTGGAGTACACTCTTGTTGCTGTTTTCCATAACACGTTATTGTTTGCATTTTTTGGCAATTCTAGCATATTCACATGTGAAAATATTTGAAGCTAGTCCTCAAATAGACAGTAGTTGACATGAGATGCTTCTTCTCTTTAGACATCTGGGTTTCCTTTTTCTATGTGTGTTAGAAAATGGCACCCATATTTTGAATGGGTCAGCTTGCACAGAATTAACAAAGAGGACTGCTTGTGCCTTCCCTCCACAGGCTGGAAGTTTCTTCTAAGGTAGAAAGCGACTCAGACACCCCTCCTCCCCTCCCCCTCGCTCCCCCATTCCCACCCAGTGCTCTTCTTCCACTGGCCATCCCACTAACACCTTCACCCCCTCTCTGACACCCAACCCCATCTCTCCCTCCAACCCCTTCCTCCCACGTCTGCAGTGTAACCCCTTTTTTGATGACCTCATAGCCGAAGAGGCCCGGAGGTCCCCCCCTTGCGCCACCTGCTCCCCCTGTCATTCCACAGCTTTGCCTTGCATCCCCAGTACCGCCCACGATGTCGCAGTGCCAAAGAAAATGGCCGCCATACGGCGCGAGCGGCTCAGGCCTGTAGCCAGGCAGACATCCCTCCCTGCCTTACTCCCGAGAGTGGTGACTGCCAGCCCCCCGAATCCGTTCACCTCTCGCTCCATATCAGAGAGCTTGGGAAGAGAATGCGACGAGTCCTTTGACGCCTTTGCGTCCAGCAGGCTGAATTCGCCAAAGAGCTCTCCTACCAATCCCCCTTCGAATGCAACCTCGTGGCAAGCTCAAGTAAGAAGCACTCCTCCACATAAGGGTAACACTATTCCACCCATTGAGGAGATGTGGATGAGTGAAGAAGAAGCAGAGCCTCCACCGTTGCCTCCACGGAGGCCCATAACAAGACCTTTGGTAAACAAGAGATCTTCTGACAGCTGGTTGCACAGGGGTCAGGAGCTGGCTGTGCAGAAAGAGGCCTGTCTCCTGTCACAAACGGGCGCAGCTTCCCTGCAGCACACAAGAGAAAGCGGGCACAAGAGATGCACACCAAGTCCCCACCTGTACCCAAGCTTAGGCAAAGACCTTCTCGTCAGCAGTGACATGTCGGACTTTCATACCGAACACTCACAGCATTATGCCAATATTTCTCCAGAGTCTCCTTCTCCATTCAAATCTGAAGATGACTTCAAGAAGTTTGACTATGAACCATTGCGAGATGAAGATTGTAGCTGTAAATGTATGTTTACTGAGCAGGACTTATGGCCAGACGCAACAGAAAACCATCTAGACCCGAATGTAAAGGATTCGATAATATTGTTAGCCTCAGAGGATACGACGGACACCAGTCCCACTGTTAGAGAAGACGCCATTGTAAAGAACACTTCACATTCTGAAATCAAAGCCTTATCTCTACCAGTAATGCTTCTTGATAGTGAAATGACTGTTGCCGACCTACTGTACATGTCTTCCCCAAAACACTCTAAATCCAGTCTTAAGACGCTTGACATTGCGTCAATTACACCAGACCCAACAATGGAATTATTCTCAATTCACCCAGATAAGCCTACCAAGTCCAGAAACATCCATCATGAATCGCCTCCACTAACCTTGGAAGATCTAAATAAAAATCTAAGTAACTCTGATTTTAGTTTTATTGACTCTGCTTCTGATGCTTCCCCATCTCCATCTGAAATGATTCCAGTGCATACCCTCAAAAGTTTAGGTGGCATTTTTCCTCAACCTCCACAAGTTACTCACATAGCATCTTCTGCTCATGATATACGGCTATCTGCAGAGGATATGCTAACTTTTCAGAAGCCTAGTACTATAGACGTCAACTCTGCCCTAAAAGCAAATTTACCAGAAGCCTCGCTTTGTCAAGACAATTGGCAAGATGGAGGTTGTGAATTGAACACATCAGGCAGAGATCCTGCAAGCAATAAGAACAATAGCATTTTTACGCCTAACAGTCTTAACATTGAGTCTGACGACATCACTAGAGACACTGTAGATATAAAACACACACAATCTCCACTGAATAGAAAAGGCAACATTTATAAATCAAAGATAGACAGTTCAATAGTAGACCCTTCATGTCACATTAGAACTTCTCCAGTTTCTCCACAGATTGGAATGCAACAGGAGGTTGTACGCAATAAACAGGAAGTGAGCCAGCCTCTGGTCAAACGAACCAAGCCTGTCAATGAGTCTTCACCAAGGGGTGCTAGTTCACACAGAAGTCTCAAGGGAATGATACGAGAGCTCTACGGCAACGGTGGTGCAAATAGCCCTGGCAAAGGATTGCGTGAGAGCCCGCTTCACCAATCACTGTCTCCTGGCCATGTACTCACAGAGAGCATTGAAGTACCCTTCTCATATCAACCCACCAAATCAAAATCTTCCTCACCTTTGTCACCAGATAGAGAGACAACTTTCGAGGCAGCTAAATTATTTGTTTCCTTGCAAAAAACAAACACAAATAGTTCCACTCAGTCAATTACAAAAGAAAACTGCTTAACGGAACGTTCCCCATCCAAACATACCGGGACCATCAGCTTCGAAGACCTTCATGCCAAAGTAGCCCCAAACGCCAGAAGCCCCATGAGTGCCAGGTTAAGGCCTGGTGTCTCTCTGCATGCTTCCAGTCCCTCCTCTGTGGCCCCCTCCCTGGTGACTGAAACTAATGCCCAGGCTAAGCTACTCCCCACCCCCGGGCCCTCCTCCATACATCATCCCCCAATCTTGAGACCCAGCACCGGAGCCAATGCCACCTTGGCTATTGCCCCCTGCACCTCTTCCTCCTTCTCCTCCTCCTCTTCTACCTCCTCCACCACTGTCCAGCCCTTGGTCGATGCACGGCACACACTTTTACCTGAGGAGACCCAGCCAGCTAGCAGCCTGCCCCGACAAGAGAGCAGGTGAGACTTCTCCTCACACTTAAGCTCTGCAGAGTGTAGCCACTTGACCTCTCTTGAGAAAATATCAGGTTGGGTTGCCAGGTTGTAGTCAACAATGGGATGCAATAATTAGAAATAGTTAGACACAGCACACCTGCTAGCTGTTTATAAGCCATAGCTTGAAAACCTGAACCTACATATTGTTAGACTGTATTCTCATTCTTCCAAACAAAACTAATATTTTCAGTTCCTTTTATTTAATCTATTTAAGTAGCTTCCTTAAGAGGAAGTTCTCTTAATGAATCAGTATATATCCCCTACCAGTACCACCTACCCATGCAAACCCATTGGTTGCTACGGTTTTGTAAATTGCTTAATCTTTTACGTTGCTCATCTCACTTCTGTGTAATTAACTTATGTGTCATACATTTGTGTTGCTGACTGTCCCATCACATCTAGGAGTCCACAACCACAATCACAGTCACCACAATGAAAATCTCAGCCTTATCTTGATGATTTAAACAACTGCTTCAGCTCTCTGCTGAAATTTTGACCATCTGTAAATGAAAGCAAAATGGAAGTGCCTTCCTTCACTCTCATTAGGTATAGGGTGACGTTTCCTCCAGATGCTGATCTTGGGTCAATTTGCGTTTTCCCACTAAGGTAGCTGATCCAAGATCTGTACCTAAGGAAACTTCACCCTGGAGCCTGTCATTCCTGCTGAGGGATACCGGCTTTGTGCTATACTAAAATCAGACAACATAAGCTCTTTTTATGCTCTCTTGCTGAAACCTGTTGCTGAACAGGTTTTGTTGTTTTGTAGAGATATATACAGTACATTCTAAATCCAGGCTGGTGCATTGTTATGAATTTTACCATATACTATGTAATGCCAGTGCCTCACATTGTACTGTACTATATATTGATTTCCATGTGAAAAGTGTTATGTACACATAATCCAATGCAGTGAACCTTTGATGGTGATATTTTCTTTGCAGACCCCACCCAGTGAAGCCCTTGACCACCACAACCAGTCAGGGGGAGAAGAAAGAGGGACGGTCATTTCTAGAGAAGCTCAAGTCTTCCATCCACTCAGGCCTCGCCGCCAAGCAGACACTGGCTGAGGCTGACACTGAGCTTGAGGTATAAAAGAGTCCATGAATTCACATAATTAATGACTTTCCAACCAGAACGTTGGAAATAACTGGGCAGTTCAAAATTCAGTGGAAAAGTTGTTGGTCATGTATGGCTGACTCTGTAAAACAATACATTTCACTGCACCTATCCGGTGTATGTGACAATAAAATGTCTTCTGACAGAAATAGATTTTTATCAATTGATTACCTCCTCTTGTTAATCTGTGTTTTCCCATTTTATGTGACAGATCCAGTCTTGTCAGATCAGTGATTACTTCAAGATAGGAATGAAGGATGTATTCTCAAAGTATTCTGACAGGGCCTGTGTTTGTCTTCTCAGGAATCATTAACGGACAGGTCTGCCCAGTACGAGCAGCTGAACAAAATGGAGCTGATCTCCCTTCTGCTGCAGCAGCAGATGGATATGGAGAACCAGAAGGCGGCCTCAGAACAGCAGGCGGTGCCGCTTAAGAAACACGAGGCGGAGATGAAGAAGATCAAGGCGCAGGTGCGCGACCTGGAGGACTACATCGACAGGCTGCTGGTGCAGATCATGGAGCAGACACCCACACTCCTTCAAGTGCGCTCCCGACACAAGTGACCGCTAGTGCTAGTATAATATAGGGCCATGGTCACCATCAAACCCTAGTCCCAGAAAGCTAGTAGGTGGAGCAGACTCTTGTTCCAGCTCAGTCCCTGATTAGGTCTTGATGGTTAGTTGTTTAGCTGAACCAGAAGTTATAGTGCAGGGCTGAAACAAAAGCCTACACATCCAAGTAGTTCTTTCCGGACCAGGGTTGGTGATCACTTCTCCAGGGGCAGGTGTAGTTCAACACATCCCTAAGCAAAAAGTAAATCTCACAACCATCCAGGTTTCACTGCTGATACCCTGCCTCGTTGATAAAAGACACAATATTGCCCACTGTGCATGCTTGCTATAGCTCAAATGTCAGGCTGCAAGTACTAATCAGAAACTGTAGTCATAGCAAATGTTACTGGTCACTTTACACTTGCTACTTAGTATAATGAAAGTGGCACAGCTTTTGTCAAATGTACTGCATTAGAATTATTCAGTGGTATAAATTGTTTTTACTTGATATGACATTGCCTCAAATTCAGAAAAACATGTAAGTGTCTGAATTAGTTTGATATGGACCCAAATTATCTTCATCATGGTAAATACTGTAATTATTTGCCATAAGACACTGACTCAAAAACAGACCGACTCGAGGAGAATTCCACTGAATTTCAATTTGTTTATATGGGGAAAGGTGAACTTGAGCTAGTGTCATATTTAGTAAATAATTATGTATTTTTTTTACTCTTCATGGATGAAGTGTGTGCAAAGAATAAATTAATACATGTTAATGTGGTAAGATAGGTATTACAATGAATTCAAAGGCATTTATTTATGCTATTTAAGTTGTATTTTCACGTTTTGGTTTGGATTTGCAAAGCGAATGTATATAATTATGTATATTGGTTTGTTTATATAATTTTTGTAATGACATTGCCTGTATTATTTAGTATAGTACTTAAACTCCCACACAACTAGAAATCCACTTTTTCGAGCTGAAAGACAATGGCCAGGGCTTAAGCATGACGTTGCACAACGATGTAAGTCAATAAGTAATCGTTTTAATCAAAGGGTGATATATTTGGGCTTGAAGTGATGAAACCGACCTGCCCCCCATGCAAATTCATGCCAATTAATTATTATTTTTTACAAATCTTCAAGCTCTGCTCTGTCAAGTTGGTTTTTGATCATTGCTAGACAGCCATTTTCAACTCTTGCCATAGATTTCAAGCGAATTTAAGTCAACACTGTAACAAGGCCACACAGGAACATTCAATGTTGTCTTGGTAAGCAAATGCAGTGTACATTGGGCCTTGTGTTTTAGGTTATTGTCCTGCTGCAAATTTGTCTCCCAGTCTCAGTCTTGGAAAGCAGACGGAACCAGGTTTTCCTCTAAGATTTTGCCTGTGCTTAGCGCTATATTCCATTTATTTGTATCCTAAAAACTTCCTAGTCCTTGCCGATGACAAGCATACCTATAACATGATGCAGCCACCACCATGCTTGACAATATGAAGAGTGGTACTGAGTGATGTGTTGGATTTGCCCCTAACATAATGCTTTGTATTCAGGACAAAGTTACTTTCTTTGCAACATGTTTTTGCAGTTTTACTTTAGTGACTTATTGCAAACAGGATGCATGTTTTTGAATATTTGTATTCTGTACAGGCTTCCTTCTTTTCACTCTTGTCAATTAAGTTAGCATTGTGGAGTAGCTACAATGTTGTTGATCCATTCTCAGTTTTCTCCTATCACAGCCATTAAACTCTAACTGTTTAAAAGTCACCATTGGCCTCATGGTGAAATCCCTGAGCGGTTTCCTTACTTATCGCTGCCTCAATTGATGGAATATGCCAAAACTAATTTGAAAAATAAAAGCACTACTTTTCAAAGCGTGAGATAAATTATAATACATTTCCAAAGCAATTATTATTATTTAAAAAAAATTAGAATCACTTTTCAGTATATATATATTCAGTATATATATATATATATATACCAGCAGTCATCCCCTCCAGCGCCATTCTCTCTCTCTCTCTCTCTCTCTCTCTCTCTCTCTCTCTCTCTCTCTCTCTCTCTCTCTCTCTCTATATATATATATATATATATATATATATATATATATAGAGAGAGAGAGAGAGAGAGAGAGAGAGAGAGAGAGAATGGCGCTGGAGGGGATGACTGTTGATTTACGGGCTCCTAACCAACTGTGCTATTGTTCTTAGTTGTTTGAAACTTATTTTTTTGAAACTTATTTTGTACATAATGTTTCTGCTACCATATGACCGAAAATAACTTATGGACATCAAATATGAGCAGGCCGGATTTTCTATGCATTAGCAGGACAGAGAGGCTACGTTTTAGGGGCAGGGGTGTATCAAAATACAGCTGGTGCGCAATGTCTAATATTAAATCTTCAGATATTGCTCGCCTGAGGTAGAGTACCTTATGATAAGCTGTAGACAACACTATCTACCAAGAGAGTTCTCATCTATATTATTCGTAGCAGTCTATTTACCACCACTAACCGATGCTGGCACTAAGACCGCACTCAACGAGCTGTATAAGGCCATAAGCAAACAAGAAAATGCTCATCCAGAAGCGGTGCTCCTAGTGGCCTGGGGACTTTAATGCAGGCAAACTTAAATCCGTTTGACATCATTTCTAACAGCATGTCACATGTGCAACCAGAGGAAAGAAAATACTAGACCACACACAAAGAGCATACAAAGCTCTCCCTCACCCTCCATTTGGCAAATCTGACCATAATTCTATCCTCAAGGTTCATGCTTACAAGCAAAAACTAAATCAGGAAGTACCAGTGACTCGCTCAATACGGAAGTGGTCAGATGATGCGGATGCTACACTACAGGACTGTTTTGCTAGCACAGACTGGAATATGTTCCGGGATTCATCCAATGGCATTGAGGAGTATACTACCTTAGTCATCGACTTCATTAATAAGTGCATCGACAACGTTGTCCCCACAGTGACCGTATATACATATCCCAACCAGAAGCCATGGATTACAGGCAACATCTGCATCGAGCTAAAGTCTAGAGCTGCCGCTTTCAAGGAGTGGGACACTAATCCGGACGCTTATAAGAAATCCCACGACTCCTTCAAACAAACCATCAGACAGGCAAAGCGTCAATACAGGATTAAGATTAAATCCTACTACACCGGCTCTGATGTTCATTGGATGTGGCAGGGCTATAAAAACTATTACAGACCACAAAGTAAAACCCAGCCGTGAGCTGCCCAGTGACGAGAGCCTACTGGATGAGCTAAATGCCTTTTATGCTTGCTTTGAGGCAAGCAACACTGAAGCATGCATGAGAGCACCAGCTGTTTCGGACAACTGCGTGATAACGCTCTCAGTAGCCAATGTGAGCAAGACCTTTAAACAGGCCAACATTCACAAAGCCGTGTGGCCAGACAGATTACCAGGACGTGTACTCATAGCATGCGCGGACCAACTGGCAAGTGTCTTCACTGACATTTTCAACGTCTCCCTGACCGAGTCTAATACCTACATGTTCCAAGCAGACTAGAATAGTCCCTGTGCCCAAGGAAGCGAAGGTAACCTGCCTAAATTATATCCTGCCCCATAGCACTCACGCTGGTAGCCATGAAGTGCTTTGAAAGGCTGGTCATGACTCACATCATGGATACACTAGACCCATTTCAATTTGCATACCGCCCCAAAATACCCACAGATGACGCAATCTCAATCGCACTCCACACTGTCCTTTCCCACCTGGACAAAAGGAACACCTATGTGAGAATGCTATTCATTGACTACAGCTCAGCGTTCAACACCATAGTGCCCACAAAGGTCATCACTAAGCTAAGGACCCTGGGACTGAACACCTTCTTCTGCAACCGGATCCTGGATTTCCGGATGGGCCTCCCCAGGTGGTAAGGGTAGGCAATAACACATCTGCCACGCTGATCCTCAACACTGGGGCCCCTCAGGGGTGCGTGCTTAGTCCCTTCCGTTCCCCCCATGTTCACCCACGACTGCTTGGCCAAACACGACTCCAACAACATCATGAAGTTTGCTGACAACACAACAGCTGTAGGCCTGATTACCAACAACGATAAGACAGCTTATAGGGAGGAGGTCAGAGAACTGGCAGTATGGTGCCAGATCAACAACCTCTCCCTTAATGTGAGCAAGACTAAGAAGCGGATCGTGGACTACAGGAAATGACGAGCCGAATAGGCCACCATTAACATCGACGGGGCTGTAGTGGAGCGGGTCGAGAGTTTCAAGTTCCTTGGTGTCCACATCACCAACAAACTATCATGGTCCAAACACACCAAGACAGTCGTGAAGAGGGCACAACCACACCTTTTCCCCCTCAGGAGACTGAAAAGATTTGGCATGGGTACCCAGATCCTCAAAAAGCAGTTCTACAGCTGCACCATCGAGAGCATCCTGAACGGTTGCATCACCGCCTGATATGGCAACTGCTCTGCATTTGACCATAAGGCGCTATAGAGGGTAATGCGTAGGCCCCAGTACATCACTGGGGCCAAGCTTACTGCCATCCTGAACCTCTATACCAGGTGGTGTCAGAGGAAAACCCCCCCAAATTGTAAAAGACTCCAGTCACCCAGTCCTAGACTGTTCTCTCTGCTCCCGCTTGGCAAACGCTCCTGGAGCACCAAGTCTAGGACCAAAAGGCTCCTTAACGGCTTCTATCCCCAAGCCATAAGACTGCTGAACAATTAATCAAATGGCCACCCTGACTATTTACATTAACACCCCACCCCCATTTGTTTTTACACTGCTGCTACTATTATTTTATTGTGTAACATTTTATTATTTTTTACTTTAGTTTATTTGGTAAATATTTTCTTAACTCTTTCTTGAACTGCATTGTTTGTTAAGGGTGTGTAAGTACGAATTTCACGGTAAGGTCTACATTTGCTGTATTTGGCGCATGTGACAAATAAAGTTTGATTTGAATTGATGTATGTCTCACAGTATAAAAGCTACTTAGATGTGAACAGCTGAATAATAAAACAGGTTACACATGATCTAATATCAGGTTAGTATCAGTTTACACATTGAATGAATAGCTTTGAATTTCTCCAATGTAAAAATGCATGGCTTGTCTTTTCAGTAACTTTATAACAAGACTTAATTCAAACTTCCACATTACAGAAGCTCAAAGGTTGAAGTCAAACATTTCTGGCAAAACTTAAATCAGAATAGCGGTAACCCTAACCTACTGTACAGTAAGCCTACAGCATTTGTCTTTAGACCCTTTTGAAACATTGTTTGATCAGCTTCACGCCAGGTATGGGCCGAATCACAAGGAAGTGGTACTGGCTAAGCATGCAGTATGAGGTCCTTTACACAAGCTCGTTCATTACAAAAATGTAATTGGGTGTTGTGATTAATGCTGTCTTCTGCCGACTCCTAGGCTCATTGTGTAGCCACAGGAGTCTCTTGAGGGGAGGACATCACATAATAATGTCTGGAAAGGAGGAAATGGAATGGCATCAAATACATTGAAACCATGTGTTTGATATCATTCCACTGATTCTGCTCCAGCAATTACCACAAGCCAGTCCTCCCCAATTAAGGTGCCACCAACCTCCTGTGGTACAGACAGTGCAACACTGTACAAGTAAAATTGGGTCAACAGGGGTTCCTCTGTGAATCTATGTAACATATGAATGACCACACCACAAGAACCATTATGCAACCTCTCAGCTGATCAGTTCTTTGGGATGTGTAGTCATCTTGACTGACGTTCGCTGTGTAACGCGACATGACAGAAACGACATCTCCCAAGTAACATCGCGATTCATCGCTTCAGTCGTTTCACTGGATTTCCATAGTCACAAAGTCAAATGTACTATATTGTAAAAACGAATGAAAACTAAAAATAGCTGGACTTGTCTTAATTGAAGGTTAGGCATAAGGTTAGCAGTGTGGTTAAGATTAGGTTTGAAATCGTATTTTAAGAAGATAATTTGTAGAAATAGGCGGGGTTTATGACTTTGTGGTTGTAGTAACTAGTGACAACCGTTTCACTGGAAGTATAGCTGGTTCACTACTTCAAAATCTTGTTTCATGATTCACTTCATTAATAAATCATCTGATTCATTGTCATGGCGCAATATGCAGCTTGTCCTGCGTTCCAGCTTGGAAGACCTCGATATGATCAGGTAAAGGATATTTTTTTACTAATCACATTGCTATCTCTGAAAAGGGTGCAAAACACAACATCTTTGCAGATCTCCGACCTGTTCCTGCGAGCGCATCGTTATGCTCGCTGCTTTTTACTTTGTAGCGAAAGTTGCCTCTGGTGTCCGCTCGAAAAATGTTTTTGTCTTTGTAGGGCAATTTCTCTTTATGCTCTGTGTAAATGTATGAAAGTATGCTACTTTCTTGGAATTAACAAGTAGCGGGGATGTGTTTCGGAGTTGATAGCAGGGTTGGCCGCCCCAGTGTAGCTAGATACTGAAGCTTCTTCATCAATGGGCTTTGCGGACATCCAACGTGGTCTCAGAGCATTTCGTATTATTCTGTACGTATATCCGAGATACTTATTTTAGTAAGCTATGTTTCATAGAGCCCCACAGTGGAGGTGTCATAATGTCCATTTTGTGTAGGTTTACAGCTGTGACGTTTTGATAACCATGTAAATCTCTCTCTGACAAGGTGACTTATCAATATATTCGTCTCTTTCTATTGAAAATGCTAATTAGCATCAAAGTAGACATCATGCAAGACTACAAATCCCGGCAAGCTCCTGCATATCTCAAGCTGACACCTTTGCTACGAGGTATTGTGTCAATTTAAAACTTCCACCCATCGCTCCACAAAAGCCGCGGTCCTTGCAGAGCAAGGGGAACCACTACTTCAAGGTCTCGGAGCAAGTGACGTCACCGATTGAAACGTTATTTAGCGCGCACCACCGCTAACTTAGCTAGCCGTTTCACATCCGTTACATATAGTTAACCCAGAGATTCTTACCTTTGTTTCGATTCGGCAGTCTAGTCCAGATCATGGCATTAGTATTTTCTTTATGATAGACACATTAGCAGCTAATTAGAATTTCATTGTTCTCTAGGAAGTTTCGCACTGTTATCAAAACGTCACGCCAGGGTAAGCCCACACGAAACACAGCCCTTATTTTAAGTGTTTAAAAAAAAAGGAATGGTGGAAAAACAATTGGAACCATTTCCTTGTTTGACTGCTGCGTTTTCTGGGTATTATTATGACTGGTATTGTGGTACTTTATGGTATGTATTCATTTGTGGATGTCGATCATCCATTTTCTATGATGTGTTAAGAATTACAATTTGTACAATATGTTATACATTTGCATAAAGTACAGCATATTATGAATTTGAACAACGTATGATATGTTACGAATTCCAATTTGTTGTGGTTAACGTTAGCTAGCTCTAGTGGTCACGTGTTAAGGTTTGCTGTTAGGTTAAAGGATCAGTGGAAGGGTTAGCTGACGTGCTAAATAGTTGCAAAGTTGCTAAAGTCATCCATGATGAGGTTCGAACACACAACCTTTGGGTTACTAGATGTTCACTTTATACGCCCACCCATCCAACTTGACCATCCACCTTCCTTTCATTGTTGCCATAAGTTACCTTCTATCTTGTGTAACCATACCAAACGTAACATATCATACTAACGTGAGTGTCCTGGATTTATGTTTACTATGTTACATCTAGTCTATGAGACCAGTCTGGGACATCCTATGGCCATAATAATTATAGAGAGGGAGGAGGAGTCTGTCTGCTCTGTCTGCAAGCGACTTCAGCATTAGTTTTCAAGATTCAGGTTTACTCAATTATTTTAAGTTTTTTTTTCTATTGACAGTTACAGCTGATTTAAGGGATTGTATATCAATTCGCTTTGATTAAATATGTGTCATATGATCTATTAGTTTCCGTCTCTGAATTGTTTAATCAAACTTTTCGCATCCAGCTCCTGATATCAGGGCATACAAACTACAATCTCTGTCCTCAATTAACCTATTGCACATTTGCGCCCAGCATTTATTACACCTTAGTAGACAGCACCTAATATAGAATAGAACAGCCAAAATAGAATAGCTTTATTCTTACTTCTTATGTGACATCTGGAATAGATTTCTACATTTGTGCAGGTTTATGTCAAGCACAAACTCAAACTTTCAAGAGGGATAAAAAGTGACAATTAAGAATGTAGCTTATGTACACTGAGCAACCATTTCTAAGATTTTACAGTTCATATAAGGAAATCAGTCAATTGAAATAAATAAATTAGGCCCTAATATATGGTTTTCACATGATTGGAAATACAGATATGCATCTGTTGGTCACAAATAGGTAAAAAAGAAATAATGGGCCTAAGGATCTTGTCACAGTATCTGTCTGTGCATTCAAATTGCCGTCGATAAAATGCAATTGTGTTCGTTGCCTGTAGCTTATGCCTGCCTGCTCCTACCATAACCTCAAGAGGTTGGAGGCGGCTTATGGTAGAGAAATTAATGTAAAATTCTCTGGCAACAGCTCTGGTGGACATTCCTGCAGTCAGAATGTCAATTGCATGCTTCCCTTAACCTGAGACATCTTTGGTATTGTGTTGTGTGACAACTGCACATTTTAGAGTGACCTGTTATTGTCCCCAGCACAAGGTGCACCCAAATCATTCTGTTTAATCAGCTTATTGATATTCCACACTTGCCAGATGGATATACATAATAAATGTTCACTAACAGGGACTTAAACAAATTTGTGCACAATTTGAGAGAAACAAGCTTTTTGTGCGTATGGAACATTTCTGGGATCTTTTATTTTAGCTCATGAAACATGGGACCAACACTTTACATGTTGCGTTTATATTTTTGTTCAGTATTAGAAGGCTCTTCATTTTCCTAAATCATTTCTCCCCACTTCTGCCCATTTTAAATATGTTTAGCAAAAAACACTTTAATTCCTGATTTTTGTAGAATATTATGCATCTTCTAAACTGTTGGCTAAATCAGACAGTGAAGAGTCTGGGTTATCTCATATTGCCATTTCTGTCTGTCCTTCTCTTTAGAATATCCGTCAAAATGTCCGTCCTGTGAAGTGATTATGCACTTGCAGTGGTCAACTAGACCGATAATGTGACCTTCACGTTGGCTCAAATTGCAACTCAGTTTTCGGAAACCGTTCACGACCGCTGGCAATTAATGAGATTAAAAGGTCTGTAACCTCACTTGTAGTTGGCCTTCTGTATCGTGGAATTCAGTGTTCGAGGCTAACCTATTTTAAAACAGCTGTGAATGCAATATTATGTTATAAGGAAGTTATTTACCTGCTGAAATAGTAAAGCACAAAGTCCAAAGAAAGTCTCATTTGTTGTTGTCTGGCCGTCTTTATTGCCTTTTTATATATTTTATAGGCATTTCTCATCAAAATGCATGGAGGTGGAATAACAAGAAGCCAATCAATAAGGGACACTTGCCCCTTCGTTGGAAGCAACCCAATCCCTCACAGATAACTGATGATAGTAATTTTTATCAGGATATTGCATGGCACCAAGTAGTCTATTCTCAGCGCCAAGAGGCTTAATAACAGTCTATTTAGACTTCCATTTTGCAACCTCTGATGCAATTGCAAAACACAAACAATTTTGTTCATGTGAATTGTTCCAAAAATTGAGTCATCCTGCATTTCAACATTTGGAATTTCATCATTACAAGCATCCATTCATATGTCAAAAACTGCATTTATCAGTGGGCGAGGGACAGTTTCATTGTTTCACAAATAGAACATCCACCTTTTTTTGTGCCCCAAAAACCTTCAGCACAGTAATATGCAGTAACGTTTTCAGTTTATTGCATCAAAGCAGTTACAATTAGGCCATCTCGTGAATCAGCATAAATCTCCCTGTCTGGTATTGCAGCCGCACGTGATACATCTCTGCTAGCTGTGTTTTGTATTCTCTGGTGAGCTGAAGCACATGCATAATTAAAGTTGTCTCCTCACATGGAGCCTGTTCTCTTCACCCAGCCATACAAAACAGAGCTACACATATGGGCAATGAGGACATTATACAGTCTATGGGCAGTGAGGACATTATACAGTCTATGGATAGTGAGGAATAATGAAAGGATACACAGATTTACAGAATGGTAGCGACTATGTTCTTCACAATTACATGTCACGAGAGGTTGAGGAGCGTGTTTTAAATTAAAACCGATTGTAGGAAAGATAATGAAGATGGAGAAATTAGCTCTCCTGTCTTGCCTTTCTTCACCTGCCCTTCATAAGTGATAAATGGCTCAAAGGCATCTGACTGAAGTTGAAATGTTTCAGTTTATCTGGTTACCAAAAAGACTCTTGGCATGCACTGCCATCAGGCCATTTCAAACTGTTGGCACACAATGTTCAGCCAGGCCCATCTAGTAAAGGGACTGGAAAAGTGATATGCTTCACCACCAAGTAATGACAATTCTGACTGCGGTGAAGAAAATATGCTCAAGTGCTCTTCAAATCAAATTTTATTAGTCACATGCGCCGAGCACAACAGGTGTAGACCTTACAGTGAAATGCTTACTTACGAGCTCCTAACCACAGCGCATTTTCAAAAAATACGGATAAGAATAAGAGAGAAAATAAATTAAAGAGCAGCAGTAAAAAAATAACAATATATACAGGGCGTTGCCGGTATAGAGTCAATGTGCGGGGGCACATTGTAGGTAGAGTTAATTAAAGTGACTATGCATAGATGACGCCAGAGAGTGGGGGGGGGGGCAATGCAAATAGTCTGGGTAGCCATTTGACCAGATGTTCAGGAGTCTTATGGCTTGGGGGTAGAAGCTGTTTAGAAGCCTAATGGACCTAGACTTGGCACTCCAGGACCGCTTGCCTTGTGGTAGCAGAGAGAACAGTCTATTACTAGAGTGGCTGGAATCTTTGACAATATTTAGGGCCTTCCTCTGACACCACCTGGTATAGAGGTCCTGGATGGTAGTAAGCTTGGCCCCAGTGATGTACTGGGCCATTCGCAGTTGCCATACCAGGCAGTGTTGCAACCAGTCAGGATGCTCTCGATGGTGCTGCTGTAGAACCTTTTTGAGGATCTGAGGACCCATGCCAAATCTTTTCAGTCTCCTGAGGGGGAGTGGGTTTTGTCGTGCCTGTTTCACAACTGTCATGGTGTGCTTGGACCATGTTAGTTTGTTGGTGATGTGGACCCCAAGGAACTTGAGGCTCTCAACCTGCTCCACTGTAGCCCCGTCGATGAGAATGGGGGCGTGCTCGGTCCTCCTTTTCCTGTAATGCAGAATCATCTCCTTTGCCTTTGTCTTTGTCACTTTGAGGGAGAGGTTGTTGTCCTGGCACCACACGGCCAGGTCTCTGACCTCCTTATAGGCTGTCTCGTTGAAGTCGGTGATCAGGCCTATCACAGTTGTGCCATCGGCAAATTTAATGATGTTGTTGGAGTCGTGCCTGGCCGTGCAGTCATGAGTGAACAGGGAGTACGGGAGGGGGCTGAGCACACATCCTTGAGGGGCCCCTGTGGTGAGGATCAGTGTGGTGGATGTGTTGTTAACTACCTTTACCACCTGGGGGTGGCCCGTCAGCAAGTGCAGGATCCAGTACATATGAGATGAGTAATGTAGGCTATGTAAACATTATATAAAGTGGCATTTTTTAAAGTGACTAGTGATACATTTATTACATCCAATTTTTAATTATTAAAGTGGCTAGAGATTTGAGTCAGTATGTTGGCAGCAGCCACTCAATGTTAGTGATGGCTGTTTAACAGTCTGATGGCCTTGAGATAGAAGCTGTTTTTCAGTCTCTCGGTCCCAGCTTTGATGCACCTGTACTGACCTCGCATTCTGGGTGATAGCAGGGTGAATAGGCAATGGCTTGGGTGGTTGTTGTACTTCATGATCTTTTTGGCCGTCCTGTGACATCGGGTGGTGTAGGTGTCCTGGCGGGCAGGTAGTTTGCCCCCGGTGACGCTTGTGCAGACTTCACTACCCTCTGGAGAGCCTTACGGTTGTGGGCGGAGCAGTTGTCGTACCAGGCAGTGATACAGCCCGATAAGATGCTCTCGATTGTGCATCTGCAAAAGTTTGTGAGTGTTTTTGGTGACAAGCTGTTGCGCTTTCTTCACCATGCTTTCTGTCTGGGTGAACCAGTTCAGTTGGTCCGTGATGTGTATGCCGAGGAACTTAAAACGTTCCACCTTCTCCACTACTGTCCCATCGACGTGGATAAGGAGAGCTCCCTCTGCTGTTTCCTGAAGTCCACGATCTGTAGCTTAGCATCTGCTTCATCTGACCACTTTTTTATTGATCAAGTCACTGGTGCTTCCTGCTGTAATTGTTGCTTGTAAGCAAGAATCAGGAGGATGGAATTAAGGTCAAATTTGCCAAATGGAGGGCGAGGGAGAGCTTTGTATGCATCTCTATGTGTGGAGTATAGATGGTTCAGAGTTATTTTCCCTCTGGTTGCACATTTAACATGCTGATAGAAATTTGGTAAAGCTGATTTAAGTTTCCCTTCATTAAAGTCCCCGGCTACTAGGAGCACCGCCTCTGGGTGAGCGTTTTCTTGTTTGCTTATGGCGGAATACAGCTCATTCAATGCTATCTTGGTGCCAGCCTCTGACTGTGGTGGTATGTAAACAGCTACAAAGAAGATAGATGAAAACTCTCTCGGTAGGTAGTGTGGCCTGCAGCTTGTCATGAGAAACTCTATCTCAGGTGAGCAATAGCTTGAGACTGCCTTAGATATCGTGCAACAGCTGTTGTTTACAAAAATACAGTTGAAGTCAGATGTTTACATACACCTTAGCCAAATACATTTAAACTCAGTTTTTCACAATTCCGGACATTTAATCCTAGTAAAAATTCCCTGTCTTAGGTCAGTTAGAATCACCACATTTTATTTTAATAATGTGAAATGCCAGAATAATAGTAGAGAGTGATATATTTCATCAGTGGGCCACAATACGTTGGATGAATTTTGGCCCATTCCTCATGACAGAGCTGGTGTAACTGAGTCAGGTTTGTAGGCCTCCTTGTTCGCACACTCTTTTACAGTTCTGCTCACAAATGTTCTATAGGATTGAGGTCAGGGCTTTGTGATGGCCACTCCAATACCTTGATTTTGTTATCCTAAAGCCATTTTGCCACAACTTTGGAAGTATGCTTGGGGTCATTGTCCATTTGGAAGACCCATTTGTGACCAAGCTTTAACTTCCTGACTGATGTCTTGAGATGTTGCTTCAATATATCCACATCATTTTCCTACCTCATGATGCAATCTATTTTGTGAAGTGCACAAGTCTGCAGCAAAGCACCCCACAACTTGATGCTGCCGCCCCCGTGCCTCACGGTTGGGACGGTGTTCTTCAGCTTGCAAGCCTCCCCTTTTTCCTCCAAACATAACCAACGTTATTATGGCCAAACAGTTCTATTTTTGTTTCATCAGACCAGAGGACATTTCTCCAAAAAGTATGATCTTTGTCCCCATGTGCAGTTGCAAACTGTAGTCTGAGTTTTTTTATGGCAGTTTTAGAGCAATGGCTTCTTCCTTGCTGAGCGGCCTTTCAGGTTATGTCGATATAGATACTTTTGTACCTGTTTCCTCCAGCATCTTCACAAGTTCTTTTGCTGTTCTGGGATTGATTTGCGCTTTTCGCACCAAAGTACGTTCATCTCTAGGAGACAGAACCCGTGTCCTTCCTGAAAGTGGTTGAAAAACAAGTTTTAATGACTCCAACCTAAGTGTACAGTGGGGCAAAAAAGTATTTAGTCAGCCACCAATTGTGCAAGTTCTCCCACTTAAAAAGATGAGGCCTGTAATGTACATCATAGGTACACTTCAACTATGCCGGACAAAATGAGGAAAAAAATCCAGAAAATCACATTGTAGGATTTTTTATGAATTTATTTGCAAATTATGGTGGAAAATAAGTATTTGGTCACCTACAAACAAGCAAGATTTCTGGCTCTCACAGACCTGTAACTTCTTCTTTAAGAGGCTCCTCTGTCCTCCACTCGTTACCTGTATTAATGGCACCTGTTTGAACTTGTTATCAGTATAAAAGACACCTGTCCACAACCTCAAACAGTCACACTCCAAACTCCACTATGGCCAAGACCAAAGAGCTGTCAAAGGACACCAGAAACAGAATTGTAGACCTTCACCAGGCTGGGAAGACTGAATCTGCCATAGGTAAGCAGCTTGGTTTGAAGAAATCAACTGTGGAAGCAATTATTAGGAAATGGAAGACATACAAGACCACTGATAATCTCCCTCGATCTGGGGCTCCACGCAAGATCTCACCCCGTGGCGTCAAAATGATCACAAGAACGGTGGGCAAAAATCCCAGAACCACACGGGGGGACCTAGTGAATGACCTGTAGAGAGCTGGGACCAAAGTAACAAAGCCTACCATCAGTAACACACTACGCCGCCAGGGACTCAAATCCTGCAGTGCCAGACGTGTCCCCCTGCTTAGCCAGTACATGTCCAGGCCTGTCTGAAGTTTGCTAGAGAGCATTTGGATGATCCAGAAGAAGATTGGGAGAATGTCATATGGTCAGATGAAATCAAAATATAACTTTTTGGTAAAATCTCAACTCGTCGTGTTTGGAGAACAAAGAATACTGAGTTGCATCCAAAGAACACCATACCTTCTGTGAAGCATGGGGGTGAAAACATCATGCTTTGGGGCTGTTTTTTTGCAAAAGGACCAGGCCGACTTATCCGTGTAAAGGAAAGAATGAATGGGGCCATGTATTGTGAGATTTTGAGTGAAAACCTCCTTCCATCAGCAAGGGCATTGAAGATGAAATGTGGCTGGGTCTTTCAGCATGACAATGATCCCAAACACACCGCCAGGCAACGAAGGAGTGGCTTCGTAAGAAGCATTTCAAGGTCCTGGAGTGGCCTCGCCAGTCTCCAGATGTCAACCCATAGAAAATCTTTGGAGGGAGTTGAAAGTCCGTGTTGCCCAGCAACAGCCCCAAAACATCACTGCTCGAGAGGAGATCTGCATGGAGGAATGGGCCAAAATACCAGCAACAGTGTGTGAAAACCTTGTGAAGACTTACAGAAAACATTTGACCTCTGTCATTGCCAACAAAGGGTATATAACAAAGTAGTGAAATAAACTTTTGTTATTGAACAAATACTTATTTGCCACCATAATTTGCAAATAAATTCATTATACAGTTTTTATGTCTGGCCTCGAAATCAAAAAGGATTCCCCAAAATAACATGGCGAGCTGTAGTAGAACGTTTATTTTGATTGGCTATTTTGTGCATTTATAAAAATCCAAATGTGTCATGTTTAACGAGATTAGTAGGTAAATCATTCTTCTTGCACAGTTTAAATCAAACTATTAATCTGACTATTCACAATGATCATATTATTGTGTGCATACTCAGTGCCGGCCGTGTTCCTATTGGTCAGTATAGTCTCGTAACACCAGCCACACTACACGATAAAGGCCCCAAAAATCGGACACTGCCAGAACTGTCGGAGCCTACGACCGCACGTAAAGTACTTAATCGGCAGACCTAGACACTGTCACACTGAACGAGCCAAGATGTCTGACAGTCGTTAACGACCTAAGAATTTGCCCACAACTTGGACATTTTGTCTGGGATGGCAAAATCGTGGCATAAGACAGCTAAAATTGTACAGTCTGCAAAGGCTTTAACCTATTTACAGAGATGGGGTGTTAAGATTTGGTATTACTGTATGGTTTGCTCATCAATAATTAACTAGGCTCTTTCTCTATTCCAGAGTACCTTTTTTGGCCGGCTGAGACACTTTGTAGCGATCATCGACCCCAGCACACTCTTTGTGTCTGAGGTAAGGTACAGTTGAAAACATCCATCCACATACTGTTTTAATAAATCAGCTATAGTTTTTGTAAGAGACAATAAAGGTGGCCTTCCACTGACTTTCTGATTGAATATGAGACTTGGGAACTGTGGCAACAGGAGAATGCCGTCCACATTATACTGTAGATCTGGAATCCAATCTGATAGCGCAGGGACGGACTTGGAACAGAATCCCCCCCCCCCCAAAAAAAATCCCCATTATTAGCTAAATAATTATTCGTAAAAAAACAAACAATTTAGACAGGCCCCCTGGGCTAAAGATGGACCAGCCCATCTGACATTTGCCAGAACTGCCGTTACCTAGTCCTTCTCTAAGATAACACATTTAAGAAGAAACCTAACTACCTACTGTTAATTCTCTTGTTGACTCAAATTACTCTTATCTCTCTAGAAACGATTGAGAGAATGCGTCAAACTCCTGGAGGATTTTAAACATGGAACACTACCACTGGGAGTTACAGATCTACAGGTGAGGTTTTAAACATGGAACACTACCACTGGGAGTTACAGATCTACAAGTGAGGTTTTAAACATGGAACACTACCACCAGGAGTTACAGATCTACAGGTGAGGTTTTAAACATGGAACACTACCACTGGGAGTTACAGATCTACAGGTGAGGTTTTAAACATGGAACACTACCACTGGGAGTTACAGATCTACAGGTGAGGTTTTAAACATGGAACACTACCACTGTGAGTTACAGATCTACAAGTGAGGTTTTAAACATGGAACACTACCACCAGGAGTTACAGATCCACAGGTGAGGTTTTAAACATGGAACACTACCACTGGGAGTTACAGATCTACAGGTGAGGTTTTAAACATGGAACACTACCACCAGGGGTTACAGGTGAGGTTTTTTCTATAAATATTAATTTGTCAGTGTTAGATTATTTACAGTGCCTTCAGAAAGTCTTCATACCCCTTCACTTTTTCCACATTTTGTTGTGTTACAGCCTGAATTTAAAAATCATTAAACATTTAGATTTTTGGTCACTACCCCATTAATACCAAAGTGGAAATATTTTTGACATTTAAAAAAAATTCATTAAAATTGAAAAAAATGCTGAAATGTTAATAAGAATTCAACCCCTTTTATTTTATTTTTTTACCTTTAGGCAATGATGGCCGAGGAACAGTGGGTTAACTGCCTTATTCAGGGGCAGAACTACAGATTTGTACTTTGTCAGCTCGGGGATTCGATCTTGCAAACTTTCGGTTACTAGTCCAACGCTCTAACCACCAGGCTACGCTGCCGCCCCATTTATGACAACCATAAATAAGTTCAGTAGTAAACATTTGAAGAACAAGTCGCATAATAAGTTGCATAGACCCACTCTGAGTGCAATAATAGATGCTATAATTTACACTTTGAATGGTGTAACAATACACCCAGGAAAAAACTAAGCATCAACAACAACAACATTTTAGGTACTCCACAATACTAACCTAATTGACAGAGTTAAAAGAAGGAAGCCTTTTCAGAATACAAATATTCCAAAACATGCATCCTGTTTGCAAGAAGGCAGTAAAGTAATACTATAAAAAAAAAATGGCAAAGCAACAGTAGCGATGCATGGGTAAAATCACAGGGGAAACTAATTCAGGATAATAAAGGCGTATTACAACTTATGTGTTGTGATAATTGCGTTGTTTGCTCTATAATTAGTTCATATTCCTTGATGCCGTTTTATATATAGGCCTAAGGCAGAGACAATAACAAGACAGTGGTAGAATAAATCCAACCACACATTTGTTTCTTTACAAAACCGGAGAGCAAAATCTGTCCGGTGAAGACCACAAAACATGTTGCATGTAACAAACAGTTACATGACTTACAGCATGGTCAAGCAAGGTATTGTTTCAGACATTTTCGGACTACTAAACAGCTATTGATTTAGAACCACGGAGAGTTACCGGAAGTCACAAAGAAAACAGGAGCTGCCTCGAACTATTCTAGCACCATTTCAACTTCAACATTTCATCCTCATATCACCTTTGCTTAGTCTACTCCAGTGACAACGAAAATATACCAAAAACGATTTAGTCCAATCAATGTAAGGAAAATGATGTGGCTGTGCATGGTACTGATTTTTCTCTCTCTCTCTGTGTGTTATCAAGTAGAAGAAAACATGTTTACTCACCCTACTTGTAAAGAAACGCCAATGCCATCCTTTTCATGTTGCCTAAACGGTCTATGACTATGTCATACAGTACACGCTTTTAGTTTTTGTTGTCCTAGGCTACCTGGCTAAAATACACTGCTCAAAAAAATAAAGGGAACACATAAACAACACAATGTCAATCACACTTCTGTGAAATCAAACTGTCCACTTAGGAAGCAACACTGATTGACAATAAATTTCACATGCTGTTGTGCAAATGGAATAGACAACAGGTGGAAATTATAGGCAATTAGCAAGACACCCCCAATAAAGGAGTGGTTCTGCAGGTGGTGACCACAGACCACTTCTCAGTTCCTATGCTTCCTGGCTGATGTTTTGGTCAGTTTTGAATGCTGGCGGTGCTTTCATTTTAGTGGTAGCATGAAACGGAGTCTACAACCCACACAAGTGACTCAGATAGTGCAGCTCATCCAGGATGGCACATCAATGCGAGCTGTGGCAAGAAGGTTTGCTGTGTCAGCGTAGTGTCCAGAGCATGGAGGCGCTACCAGAAGACAGGCCAGTACATCAGGAGACGTGGAGGAGGCCGTAGGAGGGCAACAACCCAGCAGCAGGTCCGCTACCTCCGCCTTTGTGCAAGGAGGAGCACTGCCAGATCCCTGCAAAATTACCTCCAGCAGGCCACAAATGTGCATGTGTCTGCTCAAACGGTCAGAAACAGACTCCATGAGGGTGGTATGAGGGTCCGACGTCCACAGGTGGGGGTTGTGCTTTACAGCCCAACACCGTGCAGGACGTTTGGCATTTGCCAGAGAACACCAAGATTGGCAAATTCGCCACTGGCGCCCTGTGCTCTTCACCAATGAAAGCAGGTTCACACTGAGCACATGTGACAGACGTGACAGAGCCTGGAGACGCCGTGGAGAACGTTCTGCTGCCTGCAACATCCTCCAGCATGACCGGTTTGTCGGTGGGTCAGTCATGGTGTGGGGTGGCATTTCTTTGGGGGGCCGCACAGCCCTCCATGTGCTCGCCAGAGGTAGCCTGACTGCCGTTAGGTACCGAAATGAGATCCTCAGACCCCTTGTGAGACCATATGCTGGTGCGGTTGGCCCTGGGTTCCTCCTAATGCAAGACAATGCTAGACCTCATGTGGCTGGAGTGTGTCAACAGTTCCTGCAAGAGGAAGGCATTGATGCTATGGACTGGCCCGCCCGTTCCCCAGACCTGAATCCAATTGAGCACATCTGGGACATCATGTCTCGCTCCATCCACCAACGCCACGTTGCACCACAGACTGAGGCCACACACACTACTGAGCCTCATTTTGACTTGTTTTAAGGACATTACATCAAAGTTGGATCAGCCTGTAGTGTAGTTTTCCACTTTTAATTTTGAGTGTGACTCCAAATCCAGACCTCCATGGGTTGATAAATTTGATTTCCATTGATTTCTGTGTGATTTTGTTGTTAGCACATTGAACTATGTTAAAAAAAGTATTTATTAAGAATATTTCATTCATTCAGATCTAGAATGTGTTATTTTAGTGTTGCCTTTATTTTTCTGAGCAGTGTAGTTGCTCGCTAACCTAACTTCCTTTCATGGGCAATGATACTCCAGGCCATCTAGTTAACATTAGTATTCTATCGCAAATCAAATTTTATTTGTCACACACATACACATGGTTAGCAGATGTTAATGCGAGTGTAGCGAAATTATTGAACAGTATTCTCACATAGATATTCCTCTTGTCCAGATGGGTTAGGGCAGTGTGCAGTGTGGTTGCGATTGTGTTGTCTGTGGACATATGGGAGCGGTAAACAAATTGGAGTGGGTCTATCTAGGGTGTCAGGTAGGATGGAGGTGATCTGATCCCTGACTAGTCTCTCAAAGCACTTCATGATCACCAATTTGTAAGTCGCTCTGGATAAGAGCGTCTGCCAAATGACTTAAATGTAAATGTAAATGATGACGGAAGTGAGTGCTATGGGGCGGTATTCGTATAGCTCAGTTACCTTCGCTTTCTTGGGAACAGGAACAATGGTGGCCCTCTTGAAGCATGTGGGAACAGACTGGGATAAGGTTTGATTGAATATGTCCGTAAACACAACATCCAGCCAGCTGGTCTGCGCATACTCTGAGGACGCGGCTGGGGATGCCGTCTGGGCCTGCAGCCTTGCGAGGGTTAACACGTTTAAATGTTTTACTCATGTTGGCTGCAGTGAAGGAGAGTCCGCAGGTTTTGGTAGCGGGCCGTGTCAGTGGCACTGTACTGTCCTCAAAGCGAGCATAGAAGTTGTTTAGTCTGTCTGGGAGCAAGACATCCTGGTCCGTGACGGGGCTGTTTTTTTTTTTGTAATCCGTGATTGACTGTAAAACCCTGTCACATACCTCTTGTGTCTGAGCCGTTGAATTGCAACTCTACTTTGTCTCTATATTGATGCTTAGTTTGTTTGATTGCCTTGCGGAGGGAATAGCTGCACTGTTTGTATTCGGTCATGTTTCCAGTCACCTTGCCCTGGTTAAAAGCAGTGGGTCGCGCTTTCAGTTTTGCGTGAATGCTGCCATCAGTCCACGATTTCTGGTTTGGAAATGTTTTAATAGTTGCTGTGGGGACGACATCGCCGATGCACTTGCTAATGACCTCGCTCACCGAATCAGCGTATTTGTCAATGTTGTTGTTTGACGAAATGCGGAACATATCCCAGTCCACGTGATCGAAGCAATCTTGAAGCATGGAATCCGATTGGTCGGACCAGCATTGAACAAACCTGAGAGCGGGAGCTTCCTGTTTTAGTTACTGTCTATAGACTGGAAGTAACCAAATGGAATCATGGTCAGCTTTTCCGAAAGGAGGGCGGGGGAGGGCCTTATGCGTTGCGGAAGCTAGAATAACAATGATCCAGGGTTTTACTAGCCCTGGTAGCACAATCGATATGCTGATAGAAGTAAGGGAGTCTTGTTTTCAGATTAGCCTTGTTAATCCCAGCTGCAATGAATGCAGCCTCAGGATATGTGGTTTCCTGTTTACATAGAGTCAAATAAAGTTTGTTCAGGGCCGTCTGTGTCTGCTTGTGGGGGGAATATATGCGGCTGTGATTATAATCAAAGAGAATTCTCTTGGTAGATAATGTGGTCGATATTTGATTGTGAGGAATTCTAAGTCAGGTGAACAGAAGGACTTGAGTTCCTGTATGTTGTTATGATCACACATGTCTCATTAAACGTAAGGCATACCCCCCCCCCCCGCCCCTCTTCTTACCAGAAAGATGCTTGTTTCTGTCGGTGCGATGAGTGAAGAAACCAGCTGGCTGTACCGACTCCGATAGCGTGTCTCGAGTGAGCCATGTTTCCGTGAAGCAAAGAACGTTACAGTCTCTTATGTCTCTCTGGAATGTTGCCCTTGCTCGGATTTCATCAACCTTGTTGTCAAGAGACTGGACATTGGCAGGTAGTATGCTTGGGAGCGGTGCATGATATGCCCGTCTCCGGAGTCTGACCAGTAGACCGCTTCATCTGCTCCTTTTATGGCGACGTTGTTTTGGTTCGCCGGCTGGGATCCGATCCATTGTCCTGCGTGGTGGGCAAAACACAGGATCCGCTTCGGGAAAGTCGTTTTCCTGGTCGTAATGATGAGTTGATGTTGCTCTTATATCCAGTAGTTCCTCCCGACCTAATGTAATAAAACCTAAGATTACCTGGTGTACCAATGTAAGAAATAACATGTTTATTCATGTATTCTACATCTAGCTACATGTGGATCTTCCATTCTCTCAGGCCAGGGTCACAATGTATGGTTGGGTAGGGTAGCCTAGTGGATAGAGCGTTGGACTAGTAACCGAAAGGTTGCAAGTTCAAATCCTCGAGCTGACAAGGTACAAATATGTCGTTCTGCCCCTGAACAGGCAGTTAGGCAGCAAAGCTCTTAGTATCTTACTCAGAAAGACTCCTAGCTGTAATCATTGCCAAAGGTGCCTCAACAAAGTATTTACTCAGCTGTGAGATATGAGATATTTGTGCATATCATTTTCAATATATTAGCAATAATTTCTAATAACATTTTGTTTACTTGTTTACATTATGGGGTATTGTGTGTAGATGGATGAGATAATGTTTTATTTAATCCATTTTGAATTCAGACTGTAACACAACAAAATGTGGAGTAAGTCAAGGGGTATGGATACTTTCTGAATGCACTGTACTATTCCAAAGAGGTTTTTTGTTTTCAAGCGTATTGTTAATGACGCTTGCAATATGTAGTTGTAGCATACTCCTTACATTCAGCAGCCCAACATTTTCCCTCACTGCTCTGAAATGACACAGATGTTGTTTTTGACTCTCTAGCTATGGGAAGCCCAAAAGGTGAAGCAGGTAAGTTTTGGTGCACGTCTGCTTTGTAGAAAGCAGTTTGACCCCATTTTGACCCCATGTATTTATTGCCATATGGTACATTCCCCCTCTCCTTTTGGCAGCATGATGATGATGTTACACTATCTCATATCTGAATGCAGGCCATCATTCATCCTGACACAGGAGAGAAGATCTTCATGCCTTTCAGAATGTCAGGTATGACTTCCGAATGAAGATTTTCGACAGAGTGACTTTTATTTTGTTACTTGTCATTTTTACACTGATTTATATTATTTTGTATCTATACAGGTTATGTCCCATTTGGAACACCAATTGTAAGTCTTATATGAAAAATTACTGTATTTCATATGTATCTATGGAAAGAATATTCAACTTTGGCTATTTGTTTAATTATACATTGTCTTTACTGACTTCTTGGGGTAGATGGAAGCTTAGCTCTGGTCCAGGGTTTTAGTGTGCTTTACTGCACTTAGTAGAGGAATGTGCGCTAACAACATGGACCAGAGCTAATGAAAGCCGTCATTCTGGATCTGATAGACACAATGTAAGAGCGTAGTTGAGCTATTGTCTCCCTATCTGGTGTCATCTAGGTTGTGGGCCTTCTTCTTCCAAATCAGACTGTGGTATCTACTATTTTCTGGCAGGTAAAAAAAATGTCAAGACACCTTTTCAACAATAACCTTTTACCATATTGTTAATATCCACATTGGATATGTTCTCCTGCCCAGTTGGGTTAACTGATGTAATTGAATTTCACTGAATGTTTTTTTTCTCCTTTCAGTGGCTGAACCAAAGTCACAATGCCTGTGTCAACTACTCAAACCGCAATGCTACTAAGGTAGCGTATGATGTTTCTAAGGTAGCGTAGGATGTTTCTAAGGTAGCGCAGGATGTTTCTAAGGTAGCGTATGATGTTGCTGCTAAGGTAGCGTATGATGTTGCTGCTAAGGTAGCGTATGATGTTGCTGCTAAGGTAGCGTATGATGTTGCTGCTAAGGTAGCGTATGATGTTGCTGCTAAGGTAGCGTATGATGTTGCTGCTAAGGTAGCGTAGGATGTTGCTCACTAAAACGTCACAATACGTTTGATTTGACTGCTGGGGGGCAACGAGAACCCCAGCTCAGCTAAAACCGTTAACAAGTACGTTCCGTTTTCAATGGATTGTTAAATAAATGTTAACTATTTGTTGTATTATCATCACCTCTTGAAGAGCATAGTCAGAACTACAAATTTCAGATTATTCAATGCAAAACAATTGTGCACTTTTAGTTCCATCATCAGTTATACAGCAATTAACTTCTCCCCAGCAGGCAAATCGAACTCTCTGCACCTTATTGTGATGTTGTATTAATAATGACCTATTTAACCATGGGTCATGTTTATTTGGCCCAAACATAATAAAATTGACTGAAACAGGGAGGGATTACCTGGACTTGCAAAAAGAAATGTTTTGCTAAGGTTTGCCCTAAAAAAAGAAGTGTTTTGCACATATGGCTGATGTCGAAAGTGTCCATTTTCTATTTAGGGTTTTAGTATTCAAGGTAATGATTTTAGCCAGCTTTAGACTTATGTGAGAGGCTGTGAAATACTAAGTCATTCATGTTGTTGTTTATATTAGCCTACACCAACATCCAAGTTTCTTCAAGGTTACTTCGGAGCTGTGACCAGTGCTGTCTCCCTTGCGGTCAGTTGTTGATTATTATACATTTATGGTAATTAATATTCAGTCTCAGAGCAGGGATTCTGTCCTGCCTATTTGTGTTATATGTAATAACATAGGTGCTACAAGTTAAATGGGTTTAAGTTTCAAAGTTTATTTGCCACATGCATAGGATATGACAGGTGTAAAACAGTACACATTTAGTTGTGGGTTTATCCTAAAGTTTGTGCTGTGTTTAGGTGGGACTGAATGTACTGATTCAGAGAGCCAACAGGTTGAGTCCAGCAACCCAAATAATCATACAGAGACTCATCCCTTTCCCAGCTGTGGGTATGTATTCATAAATAATGATTTATTAAGTGATTATCATGACAGTATTTTCATGTGAAAATCTAGACTTGATTAAAACACCCGTTTACCACAATGTAATATGAGCTACAGGTGCAAATAAATACTGCCATTACGTTTGGGTTCATTCTCTGTCCTCTCCTGTATGTAGGTCTTCCCCTTTGCATCCCTCACATGGATACATCACCTTTTAACAAGAGCTGCAAATAAACTGGTGTCAGAGGAGGCAGAGTTTTGCAGGCTTATAAAATGTCCTTGCTGATGACTTCTATTTCTTTTATTTTTTTTTATTTTACCTTTATTTCACCAGGCAAGTCAGTTAAGAACACATTCTTATTTTCAATGACGGCCTGGGAACAGTGGGTTAACTGCCTGTTCAGGGGCAGAACGATAGATACCTTGTCAGCTCGGGGGTTTGAACTCGCAACCTTCCGGTTACTAGTCCAACGCTCTAACCACTAGGCTACCCTGCTGACTTCTATTCAAAAGGGATGGATCAAAATTGACACAAGGGTTTAAAAAAAATATTGTCCAGGGATGGTCATGTTATTGATGACATTTCTGTATTTCTCAGTGTTTTAGAATTAGTTGCTTATTAGGCTACATATCGATGTGTGCCCTCATCTCTGATTCTCCGCTGGGCTTGCAATATCAAGTGTCTATAAAATATTTAGTGCAAATGATTCATAGGCTATAGACTATATACTGCGAAGTGCATGCTCAGCGCAAAGTTATATTTCTAAGATAGCTGCTGGGATGGTTTAAATACAACTAGGCCACATTACACATTGCAATTAATATTCCAACCCTGAGCCCTGGCCTGCTCTGCTCTTGCTGATCAAAAACTGTTTTGGGTGGCAGTTCAGAAAGAGCGTCAAAAGCTTCTGAAACTATTATGTGATTAGACCACAGAGCACACTTTTTTTTATCCTGCGTCGTGGACTAGCCTATGTTCAGTTTGAGAAGGAGAGCGTGAAGATGAGGAGGACCAGAGGTCAACATTGATAGATTTGATTAAAAATAATGTTAAATACATCATGGGCAATAATCAGAGTTATGACCTCAAAATAAGCCAGATTCAGAACAAGCCTCACTACCTATGGAAATATATTCTCAGTATTACCCAAGAACAAGGAGGTCTTGGGGTTTTTGATTTCAATACTCTAAATAATACATATTTATTTTATATTTATTTTTTAAAACTTTTTTTTGCCCCTTTTTGCTCCCCAATTTCGTGGTATCCAATTGGTAGTTTGTCTTGTCCTATCGCTGCAACTACCGTACGGACTCGGGAGAGGCGAAGGTCGAGAGCCATGAGTCTTCCAAAACATGACCCTGCCAAGCTGCACTGCTTCTTGACACACTGTTCGCTTAACCCGGAAGCCAGTTGCACCATACACCGTACAACTGGCGATCGTGTCAGCGTGCATGCGCCTAGCCCGCCACAGGAGTCGCTAGAGCGCAATGGGACAAAGACATCTCGGCCAGCCAAACCCGGACAAAGCTGGGCCAATTGTGCATCGCCTCATTGGTCTCCCAGTCGCGGCCGGCTGCAACACAGCCCAGGATCGAACCTGGATCTGTAGTGACACCTCAAGCACTGCAGTGCCTTCGACAGCTGCGCCCCCCAGGACAGTATTTGGAATGTCTTCCCTATGTATTTATTTGACTCTGGTGGTGGTTTAGAATTTCTGCTTCCCTGTAATTTTGATGTTTATAAAATCCCAATAAAATTGGCCAAATTTCATAAGCAGGCACTTTTAGCTTGGATGTTAGCGTATAAACATAATTGTCCTCCACACAGATACTTTCTATGGAACAACAAAGATATACGATTAAAAATAAGCCATTTTTTTTCAGAATTGGTTTGAGAATAAATTTATTTTGGTTAGTCAGTGACTGAATGGGGATGGATATCTACTCTCATATGGGGAATTTCTTGACAAGTTTAGAATTCCAATAACCCAGAGAGAATATGCAACAACAACAAAAATTATGCGACTCCAATATATTTATTTTTTCTCTGTGGTTGATGAAACAGATTTACATTCAAATATATTAATTTGCAATATTAACATCCTCAAAGATAAATGTAGTAATGAACAGATTAGTAATATTGTTTGTGATACTACATTTCCCTCAGCAAGATTTTTTCGGTCAAATAACTTGCTAAAATTGCTAACAAATATTGTATCAGTAACAAGGTAAAGGATGTTTCATTTAAAATTTTACATATAATTTATCCTGTGAAACATGTTTTGGAAAGATTCAAGTTGTGATTTCTTTGGAATGGAGAAGGAGACCATTATTTATAGTATACTTGTTTGGGATTGACATACAGAACTTTGTTACAAAAAAAACAGATTTTTTTAAAGATTTTGATATGATTTATTTCAGAAATTCTGGCAATGATGAAGATATTTAATTGAACTGATAATAATATTAGGTACATTTAATATTCACAAATGCAAATGGTCTAATTCAGAAAACTTTTAGTTCACTTTATAATTGAATTTAAATAATATGGCAATACTTATTACTTATTTTTTTAAAAGCGATTAAAACTTTTATTCTTAATGAATATGTTTTAGTTTTGGATTCCTGGCAATGTAAATAGTTTGTATGTATGCTTGTTTGCATGTGACTATTCCTCTTTTGATTTGTTGATATTTGTTTGTTAAATTGTTTGTTTGTTAAATAAATAGTAATAAGTAAAAAATCTAAATATTGCAATGGTGAAACCCCCCATTGCTATATATATATATATATATATATATATATATATATATATTTATATATATATATAATATATTATATATATATAATATATAGACACACACATACAGTTGAAGTCGGAAGTTTACATACACCATGGCCAAATACATTTAAACTTTTTCACCATTCCTGACATTTAATCCTAGTAAAAATTCCCTATCTTAGTTAAGATCACCACTTTATTTTAAGAATGTGAAATGTCAGAATAATAGAGAGAATGATTGATTTATTTCAGCTTTTATTTCATTCATAACATTCCCAGTGGGTCAGAAGTTTACATACACTCAATTAGAGTATATGGTAGCATTGCCTTTAAATTGTTTAACTTTGGTCAAACGTTTCGGGTAGCCTTCCACAAGCTTTCAACAATAAGTTGGGTGAATTTTAGCCCATTCATTTTAGCCCAGTCCCTCGTGCAGCAAAGCACCCCCACAACATGATGCTGCCACCCCCGTGCTTCGCGGTTGGGATGGTGTACTTCGGCTTGCAAGCCTCCCCCTTTTTCCTCCAAACATAACAATGGTCATTATGGCCAAACAGTTCTATTTTTGTTTTATCAGACCAGAGGACATTTCTCCAAAAAGTGTCTTCTTCCTCGCTGAGCAGCCATTCAGGTTATGTCAAAATAGGACTTGTTTTACTGTGGATATAGATACTTTTGTACCTGTTTCCTCCAGCATCTTCACGAGGTCCTTTGCTGTTGTTCTGGGATTGATTTGAACTTTTCGCACAAAAGTTCTGTCTCCTAGAAATGAACGTACATGTCTCCTTTCCTGAGTGGTAGGAGGGCTGCGTGGTCCCATGGTGTTTATACTTGCGTACTATTGTTTGTACAGATGAATGTGGTATCTTCAGACGTTTGGAAATTGCTCCCAAGGATGAACCAAACTTGAGGTCTACATTTTTTTTTTCTGAGGTCTTGGTTGATTTCTTTTGATTTTCCCATGATGTCAAGCAAAGAGGCACTGAGTTTGAAGCTAGACCTTGAATACATCCACAGGTACACCTCCAATTGACTCACATGATGTCAAATAGCCTATCAGACTCTTCTAAAGCCACAACATAATTTTCTGGAATTTTCCAAGCTGTTTGAAGGCACAGTCAACTTAGTGTATGTAAACTTCTGACCCACTGGAATTGTGATACAGTGAAATAATCTGTCTGTAAATAATTGTTGGAAAAATGTATTGTGTCATGCACAAAGTAGATGTCCTAACCGACTTGCCAAAACTATAGTTTGTTAACAAGAAATGTGTGGAGTGGTTGAAAAACAAGTTTTAATGACTCCAACCTAAGTGTATGTAAACTTCCGATTTCAACTGTATATATTTAAATATATTCTAGTAACTTACATTGTGGTTCTGAACCTTGAAGCAGCAGCCAAAGCACAATAAATCGGCAAATTCGAGTAGGCATAATTAATTTCAACCGTCCTCATTTTAATGACACTTTACTACCAACAAGATGGCTTTGTGTTGGAGCCTCTTTCTTCCTATTTAAGAAATAAGAGGTAGGCCTACCTGTTTGAATGATGAAATTAGGCTATCGGCTGCTATATCCTCCACCCACCATGCACTCCTTAAATAGCCTACCTTCATATCAGTGAAGGGCTGTTGAGTTCAAACCAAGATTCGAATTGAGGGGGTATGAGAGGGTATGCCATAGGCTTACCTTTTATTAAAGAAAATGGCGAAAAAAAAAAAAATTACAGACCTACCCCTTGTTAGCTTAAATTTTGAAGAAAATAAATGGATCTATAGCAGAGCTTTGTCCGTGTTGCTTTCTGCTAGAAAGACCGTGACTCCAATGCACATGGGGGATATCATTGTTTAGTTTGTTTGACATTTAGAGGCTGAGCTACAACCTTCTATAGCCGAGGAGACAGAAAATGTACTTTGCTTGGGAAGTAATCTAATTCTGTCACTATCGCTTAATTAAGCTATTCCCTTTCTGTACAATAGAAGATGTTTAAACCCAGACAGCTTTTAGAGAAACACTTGTGACCTTCTCTCGTTGGGTTAAGCCACAGAAGAAGAGTAGCCAGCAGATAAAGCTTACATTATTCTGCTCCATTAGGTCTACTCTGCCTAGGGTGGAAAGGTAGGCCTAGCTTTTGAAAGATTCCTAATGACGTCTCAGATTTAATTATTTGCAAACGGACAGTTTTGTTGCAAATAAGGCACACTGATTTTGGCTCCCGAGTGGCACAATGGTCTAAGGCACAGCATCTAAGTGCAAGAGGCGTCAGTACCTGGTTCTATAGTACCTGGTTCGATTCCAGGCCGTATCACATCCGGCCATGATTGGGAGTCCGGGTTTGGCCGGAGTAGGCTGTCATCGTAAATATGTTGTTCTTAACTGACTTGCCTAGTTCAATTTAGCCTGTAATTTCAGTAATTTGTGTGGGGGAAAAAAACATTCTGATATGTAAAATGACATGGAATTGCATTACATTTTTATAAAAGGCACTTTTCTTGTACCTGCAAATACGATGATATAGTAAAAGCATTGCATTAATCTAAAGGAGATTTTTCCACCCCTACTCTTGTGCATGGTGGTCTGCGGACCAACAACCTTCTGGCCCTCAACCCTCTGCTCTATCAAAATGTCTGTGTTGCCATGTAATGCTTACTGGATGAAGAACAGTTTTGTAACCTGCACATCTAAGGCTCTGGTCTATCCAAGATGTGAGGGGACAACGTAGACATGTTTTCTGCTATCCACTTTGTTTTAGTTATTATTTTGGGTATATGGGATGGTCACTTGTTCCTTTTCAAACATTCAGGGAGAGTTTCGGTAAAATATATTTTGCTGAAGGGAGGACCATCCATTTTCATTTCAGAGAAGCCCGATTTTCTCAATGTAACCCTTTTATTATAAATAACGTTCACTCAAATCAAATTTTATTTGTCACATACACATGGTTAGCAGATGGTAATGCGAGTGTAGCTTGTGCTTGTGCTTCTAGTTCCGACAATGCAGTAATAACCAAGGAGTAATCTAACCTAAAAATTTCACAACAGCTACCTTATACACACAAGTGTAAAGGGATGAAGAATATGTACATAAAGATATATGAATGAGTGATGGTACAGAACGGCATAGGCAAGATGCAGTAGATGATATAGAGTACAGTATATACATATGAGATGAGTAATTTAGGGTATGTAAACATTATATTAAGTGGCATTGTTTAAAGTGGCTAGTGATACATATTTTTTTTACATGTATGGCAGCAGCCACTCAATGTTAGTGGTGGCTGTTTAACAGTCTGATGGCCTGAGATAGAAATTGTTTTTCAGTCTCTCGGTCCCTGCTTTGATGCACCTGTACTGACCTTGCCTTCTGGATGATAGCGGGGTGAACAGGCAGTGGCTCAGGTGGTTGTTGTCCTTGATGATCTTTATGGCCTTCCTGTGACATCGGGTGGTGTAGGTGTCCGTGTCCTGGAGGGCAGGTAGTTTACCCCCGGTGATGCGTTGTGCAGACCTCACTACCCTCTGGAGAGCCTTACGGTTGTGAGCGGAGCAGTTGCCGTACCAGGCGGTGATACAGCCCGACAGGATGCTCTCGATTGTGCATCTGCAAAGGTTTGTGAGTGCTTTTGGTGACAAGCCGAATTTCTTCAGCCTCCTGAGGTTGAATAGGAGCTGCTGCGCCTTCTTCATCATGCTGTCTGTGTGGGTGGACCAATTCAGTTTGTCCGTGATGTGTACGACGAGGAACTTAAAACTTTCTACCCTGTCCACTACTGTCCCGTTGATGTGGATAGGGGGGTGCTCCCTCTGCTGTTTCCTGAAGTCCACGATCATCTCCTTTGTTTTGTTGATGTTGAGTGTGAGGTTATTTTCCTGACACCACACTCCAAGGGCCCTCACCTCCTCCCTGTAGGCTGTCTCGTCGTTGTTGGTAATCAAGCCTACCACTGTAGTGTCGTCTGCAAACTTGATGATTGAGTTGGAGGCGTGCATGGCCACGCAGTCGTGGGTGAACAGGGAGTACAGGAGAGGGCTCAGAACGCACCCTTGTGGGGCCCCAGTGGTAAGGATCAGCGGGGTGGAGATGGTGTTACCTACCCTCACCACCTGGAGGCGGCCCGTCAGGATGTCCAGTACCCAGTTGCACAGGGCGGGGTCGAGACCCAGGGTCTCGAGCTTGATGACTAGTTTGGAGGGTACTATGGTGTTAAATGCTGAGCTGTAGTCCATGAACAGCATTCTCACATAGGTATTCCTCTTGTCCAGATGGGTTAGGGCACTGTGGTTCTGATTGCGTCGTTTGTGGACCTATTGGGGCGGTAAGCAAATTGGAGTGGGTCTATGGTGTCAGGTAGGGTGGAGGTGATATGGTCCTTGACTAGTCTCTCAAAGCACTTCATGATGACGGGAGGGGGTGCTACGGGGCGGTAGTCGTACAGCTCAGTTACCTTAGCTTTCTTGGGAACAGGAACAATCCTCTTGAAGCATGTGAGAACAGCAGACTGGGATAAGGATTGATTGAATATGTCCGTAAACACACCATCCAGCTGGTCTGCGCATGCTCAGAGGTCTCGGCTGGGGATGCCGTCTGGGCCTGCAGCCTTGAGATGGCTAACACGTTCAAATGTTTTACCAACGGAGAGTACGCAGGTTTTTGTAGCGGGCCGTGTCAGTGGCACTGTATTGTCCTCAAAGCGAGCAAAGAAGTTTTTTAGTCTATCTGGGAGCAAGACATCCTGGTCCACGACGGGGCTGGTTTTCTTTTTGTAATCCGTGATTGACTGTAGACCCTGCCACATAACTCTTGTGTCTGAGCCGTTGAATTGCGACTCTACTTTGTCTCTATACTGACGCTTAGCTTGTTTGATTGCCTTGCGGAGGGAATAGCTACACTGTTTGTATTCGGTCATGTTTCCGGTCACCTTGCTCTGGTTAAAAGCAGTGGTTCACGCTTTCAGTTTTGCGCGAATGCTGCCATCAATCCACGGTTTCTGGTTGGGGAATGTTTTAATAGATGCTGTGGGTACGACATCGCCAATGCACTTGCTAATGAACTCGCTCACTGAATCAGAGTATTCGTCAATGTTGTTGTTTGACGCAATGCGGAACATATCCCAGTCCTCGTGATCGAAGCAATCTTGAAGCATGGAATCAGATTGGTCGGACCAGCGTTGAACAAACCTGAGTGCGGGAGCTTCCTGTTTTAGTTTCTGTCTATAGGCTGGAAGCAACAAAATGGAGTCGTGGTCAGCTTTTCCGAAAGGAGGGCGGGGGAGGGCCTTATATGCGTCGCGGAAGCTAGAATAACAACGATCCAGGGTTTTACCAGCCCTGGTAGCACAATCGATATGCTGATAGAATTTAGGGAGTCTTGTTTTCAGATTAGCCTTGTTAAAATCCCCAGCTACAATGAATGCAGCCTCAGGATATGTGGTTTCCAGTTTACATAGAGTCAAATAAAGTTTGTTCAGGGTCGTCTGTGTCTGCTTGTGGGGGGGGATATATGCGGCTGTGATTATAATCGAAGAGAATTCTCTTGGTAGATAATGCGGTCGACATTTGATTGTGAGGAATTTTAAGTCAGGTGAACAGAAGGACTTGAGTTCCTGTTTTGTTTTTATGATCACACCACGTCTCGTTAGTCGTAAGGCATACACCCCCGTCCCTCTTCTTACCAGAAAGATGCTTGTTTCTGTTGGCGCGACGCGTGAAGAAACCAGCTGGCTGTACCGACTCCGATAGCGTGTCTCGAGTGAGCCATGTTTCCGTGATGCAAAGAACGTTAGTCTCGGATGTCTCTCTGGAATGCTACCCGTGCTCGGATTTCATCAGCCTTGTTGTCAAGAGACTGGACATTGGCGAGTAGTATGCTCGGGAGCGGTGCGCGATGTGCCCTTTTCTGCAGCCTGACCAGAAGACTGCTTCGTCTGCCCCTTTTACGGCATCATTGTATTGGTTCGCCGGCTGGAATCTGATCCATTGTCCCGGGTGGTGGGCAAAACACAGGATCCGCTTCGGGAAAGTCGTATTCCTGGTCGTAATGATGGTGAGTTAACGTTGCTCTTATATCCAGTAGTTCCTCCCGACTGTATATAATAAAACCTAAGATTACCTGGGGTACCAATGTAATAGGGCACCCTTGGATTGCCTGTTTATTCTTTGACAATCTTTGACGTCATTTCCGGTCACAACTTGCAGACTTGTTTTCGAGTTGCTGTGCTGTGCGTTTTGTTGCCAACCTATTTTGCTACCTGACAACTTTACGGTTTTTACTTTTTAATTACTGTTTATATATATATATATCCCCCCCCCCCCAACTTTTTCACTCCGGACGCTTTATCTGGACACGATTCGTCAGGACCTCCAACAGCCGAAGCTAAGTAGTAACATTAACATGATGCCTTCTAATTGCAGTCGCTGTACTTGCCTTACGGCGAGGATAGCTGTGCTACAAGCCCAGCTTCAGACGCAATCGTTAGGCAAGGGTAATTTCAGTGTAGGAAAGGATGAAACATCATCTGTGCCACCAGTAAGTACAGATAGTAGTATAAATCCCTTGGCACAGTCCCCGTAGCCGGACAACTTTCTCACGGTTTCTGGAAGGAAATGCTGTAGGAACGCTCAACCGGTGTCGCTCATTCAGCCGACAGAAACTTTCAACCGGTTTTCCCCATTAAGCAGCGAGTCAGAGGCCGAGCCTTCTCTGGTCTCTACTCCTCCCGTTACGGGGTCTGAGACGCCGAAGCTTCCCACCATTAGCTCTGACAAATTGAAAACTCTAGTCATTGGCGACTCCATTACCCGCAGTATTAGACTGAAAACAAATCATCCAGCGATCATACACTGTTTACCGGGGGGCAGGGCTACCGACGGCTAAGGCTAATCTGAAGATGGTGCTGGCTAAAGCTAAAACTGGCGAGTGTAGAGAGTATAGAGATATTGTTATCCACGTCGGCACCAACGATGTTAGGATGAAACAGTCAGAGATCACCAAGCGCAACATAGCTTCTGCGTGTAAATCAGCGAGAAAGATGTGTTGGCATCGAGTAATTGTCTCTGGCCCCCTCCCAGTTAGGGGGAGTGATGAGCTCTACAGCAGAGTCTCACAACTCAATCGCTGGTTGAAAACTGTTTTCTGCCCCTCCCAAAAGTTAGAATTTGTAGATAATTGGCCCTCTTTCTGGGACTCACCCAAAAACAGGACCAAGCCTGACCTGCTGAGGAGTGACGGACTCCGTCCAAGCTGGAGGGGTGCTCTCATCTTATCTACCAAAATAGACAGGGCTCTAACTCCTCTAGCTCCACAATGAAATAGGGTGCAGGCCAGGCAGCAGGCTGTTAGCCAGCCTGCCAGCATAGTGGAGTCTGCCACTAGCACAGTCAGTGTAGTCAGCTCAGCTATCACCATTGAGACCGTGTCTGTGCCTCGACCTAGGTTGGGCAAAACTAAACATGGCGGTGTTCGCCTTAGCAATCTCACTAGGATAAAGACCACCTCCATTCCTGTCATTATTGAAAGAGATCATGATACCTCACATCTCAAAATAGGGCTACTTAATGTTAGATCCCTTACTTCAAAGGCAATTATAGTCAATGAACTAATCACTGATCATAATCTTGATGTGATTGGCCTGACTGAAACATGGCTTAAGCCTGATGAATTTGCTGTGTTAAATGAGGCCTCACCTCCTGGCTACACTAGTGACCATATCCCCCGTGCATCCCGCAAAGGCGGAGGTGTTGCTAACATTTACGATAGCATATTTCAATTTACAAAAAAAAAATACTTTTGTCTTTTGAGCTTCTAGTCATGAAATCTATGCAGCCTACTCAATCACTTTTTATAGCTACTGTTTACAGGCCTCCTGGGCCATATACAGCGTTCCTCACTGAGTTCCCTGAATTCCTATCAGACCTTGTAGTCATAGCAGATAATATTCTAATCTTTGGTGACTTTAATATTCACATGGAAAAGTCCACAGACCCACTCCAAAAGGCTTTCGGAGCCATCATCGACTCAGTGGGTTTTGTCCAACATGTCTCTGGACCCACTCACTGTCACAGTCATACGCTGGACCTTGTTTTGTCCCATGGAATAAATGTTGTGGACCTTAATGTTTTTCCTCATAATCCTGGACTATCGGACCACCATTTTATTACATTTGCAATTGCAACAAATAATCTGCTCAGACCCCAACCAAGGAACATCAAAAGTCGTGCTATAAATTCACAGACAACACAAAGATTCCTTGATGTCCTTCCAGATTCCCTCTGTCTACCCAATGACGCCAGAGGACAAAAATCAGTTAACCACCTAACTGAGGAACTCAATTTAACCTTGCGCAATACCCTAGATGCAGTTGCACCCCTAAAAACTAAAAACATTTCTCATAAGAAACTAGCTCCCTGGTACACAGAAAATACCCGAGCTCTGAAGCAAGCTTCCAGAAAATTGGAACGGAAATGGTGCCACACCAAACTGGAAGTCTTCCGTCTAGCTTGGAAAGACAGTACCGTGCAGTACCGAAGAGCCCTTACTGCTGCTCGATCATCCTATTTTTCTAACTTAATTGAGGAAAATAAGAACAAACCGAAATTCCTTTTTGATACTGTCGCAAAGCTAACTAAAAAGCAGCATTCCCCAAGAGAGGATGACTTTCACTTTAGCAGTGATAAATTCATGAACTTCTTTGACAAAAAAATTATGATTATTAGAAAGCAAATTATAGACTCCTCTTTAAATCTGCGTATTCCTTCAAAGCTCAGTTGTCCTGAGTCTGCACAACTCTGCCTGGACCTAGGATCAAGAGAGACGCTCAAGTGTTTTAGTACTATATCTCTTGACACAATGATGAAAATAATCATGGCCTCTAAACCTTCAAGCTGCATACTGGACCCTATTCCAACTAAACTACTGAAAGAGCTGCTTCCTGTGCTTGGCCCTTCTATGTTGAACATAATAAACGGCTCTATCCACCGGATGTGTACCAAACTCACTAAAAGTGGCAGTAATAAAGCCTCTCTTGAAAAAGCCAAACCTTGACCCAGAAAATATAAAAAACTATCGGCCTATATCGAATCTTCCATTCCTCTCAAAAATCTTAGAAAAGGCTGTTGCGCAGCAACTCACTGCCTTCCTGAAGACAAACAATGTATACGAAATGCTTCAGTCTGGTTTTAGACCCCATCATAGCACTGAGACGGCACTTGTGAAGGTGGTAAATAACATTTTAATGGCATCGGACCGAGGCTCTGCATCTGTCCTCGTGCTCCTAGACCTTAGTGCTGCTTTTGATACCATCGATCACCACATTCTTTTGGAGAGATTGGAAACCCAAATTGGTCTACACGGACAAGTTCTGGCCTGGTTTAGATCTTATCTGTCGGAAAGATATCAGTTTGTCTCTGTGAATGGTTTGTCCTCTGACAAATCAACTGTAAATTTCGGTGTTCCTCAAGGTTCCGTTTTAGGACCACTATTGTTTTCACTATATATTTTACCTCTTGGGGATGTTATTCGAAAACATAATGTTAACTTTCACTGCTATGCGGATGACACACAGCTGTACATCTCAATGAAACATGGTGAAGCCCCAAAATTGCCCTTGTTAGAAGCATGTGTTTCAGACATAAGGAAGTGGATGGCTGCAAACTTTCTACTTTTAAACTCTGACTAAACAGAGATGCTTGTTCTAGGTCCCAAGAAACAAAGAGATCTTCTGTTGAATCTGACAATTAATCTTAATGGTTGTACAGTCGTCTCAAATAAAACTGTGAAGGACCTCGGCGTTACTCTGGACCCTGATCTCTCTTTTGAAGAACATATCAAGACCATTTCAAGGACAGCTTTTTTCCATCTACGTAACATTGCAAAAATCAGAAACTTTCTGTCCAAAAATGATGCAGAAAAATTCATCCATGCTTTTGTCACTTCTAGGTTAGACTACTGCAATGCTCTACTTTCCGGCTACCCGGATAAAGCACTAAATAAACTTCAGTTAGTGCTAAATACGGCTGCTAGAATCCTGACTAGAACCAAAAAAATTGGTCATATTACTCCAGTGCTAGCCTCCCTACACTGGCTTCCTGTCAAAGCAAGGGCTGATTTCAAGGTTTTACTGCTAACCTACAAAGCATTACATGGGCTTGCTCCTACCTATCTCTCTGATTTGGTCCTGCCGTACATACCTACACGTACGCTACGGTCACAAGACGCAGGCCTCCTAATTGTCCCTAGAATTTCTAAGCAAACAGCTAGAGGCAGGGCTTTCTCCTATAGAGCTCCATTTTTATGGAACGGTCTGCCTACCCATGTCAGAGACGCAAACTCGGTCTCAACCTTTAAGTCTTTACTGAAGACTCATCTCTTCAGTGGGTCATATGATTGAGTGTAGTCTGGCCCAGGAGTGGGAAGGTGAACGGAAAGGCTCTGGAGCAACGAACCACCCTTGCTGTCTCTGCCTGGCCGGTTCCCCTCTTTCCACTGGGATTCTCTGCCTCTAACCCTATTACAGGGGCTGAGTCACTGGCTTACTGGGGCTCTCTCATGCCGTCCCTGGAAGGGGTGCGTCACCTGAGTGGGTTGATTCACTCATGTGGTCATCCTGTCTGGGTTGGCGCCCCCCCTTGGGTTGTGCCATGGCGGAGATCTTTGCGGGCTATACTCAGCTTTGTCTCAGGATGGTAAGTTGGTGGTTGAAGATATCCCTCTAGTGGTGTGGGGGCTGTGCTTTGGCAAAGTGGGTGGGGTTATATCCTTCCTGTTTGGCCCTGTCTGGGGGTGTCCTCGGTTGGGGCCACAGTGTCTCCTGACCCCTCCTGTCTCAGCCTCCAGTATTTATGCTGCAGTAGTTTATGTGTCGGGGGGCTGGGGTCAGTTTGTTATATCTGGAGTACTTCTCCTGTCCAATTCGGTGTCCTGTGTGAATCTAAGTGTGCGTTCTCTAATTCTCTCCTTCTCTCTCTCGGAGGACCTGAGCCCTAGGACCATGCCCCAGGACTACCTGACATGATGACTCCTTGCTGTCCCCAGTCCACCTGGCCGTGCTGCTGCTCCAGTTTCAACTGTTCTGCCTTATTATTATTCGACCATGCTGGTCATTTATGAACATTTGAACATCTTGGCCATGTTCTGTTATAATCTCTACCCGGCACAGCCAGAAGAGGACTGGCCACCCCACATAGCCTGGTTCCTCTCTAGGTTTCTTCCTAGGTTTTGGCCTTTCTAGGGAGTTTTTCCTAACCACCGTGCTTCTACACCTGCATTGCTTGCTGTTTGGGGTTTTAGGCTGGGTTTCTGTACAGCACTTTGAGATATCAGCTGATGTACAAAGGGCTATATAAATAAAAATAAATTTGATAAATAACACGTAAAAAAACAAAATACTGCATAGTTTCCTAGGAACGTCAAGCGAGGCGGCCATATCTGTCGGCGCCAGAAGTTCACTCTGTAAGCTTTGTGTGGTTAGCATTGTGTAGCTAATAGCTATCCTCCTCCTACCTCGATCACTGTTCAATGTTGACAAGGTTATACTGTAAGCTCTCCCTAGTTGTACATGTGTAACCTATGTCCTTACTGAGGGCTGGTCTATAGAAATCACTTGCTGAAGTGGAATCCTCCAAACAAATGAATGTGAAATGTATGCATTGGTCATGTTGGAATACTCTTAAAATGCATCTACACTTCCTTCCATTTTTAAAGTAGTCTAGTTGTTGGATTAGTGATTACTTCAAGTATGGGAGGGAGGAAAGACACATTTTTACAGTCTTTAAACAGGTAGTTCTCAATGTCAGCTGAATGTTATGCAGCGGCACTTTCACAACCAGTCTTCTCCACTTCCTCAGCCAGTGCCAACATTTGCAATGTGGGCCTCATGAGGCACAATGAGCTGTCGGAGGGCATCGACGTGCTGGACGGAAATGGGAACGTGGTGGGCTCCTCAAAGATTGCTGCCAAACATGTGAGTGGCTGGCCATCGGAACTCACACCAGCCTGTATAAAAACACTTTCCTTCCTGGCCATGAAATGTATGATATCATTCCACAAAAACTGACTGGCTAGCTAGCTATCAAACATACTGTGCATATATATCAAATGCAATATTTTTCCAAATTTGAGGGGTCTTTAGACTGAAAGATACCCTAACCAAGATGGCCGTCCTGTTATCACGTTGTCGATATGTCTATGACCATTCTAGTGTTTTATTTGATGTGTTCCTGACAAAATATGTTGTCTGTAAACTGTTAATATTGTATATTCAATGCAACATTTGTTTTTGTGTGGAGAATCCGTTTCTGAATAGTCTGTCCACTACTGAAGTCGGTATGATTCATCATATGAGGTTGAACAAACAATAGGTTTATTTGTTGATTTATTATTAGTCTAACATATTTATGCCTTTTTCCACATATGCCATATCCTTCTAATATCATGGAAGTTGGAATTTAATCCAACACATTGCAATATTTTGAATTGAATCATGTGCAGAATATTTTTTCTACCCCCCAGGCAATTATGGAAACTGCCTTTACCAGAGTGGTCCTCCCGATGCCAATCTTTGTCCTTCCTCCCATCATCATGTCCTACCTAGAAAAGTATGTCATGCAGATCAACAGACTGCACAGATCAACAGTCTGTGGCATACATTTGTTTGTCTTGTTGACAATTACTATTGGAATCGTGTGTAAGAAATATTGTATTTGTGTTGAGATTGTACTCCATACAAATGGCAATATCAAAATGTGTGCTACCCTTCATGTCTGTTAGACTTCCATTCCTGCAGACGAATCGGAGGCTGTTGCTGCCCATCCACAGCCTGGTGTGTCTGGCTACCTTCAGCCTCTCGCTGCCCCTGGCCATCAGCCTATTCCCACAGATGTCTCAGGTACTACTGCTGCTGCTATCCCTGGAGGCTCCCTAACCCTAACCCTGAAGTGTGTGTGAGGAATTCACCTCACACACACTTCACTTGTCATTTCATTCTTCACTTGTAATTAAGAATGAACTACAAAGGTTTTGGGTTTGGAGGTACTGTGAAGGGCTATTAGGTGTTGCAGAGGACTGGTAGGCGTATTATGTACTTACTTCTCTTTCTCTGGTTCAATTTCAATAGATTGAGGTGTCTCAGCTTGAGCCTGAAATTGCCATGGCAACCAATAGCAAGGTGGTGACCTACAACAAGGGACTGTGAGGACCGTCCCGGGAACAACGACTCAAATGAGCCTCCTTTTTGATTGGCTATCACGGACACTCCAGTTTCCCCACTAATGGATTGGCGGAAGGGAAGCTGATCCTAGATCTGTACCTAGGGGAAGCTTCACCCAAGAGCTCTCTCTCCCATAGCCTAATATGGTAACAGGTCCAGGCACTTTCTGCTGCATTAATATAGTGTAACATATTTTATCATGTGCTGTCTTAACCAATGGTTTTAATACAACATATACAAAAATGTGTTTTATTGTCACTTACACCAGAGAGGTGCCGTGAATTGTGTTGTTTTACAGGGTCAGCCTTACCAGTCCAGCACCCCTGGAGCATATTAGGGTTAAGTGCCTTGCTCAAGGCCACATCTGCAGATTTTTTTACTTTTCGGTTACTGGTCCAACCGCTAGGCTATATGCCACCTATGAGGCCAATCAGTAATGATTGAGGAAGTTAAGGAAATAATAGACTAATAATATATTATGATGGGCCTTTATAATGTTATGCCTATACCAGCAAGTTTACAATTGGTGGTGATGATCAACCCATTTGTCTTTAACTTTAATATGAAATGTGTTTTTATTGTTCACCCAAACTGCTGTAGTTGTTTGAATGTTTGGGGGAGGGCATACAGTTGAAGTCGGAAGTTTACATACACTTTAGCCAAGTACATTTAAACTCAGTTTTTCATAATTCCTGACATTTAATCCTAGTAAAAATTCCATGTTTTAGGTCAGTTAAGATCAACACTTTATTTTAAGAATGCGAAATGTCAGAATAATAGGAGATAATTATTTAAGCTTTTATTTCTTTCATCACATTCCCAGGGGGTCAGAAGTTTACATACTCAATTAGTATTTGGTAGCATTGCCTTTAAATTGTTTAACTTGGGTCAAATATTTCGTGTAGCCTTCCACAAGCTTCCCACAATAAATTGGGTGAATTTTGGCCCATTCCTCCTGTCAGAGCTGATGTATCTGAGTCAGGTTTGTAGGCCTCCTTGCTCGCACATGCTTTTTCAGTTCTGCCCACAAATTTTCTATAGGATTGAGGTCAGGGCTTTGTGATGGCCACTCCAATAGCTTGACTTTGTTGTCCTTAAGCCATTTTGTCACAACTTTGGAAGTATGCTTGGGGTCATTGTCCATTTGGAAGACCCATTTGCGACCAAGCTTTAAATTCCTGACTGATGTCATGAGATGTTGCTTCAATATATCCACATAAATTTCCTACCTCATGATGCCATCTATTTTGTGAAGTGCACAAGTCCCTGTTTGGATGGTGTTCTTCAGCTTGCAAGCCTCCCCCTTTGTCCTCCAAACATAACGATGGCCATTATGGCCAAACAGTTCTATTTTTGTTTCATCAGACCAGAGGACATTTCACCAAAAAGTACAATCTTTGTCCCCATGTGCAGTTGCAAACCGTAGTCTGTCTTTTTTTATGGCGGTTTTGGAGCAGTGGATTCTTCCTTGCTGAGCGGACTTTCAGGTTATGCCGATTTATAGGACTCGTTTTACTCTGGATATAGATATTTTTGTACGTGCTTTCTCCAGCATCTTCACAAGGTCCTTTGCTGTTCTGGGATTGATTTGAACTTTTCGCACAAAAGTACATTCATCTCTAGGAGACAGAACATGTCTCCTTCCTGAGTGGTAGGAGGGCTGTGTGGTCCCATGGTGATTATACTTGCGTACTATTGTTTGTACAGATGAACGTGGTACCTTCAGGCGTTTGGAAATTGCTCCCAAGGATGAACCAGACTTGAGGAGGTCTACAATTTATTTTCTGAGGTCTTGGCTGATTTCTTTTGATTTTCCCATGATGTCAAGCAAAGAGGCACTGAGTTTGAAGGTAGGCCTTGAAATGCGTCCACAGGTACATCTCCAATTGACTCACATGATGTCAATTAGCTTATCAGAAGCTTCTAAAGCCATGACATCATTTTCTGGAATTTTCCAAGCTGTTTAAAGGCACAGTAAACTTAGTGTATGTAAACTTCTGACTTATAAGTGAAATAATCTGTCCTTAAACAATTGTTGGAAAAATTACTTATGTCCTAACTGACTTTCCAAAACTATAGTTTGTTAACAAGAAATTTGTGGAGTGGTTGAAAAACGAGTTTTAATGACTCCAACCTAAGTGTATGTAATCTTCCAACTTTAACTGTACATGTACTGACATCAAACATTTTTAGGATTTTTCTGAATTATTTTGTATTTTTTAAATCAAGAGTTTTACAAGCATATCAGTCAGTGTTGAGTGATAGATCCTGATTGGCTGTTCATGTCTTATGATGCCCCAAATAATGTTAAAAATTAGGCTCGGCTACGTTACACAGTAGGCTACGCTACTCAGTAGACTAGGCTACACAGTAGTCTACGCTACACAGTGGGCTAGGCTACACAGTAGGCTACTTGATTCTGATAGAAAGATTAACAAAAAGGAACCTGTTCAGAATCAGCCTGTAGCCTCTACACCCTGCACTAGCCTCTACACCCTGTCCTAGCCTCTACACCCTGTCCTAGCCTCTACACCCTGCACTAGCCTCTACACCCTGTCCTAGCCTCTACACCCTGCCCTAGCCTCTACACCCTGTCCTAGCCTCTACACCCTGCACTAGCCTCTACACCCTGTCCTAGCCTCTACACCCGTCCTACAAGCTACTGTTGAATCCCAGTTCTCCTCCCTAAGTGTACACCATCATGGATTTAAAAGCACTGGATTACTGTAAGTGTTGGTTGGAGGACGTTTCTGCCACTATGATGTATAATGTGCAAGTGCACGCGTCGGGAGAAGGGTGGAGAATTGGGATGCAGCTTAGGTCTGTTTCTTGACAAGTGCCATTCTAGGACGTTATAGAGGAAAGTCTGTTTGTGGACCATGGTTGCTAAAATGTTTTTTTTAAATGTATATTCTACGTTTTATATTTTTATACATTCCCCTTTAAATGATCATAGTATGAGAAATGGTACAATACAGTATTGACTGATCGAATAAGTTAAATAACTGGTGAATAACTTATTTTTGCACAGTAAAATGTTTTTGTGTATATATAATAACATTATTACCAGAATATATTGTACTAACCAATGTGTGTTATCCACATCCTCTTGTACATACAGTGCAATCGGGTAGTATTCAGACCCCTTCACTTTTTGCTCATTTTGTAATGTTATTCTAAAATGTATTAAATTTCTTTTTCACCTCATCAATCTACATACAATACCCCCATAATGACGAGGCAAAAAAATGTTTTTTAGAAATTTTGCAAGTATATTACAAATAAAAACCTTAAATATTACATTTACGGAAGTATTTTCAACCCTTTACTCAGTACATTGTTGAAGCACCTTTGGCAGCGATTACAGCCTTGAGTATTCTTGGGTATGACGCTACAAGCTTGGCACACCTGTATTTGGGGAGTTTCTCCCATTTTTCTCTGCAGATCCTCAAGTTCTGTCAGGTTAGCTGGTGAGTGTCGCTGCACAGCTATTTTCGGGTCTCTCCAGAGATGTTCAATCGGGTTCAAGTCCGGGCTCTGTATAGGCCACTCAATGACATTCAGAGACTTGTCCCGAAGCCACTCATGTGTTGTCTTGGCTGTATGCTTAGGGTCATTGTACTGTTGGAAGGTGAACATTTTGCCCCTGTCTGAGGTCCTGAGCGCTCTGGATCTGGTTTTCTTCAAGGATCTCTCTGTACTTTGCTACGTTCATCTTTCCGTCGATCCTGACTAGTCTCCCAGTCCCTGCCACTGAAAGACATCCCCACAGCATGATGCTGCCACCACCATGCTTCACCATAGGGATGGTGCCAGGTTTCCTCCAGATGTGACGCTTGGCATTCAGGCCAAAGAGTTCAATCTTGGTTTCATCAGACCAGAGAATCTTGTTTCTCAATCTTGTTTCTCATGGTGTGAGAGTCTTTAGGTGCCTTTTGTCAATCTGCAAGCGGGCTGTCATGTGCCTTTTTACAGAGTAGTGGCTTCTGCCACTCTACCATAAAGTCCTGATTAGTGGAGTGCTGCAAGGTTCTCCCATCTCCACAGAAGAATTCTGGAGCTCTGTCAGAGTGACCATCGGGTTTTTGGTCACCTCCCTGACCAAGGCCCTTTTCCTCCGATGGCTCAGCTGCCCGGAGGCCAGCTCTCGGAAGACTCTTGGTGGTTCCAAACTGCTTCCATTTAAGAATGATGGAGGCCACTATGTTCTTGGGGACCTTCAATGCTGCAGACATTTTGTGGTACCCTTCCCCAGATCTGTGCCTTGACACAATCCTGTCTCGGAGCTCTATGGACAATTCCTTCGACCTCATGGTTTGGTTTTTGCTCTGACTTGCACTGTCAACTGTGGGATCTTATATACGCAAGTCTGTGCCTTGTCCAATCAATTGAATTTACAATAGTTGGACTCCAATCAAGTAGAAACATCTCAAGGATGATCAATGGAAACAGGATGCACCTGAGATCAATTGAGTCCCATCGCAAAGGATCTGAATTCTTATGTAAATGAGGTATTTCTGTTTTTTAAATTATATTTGCTAAAGAAAATCTAAAAAACAGTTTTTGCTTTGTCATTATGGGGTATTGTATGTGTGTGTGTGTGTGTGTGTGTAGATTGAGGATTTTTTGTTGTTGGTTTAATTCCATTTATAATTAGGCTGTAACAAAATGTGGAATGTGTCTGAATGCGCTGTATTTAAAGATGGAATTCTTAGTTGCTACATCCATTTTTGGACTTAATTATATATATGCTCATTAATTATTTTAAAATATAACCTAGAAATGCACAATGAGCTTAGTTCAACAGTCCATCACATCCCAATAAGCGCGTTTTACTCCAATGTTTGTAAACAATGTAAATGTAAACTAACACTATCGCCTCGAAACAAGGTTAAAACTATACTGAACAAAAATATGAAAGCAAGATGCAACAATTTCAAAGATTTTACTGAGGCACAGTTCATATTAAGAAATCAGTCAATTTAAATGAATAAATTACGCCCTGATCTATGGATTTCACATGACTGGTAATACAGATATGCATTGGTTGGTCACAGATACCTTAAAAAATGTACTGGTGTGGATCAGAAAACCAGTCAGTATCTGGTGTGACCACCATTTGCCTCATCCAGCGCAACACATCTCTTTCAAATAGAGTTGACCAAGCTGTTGATTGTGGCCAGTGGAATGTTGTCTCCTCTTCGATAGCTGTGCTTAGTTGCTGGATATTGAAGGTAACTGGAACACACTATTGAACATGTCAATCCAGGGCATCCCAAACATGCTCAATGGGTAACATGTCTGGTGAGTGTGCAGGCCATGGAAGAACTGGGAAATGTTCAGTTTCCAGGAATTGTGTACAGATTCTTGTGACATGGGGCCGTGCATTATCATGCTGAAACATGAGGTGATGTCGGTGGATGAATTGCACAACAATGGGCCTCAGGATCTTCTCACGGTATCTATGTACATTCAAGTTGCCATTGATAAAATGCAATTGTGTTCGTTGTCGTTAGCTCATGCCTGCCCAAACCATAACCCCCAGCGCCATTATGGGGCACCCCGTTCACCATGTTGACATCCGCAAACCGCTCTCCCACATGATGCCATACACATGGTCTGCGGTTGTGAGGCCAGTTTGACGTACTGGAAAATTCTCTAAAACAAGAGGTGGCTTATGGTAGAGAAATTAACATGACATTCTCGGGTAACAGCTCTGGTGGACATTCCTGCAGTCAGCATGCCAACGGCAATCAGTGGCTTTGTGTTGTGTGACAAACTGCACATTTTAGAGTGTCCTTTTGTCCCCAGCACAAGGTGCACCTGTGTAATAATCATGCTGTTTAAATAGCTTCTTCACATGCCAAACCTGTTAGGTGGATAGATTATATTGGAAAATGAGAAATGCTCACAAACAAGTGTATATATAAAAAGGGAGGACAAAAATTGAGAGAAATACGCTTTTTGTGCGTATGGAAAGTGTCTGATCTTTTATTTCAGCTCATTAAACATGGGACCAACACTTTACATGTTGCGTTTATATTCTTGTTCAGTGTATAATGTGGATATCATGTATGGTCAGTCCTTGCATCTATAGCTCTATGAATTTGAGAGTGGTTACATTTCTCCAGGCCCATCCCTCAGCTTTTTACAGAAACAGGTGACCGCTTGCACGTTGTCATTGTTTCAAGTAAGGACTCTTGCTTCAATGGATGTTCTGCTATTCAAAATGTACTAAATGTCATCTATGATTCAATGGTATATCAAAATGTTTAATAATAATGTTTGATAAAATATATAACATTTTAATTTGTCTCCAGTCATATGTGTGTAACAGACAATGTGAGCCATCTCCCCGAGTGTGACAACGGAGGGTACGCTTCCAGCGTCTTGAATTCATTAATCAGGCACTGTGTGTACATTTTCAAAGATTATTGGAAGTTTGCTCTTCATGATATAATTAATTGCATCTAATGGAAGATGAAATCATGTAGTATAATTTTACAAGGCACTCACTGTAGCGTATTACCGAAAATAAAATAAAAGTTGCTGCTTTTGCACACACTGTATATATACTTTTTTTCTATTTTATTATTGACTGCATGTTTGTTTATTCCATGTGTTGTTTGTGTTGCACTGCTTTGCTTTATCTTGACCAGGTCGCAGTTGTAAATGAGAACTTGTTCTCAACTAGCCTACCTGGTTAAATAAAGGTGAAATAAATAGAGGCCGCTAAATGTTTACGCGTAGACTCCTCTAAAAACTTTAGAGTTCAAAGGCCAAGGGTTAATTTGAAGATGGCTGCCTCCCAAGATGACATGCTTTCTGCGTGGACACAATTAAAGTTTGTTTTGATGAAAATAAAACATGTCAGTATGTCAATTTCACGAGGTTGCAGTAATTACAGTTTCAGCTACCGAAGACATTATCTCAAATCTAGGTTTTGCCTTTAAATTTTGAGGAAATTAACCACGGATACATTTTTCACTTCTCCCATTGATTTGCCAAACCCTGGTCTGCTGAGTCTCTGGGTTTTGAAACAATGTTTCTAGCTTTCTCTGTCCTTGTTTCCTCTAATTCTTTATCTCCCTCCCTTGCAATTCCTCTTTAAATTTGCTTTGACAGGGAGACAGGAATTGGAGGAAATGAGGACGAGAAAGCAAGGATTTGGCAGCTAGTAATGTTTTCAGATCCAGCCTCAGTGATATTTTGGCTGTAATTGCATGAGGTGACATGATCCCCTCCACCTGTCCCCTAGGAGTATGCACTACCCTCCTGAGACCTCCAGCATCATGCTCATGGCCAGGATGGTGGCCACTGTCAAACAGGTGAGCTACCTCCTACCGCCTTTTTTCCCCAGCTGCTTTAATTCCAAAGTGAGTTGCTCTCTATATTTGCATTCTATATTTTGTTGTCGGCTGAAAACTGAAGAAAAAAAAATATTCCCCCATTTTAAAACATTCAATTATGAAATGTCAGAAGCTATTTTGAATGTTTTGGTCCTAGAGTCATGTTCAGAGTACTGCTTTCAATAAATGTGGGGGGAAAAAATGTAATTTTTAAAAATAGAGTTGAAAGGTTTATCGGACAGTGACGATTTGTAGTGAATGCTTGTTTGAGAATCTGGTGTCTGTGTAGATGAACAGACCTTTACAATGCCTGAAGAAGCATTTAACCTGTCAGTTTACTATTATAATACTATATGTGCATGCATACCTGTGCATAATAGGTAACTCAAACACTATATAATGTTTGAATTTGTCATGCAGGCCCAAGACAAATGCTGCTGGCAGAAGTTGTTCTTTCAGTTCTGCAGCCGTGCAGCCAACGAGGAGGAGGAAATTGCACACAAGCTGCTGGGAGAGAAGTTCCAGGTAAGAATAGAGGTAGTGGCTGTGCCTGAAAATGTAAACTACTAGCTGTCAAATCCTTGCTTCCTCAATTCCCCTTAAGGCTCATTTGGAGGAGGAGGTCTGAGGAAGAAACCTTGGAACCTCTCCTCCAATGTGCTTAGAGAGGAATTGAATTGAGGAAACAGGGATTGAGCTTGAAATCCGTTTTTTCACATTTGTGCTAACTATTAGATTTGACTCATTGTTATTGTAATAGATGATAGACTACTGTAAAACTTCAATTAATTGCCTGGGTGTTTATTTGCTTAAATCACTGAACACAACAGGCGCTTATTACAGACAGGCTTCTATTTGAGCCCGGTGTCTATTTACTTAAAGCACACAGCTTTTACTTATTTGCGTATTTAAAGGAAAAATCCACCCAAAACCACTCATTCCTGTAATTTAGTGTTACATAACGCTAATATGTGGGAAATAGTTTTTGTGAACAAATGTTTAATTTTGACTCTAAAATAAGGTTGGTAGCAACATGTGGAAATCTGTGGCAGCGCAAGTCAACTACAAAACCCACAATGCAACGCTCTCTATTGGCTGGCTAATTAGCTAGCTAGCGAACGTAGGTACCCACAATAATACCAAAGTCAATATCAGCATGTGATGTATCTAGTTAGCTGTAAAATGGCTCTAACAAACTGCGCTATCAATTTAAGAGTACAATCTCACCATGTTTAACCTGCAGATTGATGTGGCTCACAGTGGAGTTTGACAATCTCAACGGCATCATGCAATGCACCCTGGACTGAAGAGGCAGACAATAAGGAGAAATGTGTTAGACCCTCTGTTAAATTATGTTTCTCGAGGTAGGAACATCACAAAAGAACATTCGAAAGAAGACAACCTCCCCTGTTATGACATTGGCCAGTATTTAAATCTGACATGCATGATAGACATTCCTGTTAACAGTTTAGTGAGGGCGTCTTTATCGCAATTCTATGTCACACTTGCCGAATTTCTGCCTGCTTGAACGACAATAGCTCAGATGCACAAAAACAATATAACATTCAAAATGGGCACATCTTTACTTTAATTGTTTAATTCCAGCATTCTCTTCCAACATTTTAATACATTTCTTAATTTCCTGCACTGCTATCATTTACACACTGATGGTTCTTTTGTCTTAGTATGTCTCTATTTAATTTAAAATATCCTTCAACTGTGCCTTTTTGTCAGTTCGTACTTTCGCCGCTAGAGGGCGGTTAGCCAAATTTGAGGGCTCTGTACTCTCGAAGTTGACTGTTTTTGTGCTTGCCTGTTAGCTAGCAGTTCTCAGCTGTTAGCAGCCAAATGGCTAGCAGTTTCTTACAGGTGATTGAAAACGTATGAGTGTCATAATTCTTTTAGTTATCAAATTATACTGAACAAAAATATAAACGCAACATGCAACAATTTCAAAGGTTTTACTGAGTTACAGTTAATTTAAGGATATCAATCAATTGGAATATTCAATAGGCTCTAATTTATAGATTTCACATGCCTAGGAATACAGATATGCATCTGGTCACAGATACCTTAAAAATAATGGGCCTCACGTTGGGTCTCAGGATCTCGTCATGGTATCCCAGTGCATTCAAATTGCCATTGATAAAATGCAATTGTGTTTGTTGTCCGTAGCTTATGCCTGCCCATACCATAAACCCACCGCCACCACGAGGCACTCTGTTCACAACGTTGACATCAGCAAACCACTCGCCCACACTACGCCATACACGTGGTCTGCGGTTAGGCTGGTTGGACATACTGCAAAATTCTAAAACGATGTTATGGTGGAGAAATTAACATTCCATTTTTTGGCAACAGCTCTGTTGGACATTCCTGCAGTCAGCATCCCAATTGCACGCTCCCTCAACTTGAGACATCTGTGGCGTTGTGTGACAAAACTGCACATTTTATTGTCCCCAGCACAAGATGCACCTCTGTAATGATCATGCTTCTTGACATGCCACACCTATCCAGTGGATGGGTTATCTTGGCAAAGAAGAAATGTTTACTAACAGGGATTTAAACAAATTTGTGCTCAATTGGAGAGAAATAAGCTTTTTGTGCATATGGGAAATTTCAGCTCATGAAACATGGGACCAACACTTTATATGTTGCCTTTTATATTTTTGTTCAGTGTATTTAATGTAACAAATCAAACATTAAACCTTGTAAACATTTAATTTAGATCAAGCCTTTATTTGCTGAAATGTGTGCTGTTGCCCGGATATATATTTTTTTACATGCGGCAATTTGAGAGTCTGCGTTTATAAGTTTTATGGTATGTTGCATTTTGTAGGGACATTTGACCTTACTACAAACCCTGTTTACGACAGCACTTTACAATGATCATCTCAATATGGTAAGAATGGCACAATTTCCCTTTACATGACCAATTTATTTATGGGCATACATGTTTGTCAAGCTAATACTAGGTACTTGTCTCCAGGCTGACATTGAAGTAGCCAAGAATATAAAATAATATCTGTCTTGGATTTAATAATTTCCCATGAGTGAGCTCTGAGCTGAACATGTGTGATTATTATGCAGATACTGTATGCTATATAAGGGGTGTCCTTTCACGTTACAGTGGTTTACACCTGAGGGATTTCTCACCCTCTTCGCCCTTGTAGGCACCAATGAACAGGGCATAGGTACCAGGTCAGGTTCAGCGCTCAATCTTTCCAACTCATAAATGATTGATGTTATGGACATAAATGATGCACTTATGGCGTGCCATTAGTCCCAATATTAGTCTTTTTAAAGTGCCGACGTCGTTTTATCATGTTTCTTTACATAGCTCTCTCAGCCAATGGCTTCATGCATGTGATGCGTTGGAGCTGACTAGCCAGCAGAGGGAGCAATTGGATTCCTTCATTGATCAACTATACAAGGACATCGAAAGGTCACAATTCCTTTCTTACACTGCTTCATCTGTTCTGTTTATTGAGGAATACTGGGGAAAAGCTGTCTGATTCAAATATTTGTCTAAACCTACATTACCAAGCAAGGCTTTGTGCAGCTCACATTTTATAATAGATTGTAAAGGATACTTGGCGCCTCTGAATTGGGTTGGCTTGACTCAGCATATTTGAAATCCTTACTAAAATGGAATACATCTCTGCTACTGAGAATGGAGGTCAGAGCTGAATTTGATTTGTCTCCGCAGACCGGTGACTTCCTGAACTGCGAGACTTCTGGGCTCTTCCTACTTCAAAGCTCATGTGAGTCGTCACAATCAGGTGGCTTCTGACCTCAGCTTCCATAATCCACAAACACACACATCATACAGGATAAATTAAATGAACTACTGCCCTGGTCAAAAGGCCATATTTACAGTCGTTATCAAATACTTTTGTTTTGGTTGTGTCGTCTACTCTCTAGGTAACCACAGCTGCATACCGAAAGCGGAGGCATCTTTCCCGAACAACAACTTCTTGCTTCACCTCAGTGCCCTTAGTGACATCAGCCCTGGAGAGGTCAGAAGAGGATGCTGGGTTGGGGGATACATTCTGGCCATGGATAAACTGGAGAGAACGTTGTGCTCCGTTGTCAGTCAGTTTTAGCGGTCAGAGACTGCGGATTGAGGCTGATGTGTCAAGCTATCAGATATTGAGAAGGCTTGCATCTGCCTGTAAATGTAGTGTGAGGAGGCCAGATAAATGTTTTGCCAGCCATCGATTGAATTCTGACACCAAAATAATAGCGCATTGTTGTGTAAATATAGTAATGGGAGGTCTTTTGATGTGAATGTCCTCATCTGCTAATTTGTTTCCTCACATATCCAGGAGATCTGCATCAGTTACTTGGACTGCTGTCAGTGTGACCGGAGCTGTCATAGCAGACAGAAAATCCTGAGGTAAACAACTGAAATCCCCTGTGTCCCTTCGACAGACTCAAACTGTTCCCAGTTCAATGGCCATCCTCCCAGGTAATAACAGTCAGTCCTGGGCCAGCGCAGCCGAGGGATTCGGGTGGTTATTCCGGTGCTGAACAACGCTCTTGATCGATTAGCAAACTGTCAATCCGCTACCTATTTTTCCCCCCTTAAAGGGGGGCTGAACTTCCTGATTGAGCCTCTGTCTTAATTCTCCTCATTGGGAAATGTGACTGAGAACGAGATTTCGGGTTTTGGAGGCATGTTTGTTTGAAAGTTGGAAGCGTTTGTACGTTCATTGCCAAAACAGTGCAGTTAGTAACTCCCCCTTCTACACTGAACAAAAATATAAACGAAACATGTAAAGTCTTGGTTTCATGAGCTGAAATAATAGATCCCCAAAATGTTCCATATGCAAAATATGCGTATTTCACTCAAATTGTGTGCACAAATTTGTTTACATCCCTGTTACTGAGCATTTCTCCTTTGCTAAAATAATCCATCCAATTAAAGGCCACTCCAAAATGTGTAGTTTTGTAATAATAATAATAATATATCCCATTTAGCAGACGCTTTTGTCCAAAGCGACTTACAAGTCGGCTGGGGCCACTACTTTTACATATGGGTGGCCCCAGCAGGAATCGAACCCACGACGCTTGGCGTTGCAAGCGCCATGCTCTACCGACTGAGCCACACAGGACCCTTGTCACACAATACAGTACCACAGAAGTCTCAAGTTTTGAGGGAGCATGCAATTGGCATGCTGATTGCAGGAATGTCCACCAGAGCTTTTGCCAGATAATTGAATGTTCTTTTCTCTCCCATAAGCTTCCTATAATGTAGTTTTAGAGAATTTGACAGTATGTTCAACTGGCCTCACAAACGCAGACCATGTGTAACCACGTCAGCCCAGGACCTCCACATCCGGCTTCTTCACCTGCGGGATCTGTCTGAGCTTTTCCCCACAAAAAGGCTTTATTACATTCTGATTGGCTGGGCCTGGCTCTCCAGTGGGTGGTCATGGCTCCCAAGTGGGTGGACCTATGCCCACCCATGGCTGCGCCCCTGCCCAGTCATGTGAAATCCATAGATTTATTTATTTCAATTGACTGATTTCCTTATATGAATTGTAAGTCAGTAAAATTGTTGAGTTTGTTTTTGTTCAGTGTAGGTAACTGGAAACAGTCTAACTGGGTCTTGTGTCTGGAAGTAGCAAGCCAATTTCTTTCACCTATTCGCTTCAGCCGACTGTGGCAAAATTGGTTTGTCTTTGGATAGCCCATCTGTGGGGATAGTTGGTGCCGTCAAGAAATTGCACAATGTAAATGGGACAATATTTTAGTTTCATTAAATGCTTTCAATATTTGTGTGGATTTCTGCAATTTGTAGTTGGTTTTAGGTTTTTAAATCAATGAAATTTGGAGTTATTGACATTAAAAAAAAATTTTTTTATCATGTATGTTTTGTAATGTACTGATGGTCCTTAACTTGCCCTATAGGAATATTGAATGTCTAACCAAATTGACCATGTGCGTCACAATTGGCTTGTATGCAGCTGAGCTCTGAATTGATGATTACTTGGGTGCTGCCAGCTGTGGGCAGGATTGAAATAAACCCAAATCTACTGTAATTTAGGGTATCCTTCATTTGTCACAATTTCTTTCCTTATTTATCTCACAAATCTCAGACCGTCTTCAAGACAAATTATCCTATTTACACTTAGAAACATTTATTCTAGTGTCAAAATGTAGGTCTGACTCCTATCGATGCCACATATGCCATTTTCAAAAGTAGTAGTTTTTTTTGGTTCAGTCGCACTTTAAACCCAGGGCAGGCTTGTTCTGTAAGCCCACTTTTGATTCACATTCACTGTATCCTGTTGAAAGGCATTTTACCTTGGAAATGCCGTAACTCCCAGAAACTGGAGGTAGTGAAGCGTGAACAAAGACTGGCCTCTCTTTTTTTCTCAGCAAATGATAACAATTCAGACCCACTGTGTATTATGCTTATATACTGTTTTATTATGTTATATACATAGTGTTTACAGTATGCGTGTTGAATAATGGCATTTCTTTTTAACAGAGAAGTGATGATAGATTGACGCAAATGCATTCTATCAGTCTGCGTTATCATCTTTCTTGTTCTCCAGAATCAGACAGGCAACTGTGTGACTTATGTAACATCGTTATTGTCTTCCCAGAGAGAACTACCTGTTCGTCTGCTCGTGTCCAAAATGTGATTCTCAGATGGATGAGCTGGATCTGACGTCGTCGTCGTCGGATGACATGGAGGAGGAGATAACGGATGTCTGAGGGGGAACAAAGACCAGCTCCCTCCCTCCTACTCACCCCCTCCCAATCCCATTCTCAGCCACGGTAGCTAACTGCATCTCTGCCCAGTGAAGACCAATTTCAAAGACGACATATCAAACTCCAAGCATATCAACTTCAGTTGTGTACCAAAATATAATTTTTCAAGGAAAAAGTCACTCAATGACCTGAAGCTTTGGATCTCCCGGTTGAAAAGCATTTGGTCACATGACTCTGCAGTATCAGCCGTCGTCTCTAACCTCTCGTGTAGCTTCTGCTTATTGGAAACGTTTACATGAAAGACACCCAGATTTAATTTATCACAATTTAGTACCTCTAGAATGGTAGAAATCATTAAATAGGCAAGATGTAATTTATTCCTTAGGTGTTGCTTGCACCTTTGCCCTCAGAACAGCCTCACTCATTGTGGCATGGACTGCAAGGTATCAAAGCGTTACATGGATGCTGTCCCATGTTGACGCCAATGGGAGAATTCTTGATACCCACGGGAAACTGCAGCATTGCAGTTTGCACACATACACAATCCATGTCTAAATTGTCTCAAGGCTTAAAAATCCTTCGTTAACCTGTCTCCTCCCCTTCATCTAGACTGATTTGAAGTGGATTTAACAAGTGACATCAGTAAGGGATCATAGCTTTCACGGGCTGTTCTCAGCATGACTGTTGTAGTACAATTTGTGTCAACTGTGTAATGCCATTGCATCAGCATGGACCAAAATCCCTGTGGAACACTTTTGACACCTTGTAGAATGCCCCCAAGAATTCAGGCTGCTGTTCATGAAAAGGAAGATCCGACCCGGTACTAGATGTGTATCTAATAAACTGTCCGGTGAGTATGTTCTGAGAAGGATAATGCACTTGGCCAATCTAGTAGTGATAACATTAAAGTGTCTACAGTGTAGTTGAAGTAACCAGGCCAAATTAAGTACATCGATCTATCAAGGAACGTTAGAAACATTGCAACCTCGGAGTTAACCATCAGCCAGAATAACCTTGAGCAGTAGAAAGCTATTGTCTGTTAACTATTTTCCTGTTTATTGAGAACTGTTATTTCCACATGAGTGAAATTGCTGCTACTGCCCACTCGTGAATCAATAGAACTACAATGACCGTAATCTTCAATGCCAATGTTTTCAATGTTACCGAACAAATATGGCTAACATCAAATGACTAACCTCAATTATCTCAGTTGGCATTCAGAGCACTGGTGCATGAGAACAAATTGCTTTTGATGTCACACAAGGACATGCTGCAGCATAAGAACGGCAGCAAACACTGTATGAGAATCCTAGCAATTGTAATTTTTACCACTATGGCATAAACCATTGAGATTAAAATGTCTTCTCTTATTTTCTTTATTTGTATTCTGCAATTTGATTGTATGCAGAAGTTAAGCCAACTGGCAGTCTTTACCAACTATGACCACATCAGCATTGCCTTGAAGCAGACAGATATCCTGTGGATATCTGGATATTTGGGAAGTCATTAAATCTTATTTGTGAGTTATCGCCTACATCTGTGAGACCATGAAGATTTGACAAGTATTCCTTCCTAGTCACATTTTCTACCTCGATGGGTATTTTAATGACCGTTTCATTTGTGCCTGTTGACTCTTCATGCGACGACTTTGCTATAGGTTCTTTTCTATTGATACTAGATTGTAACTCAAGAACAGCCTTGCAAATACACCTCCATCTTATTGGAGCAGTGAACATGTGTTTGCTGTTCCCACTCTGCTTGGATGTTAAGATGCCGATCCAGGAAGCGAGAAAACGGCACATCTTTAGAATAGGAAGAAAAAATTCTGATAGCCACATTTTCTAAGTGACCTATTTTGTGATTTCACACCTGCCCCCAATTTTTTTAGTGATGCAAATTTTTCTCTGTGGACATCATCAGTGTCAGCCCATCTTCCCTATGGGATTGGTTTAGAGGAGTCAAATGCAAATTTACACTGGACATTCACATGAGAGATGAAAGGGAACATATTTTTACTTCCATGAGAGGATGCACACCTGGGATCTGGCATGGCGGGAGGCTGGACCTCTGGACGCGTCTTGGAGTGAAGTCCAACACCCATCGGCCGTCATCCTCTGAGCTCATGCCAGCATCCCCACGGGGCCTCTGCAGTTCTGGAATGTGGCTGCTTTTAGCGGAGCGGTCCACAGTAGGGGTCGAGTGCAGTTTTCCACACACTGCACTCCCTTCAAATGGAGAAAGTGTGAAGGTCAAATGTCACGCCCCAGGAGAAAGGGGCTGACCCAGAGCCTCATTTGAAGATGGAAGGGGACAGGAAGTGGGTTGAGGGGGGTGGTGGTGTCTAAATAAAAGGCAATTATACGCGTCTGGAGAAAGAATAAAAGCCTCTATCTCACCAAGGCCAAAACACTCACAATCTATATTTCAGTAATGAGATTGGAAGGGAAGAAAAGTTGGTACATTATAATCATTGCCAAGACATGCAGATGGAGAGAAATTATAAAATTAGCATCTCATGATTTAAAACGGTAAAATCAGATCAAATCATGTCAGACTTAGATGTGCAGGTTTGACGTTCACACTGTGATTTATAATACAAAGCCTTCAGTATCAGATTAAATATTCATATACAGTCTCATATTGGCAGGTATCCGCACACCTTGACTTTTTCCACATTTTGTTGTTACAAAGTGGGATTCAAATGGATTTGATTGTAATTTGTCTCAGAGCTTTGCACATCTGGATTGTACAATATTTGGCCATTTTATTATTTTAAATGTTTTTTTTTAAAGCTCTCAAGTTGTTGATCATTGCTAGATTTTCAAGCCGATTTAAGTCAAAACTATATACGCCACTCAGGAACATTCGTTGTCTTGGTAAGCAACTCAACAGAGTAGATTTGGCCTTGTGTTTTAGTTTATTGTCCTTCTGAAAGGTGAATTCGTCTGTGACTGTTGGAAAGATAACTGAACCAGGATTTCCTCTAGGATTTTGCCTGTGCATAGCTAGCTCTATTATGTTTATTTTTATCCTTAACTCCCCAGCCCTTGCCAATGACAAGCATACCCATAACATGATGCAGCCACCACCATGCTTTAAAATTTGGAGAGTGGTACTCAGTGATGTGTTGTGTTGGATTTGCCCTAAACATAATGCTTTGAATTCATGACAAAAAGATTTAAAAAAATGTTTTTGCAGTATTATTAAGTGCTTTGTTGCAAACAGGATGCATGTTTTGGAATATGTGTATTCTGAACAGACTTCCTTCTTTTCATTCTGTCATTTAGGTTAGTGCTGTGGAGTAGCTACAGTGTTGTTGATCCATCCTCATTTTTCTCACATCACAACCATTACTCTGTAACTGTTTTAAAGTCAACATTGGCCTCATGGTGAAATCCCTGAGCAGTTTCCTTCCTCTCTGGAAACTGAGTTAGAGGAAAGACATCTATCTTTGTAGTGACTGGTTGTATTGATACACCATCCAAAGCTTAATTAATAACTTCGCCATGCTGAAAGGGATATTCAATGTCTGCTTTTTGTATTTTTACCCATCTGCCAATAGATGCCCTTCTTTACGAGGCATTGAAAAACCTCTCTGGTCTTTGGTTGAATCTGTTCAAATTCACTACTTGATTAAGGGACCTTATAGATAATTGTATGTGTAGGGTACAGAGATGGGGTAGTCATTAAAAAATCATGTTAACCACTATTATTGAACACAGTGAGTCCTTGCAACTTATTATGTGATTTGTTAAGCACATTTTTACTACAGAACTTATTTAGGCTTGCCATAAACAAATGGGTTGAATACTTATTGACTCAAGACATTTTTAGCTTTTCATTTTTTATTAAATTCTAAAATGTTCTAACACAATTCCACTTTTCTTTATGCGGTATTGTGTGTAGATCAGTGACACAAAATCGAAATGTAATCAATTTTAACATGTAGCCAAATTCCATAATAAGCATCACAATATGAAAAACATGGCACCACTCTGTCACACTGGAATACGTTTTTATTTTATGGAGTTCCGTGCCACATCTACCCAACTGACTTCTGAATATAACTGACATTTTCAATTACCAGGAGTCCCCCACAAGAAATGACAAACATTCAAAGTCATCAGTTACAAATATAGGCTTTATGTTTCCCAGTCTTATTTGACTGAATTTGCACCTACTTGTAACATATTGGATTACGTTCTCATCTTGGAGGCATCAGATTACTTTTTGTTTTATTTTGGTCCAACAGTTTCTCTTTTGTCAGTCCCTTTCCTCTAGGTGGAGAGTGATATTGCTAATACTTACCAATATTATAGATTTATTCCAAAACGTGTTTAATGTGGGCACACCATGATTGACGGGGCAGTGTTGAAATGGAAGCCGTTTCAAGACCAGAACGAGTCACTGGGGTTGAAATGGGTACCATATGGAAACAATCTACAATCTACATTAGGCCCGTCCAAATCGGTTACTGCAATGGATACCATGACTGCCTTGGAGGGTTACTCCAAGGTTGAGTGATAGATGGCCACTTGAGTTGTGACCAGCCAACCTGAGGGAGGGTGGTTGCACCATAGCTAACCATGTATGAAAACAAACATGATGGACAGCAATATCATGATCAGTACCTTAGTAAAATAACACTTTTAGGATTTAGATAGAATGCATTGGATATCTGTGGTCAGTTTTCCCTAACCATTTCCCTGGCAAAGTCAAAAGGGGGTTGGAAGTGTGTCAAAAGTACCTTTACTGCAAAGTCATCAGGACTAACTTTATCTTGTGGAAACATTGTGGGCTGCCCAATTGCCTCACATTAATTGTCGAAGGGCACCTAGTGGTAGATTGGTACAAAAAAAGCAGACATGAAATCCTTTTAAGCATGGTGATGGTGTATCAAAACACACTGTCACTACAAAGATACAGGCAGGTGTAATTTCTAACTCAGTTGCCAAAGAGGAAGGAAACTGCTCAGGGATTTCACCATGAGCCCAATGATGACTTTAAAACAGTTATAAAGTTATAAAGCAAAAGCTGGTGATAGGAGGAAACTGATGTTGGATCAACAATATTGTAGTTACGCCACAATACTAATGTAATTGACAGAGCAAAAAGAAGAACAAATATTCCGAAACATGCATCCTGTTTGCAACAAGGCACTACAGTCGTGGCCAAAAGTTTTGAGATTGACACAAATATTAATTTTCACAAAGTCTGCTGCCTCAGTTTATATGATGGCAATTTGCATATACTCCAGAATGTTATGTAGAGTGATCAGGTGAATTGCAAAGTCCCTATTTGCCATGCAAATGAACTGAATCCTCCCCAAAAACATTTTCACTGCATTTCAGCCCTGCCACAATAGGACGAGCTGACATGTCAGTGATTCTCTCGTTAACACAGGTGTGAGTGTTGACGAGAACAAGGCTGGAGATCACTGTCATGCTGATTTAGTTCGAATAACAGACTGGAAGCTTCAAAAGGAGGGTGGTGCTTGGAATCATTGTTCTTCCTCCGTCAAACATGGTTACCTGCAAGGAAACACGTGCCGTCCTCATTGCTTTGCACAAAAAGGGCTTCACAGGCAAGGCTGTTGCTGCCAGTAAGATGGCACCTAAATCAACCATTTATCGGATCATCAAGAACTTCAAGGAGAGCGGTTCAATTGTTGTGAAGACGGCTTCAGGGTGCCCAAGAAAGTCCAGCAAGCGCCTGGACAGTCTCCTAAAGTTGATTCAGCTGCGGGATTGGGGCACCACCAGTACAGAGCTTGCTCAGGAATGGCAGCAGGCAGGTGTGAGTGCATCTGCACACACAGTGAGGCGAAGACTTTTGGAGGATGGCCTGGTGTCAAGAACGTAGCAAAGAAGCCACTTCTCTCCAGGAAAAACATCAGGGACAGGCTACCACCCGAGCCACTGCCTGTTCACCCCGCTATCATCCAGAAGGCGAGGCCAGTACAGGTGCATCAAAGCTGGGACCGAGAGACTGAAAAACAGCTTCTATCTCAAGGCCATCAGACTGTTAAACAGCCACCACTAACATTGAGTGGCTGCTGCCTACACACTGACACTGACTCAACTCCAGCCACTTTAATAATGGGAATTGATGGGAAATGTTGTAAATATATCACTAGCCACTTTAAACAATGCTACCTTATATAATGTTACTTACCCTACATTATTCATCTCATATGCATACCTATATACTGTACTCTATATCATCGACTGCATCCTTATGTAATGCATGTATCACTAGCCACTTTAACTATGCCACTTTGTTTACATACTCATCTCACATGTATATACTGTACTCGATACCATCTACTGTATCTTGCCTATGCTGCTCTGTACCATCACTCACTCATATATCCTTATGTACATATTCTTTATCCCCTTACACTGTGTATAAGACAGTAGATTAGGAATTGTTAGTTAGATTACTTGTTGGTTATTACTGCATTGTCGGAACTAGAAGCACAAGCATTTCGCTACACTCGCATTAACATCTGCTAACCATGTGTATGTGACAAATAAATTTGATTTTTGATTTGATTTGATATTCTGCAAAAGGTACAGGGATTAGACTGCTGAGGACTGGGGTAAAGTCATTTTCTCTGGTGAATCCCCTTTCTGATTGTTTGGGGCATCCGGAAAAAAGCTTGTCCGGAGAAGACAAGGTGAGTGCTTACCATCAGTCCTGTGTCATGCCAACAGTAAAGCATCCTGAGACCATTCATGTGTGGGGTTGCTTCTCAGCCAAGGGAGTGGGTTCACTTACAATTTTGCCTAAGAACACAGCCATGAATAAAGAATGGTACCAACACATCCTCCGTGAGCAACTTCTCCCAACCATCCAGGAACAGTTTGGTGACGAACAATGCCTTTTCCAGCATGATGGAGCACCTTGCCATAAGGCGAAAGTGATAACTAAGTGGCTCGGGGAACAAAACATTGATATTTGGTTCCATGGCCAGGAAACTCCCCAGACCTTAATCCCATTAAGAACTTGTGGTCAATCTTCAAGAGGCGGGTGGACAATTAAAACCCCACAAATTCTGACAAACTCCAAGCTTTGATTATACAAGAATGGGCTGCCATCAGTCAGGATGTGGCCCAGAAGATAATTGACAGCATGCCAGGGTGGATTGCAGAGGTCTTGAAAAAGAAGGGTCAACACTGCAAATATTTACTCTTTGCATCAACTTCATGTAATTGTCAATAAAAAGCTTTTGACACTAATGAAATGCTTGTAATTATACTTCAGTATTCCATAGTAACTTTTGACAAAAATATCTAAAGACACTGAAACAGCAAACTGTGTGAAAATGTATATTTGTGTCATTTTCAAAACTTTTGGCTATGACTACTCTAATACTGCAAAAGAATGTGGCAAAGCAATTCACTTTTTGTCCTGAATACAAAGTGTTATGTTTGGGGCAAATCGAATTCAACACATTAATGAGTGCCACTTCATATTTTCAAGCATAGTGGTGGCTACATCATGTTATGTGTATTCTTGCAATCATTAATGACCAAGTTTTTCAGGATAAAAAATAAATGGGATAGGGGGCCTCCTGGGTGGCGCAGTGGTCTAGGTCACTGCATCGCAACGCTAGAGAGGGTTTGGCCGGTAGCCAGGTGCACGGTGTTTCCTCCGACACATTGGTGCGGCTGGCTTCCGTGCTGGATGTGCTCTGTGTTAAGAAGCAGTGCAGCTTGGTTGGGTTGTGTTTCGGAGGACGCATGGCTTTCGACCTTCGTCTCTCACGAGCCCGTACGGGAGTTGTAGCAATGAGACAAGATAGTAATTTCTAACAATTGGATACCACGAAATTGGGGAGAAAAGGGGGTAAAAATGTATTTTAAATAAATGGAATAGAGCTAAGCACAGTCAAAATCCTAGAGGAAAACCTAGTTCTGTCTGCTTTCCACAAGACACTGGGAGATAAATTTATCTTTCAGCAGTACAATAACTTAAAACACAAGGCCAAATCTTTGCTGTTGTTTCTTATCAAGGAGAGAGTGAATGAAGTGGCCGAGTTACAGTTTTGCCTTAAATCTGCTTGGAAATCTATTGCAAGACCTGAAAGGCTTGTCTAACAATGATCAAAAAAACAATTTCACAGAGCTTAACAATTTTGAAAAGAATGATGGGCAAATGTTGCACAATCCAGTTGTGGAACGCTCTTTGAGACTTAGCCAGAAGACTCACAGCTGTAATCGTTGCCAAAGGTGAATCGGGTTGAATTCTTATCTAATCAAGAAATAATCTTAATTTTTTTAAATTGAAATTTTTTACAAATTCTAGAATTTTCATTGACTTTTACATTAAAGAGTATTTCATGTAGGAACTAGGAAACTCAGAAATTCCAGATTTCCCAGCTGGTTGTAGTTAAACATGTGACTCGTTCAACCAGTTAGCAAGCCGGAAATGTCAGAGTTTCCTAGTTCCGACTAGCACATGATCCCGTGATTATTTTTGCTGCAGATTTTGGTCGGAGTAAACCCTCTCGCGTTGCCTCTTCCTCTCTGATAAAACCACCCCTTAAACTTGTCCAGGTGAGAGCTTTTGTCCCTGAAGGCAGTGGTGGAAAAAGTACACAATTGTCACACTTGAGTAAAAGTAAAGATATACTACATGACCAAAAGTACGTGGACACTTGCTCAACAAAAATCATAATATGGAGTTGGTCCCCCCCTTTGCTGTTATAACAGCCTCTACCCTTCTGGGAAGGCTTTCCACTAGATGTTGGAACATTGCTGCAGGGACTTACTTCCATTCGAGGTCGGGCACTGATGTTGGGCGATTAGGCTCGCAGTCGGTATTCCAATTAATCCCAAAGGTGTTCAATGGGGTTAAGGTCAGGGCTCTGTGCAGGCCAGTCAAGCTCTTCCACACCGCTCTTGACAAACCATTTCTGTATGGACCTTGTGAATGGGGGCATTGTCATGCTGGAACAGGAAAGGACCTTCCCCAAATAGTTTCCACAAAGTTGGAAGCACAGAATCATCTAGAATACAATGGTATGCTGTAGCATTAAGATTTCCCTTCACTGGCACCATGCATTGGGGCAGGTAGCGTTCTGATTTTAAGCGCTTACGCGTTTCAGCACTCGGCGGTCCCGTTCTGTGAGCTTGTGTGGCCTACCGCTTTGCGGAAATATGATGAACTGATCTGTTGGAATAATGACATCCTGTGAAGGTGCCACGTTGAAAGTCACTGAGATGTTCAGTAAGGCCCTTCTTCTGCCAATTCTATGGCGATTGCATGGTTGTGTGCTCAATTTGATACACCTGTCAGCAACGGGTGTGGCTGAAATAGCTGAATCTAGTTATTTGAAGGGGTGTCCACATACTTTTGTATATATAGTGGATCTTAATAGAAAATTGAAAAATACTACTTGAGTAAAAGTCAAAGTATTTGGTTATAAAAATGCTTAAGTATCAAAGTACATGTAATTGCTAAAATATACTTAAGTATCAAAAGTATAAATCATTTCACATTATTTATATTAAGCAAACCAGACAGCATGATTTTCTTGTTTTTTAATTTATGGATAACCAGGGACTCTCCAACATCATTTGCAAACGAGGGATGTGTGTTTAGTGATTTCGCCAGATCAGAGGCAGTAAGTATAACCAGGGATTTTCTTTTGATAAACGTGTGAATTTGAACATTTTCCTGTCCTGCTAATTGTTCAAAATGTAAAAAGTACTTTTGGGTGTCAGGGAGAATATATGGAGTAAAAAGTACTTTTTTTTCAGGAACGTATTGGAGTAAAAGTTGTCAAAAATATAAATAGTAAAGTTAAAGTACAGATACCCCCAAAACTATTTATGTACTTTAAAATATTTTTACTTAAGCACTACACACCACTGCCTGAAGGGCATGTGTGCTATGAGCTGTGTTGTTGCTGTTTTGAAGAAATGTTTGGAGTGTGGTCGAGTGTTCAAAGAAGGTATGTTTGTTTGATTTTTATCAGTGTCTGCTTATTCAAATTTGTCAAAATGCAAAAGTTTGTGAAAAGTTATCATTCTGCAATAATGTCCTTTGTTTTCAGTTTACTCCATGTGTTTGGAGAGTGTCAGGTTGTCATGTGTTTAGGATCTTATAATCTTAGTTCAGCAACCTCTTCCATGGTGGAAAGTCATCTGGAGAAGTCATGTACAGGTCTAGCCCAGAGCATGAGAACAGGAACCCCATCAGAAGTCATGTACAGGTCTAGCCCAGAGCAAGAGAACAGGAACTCCATCAGAAGTCATGTACAGGTCTAGCCCAGAGCATGAGAATAGGAACTCCATCAGAAGTCATGTACAGGTCTAGCCCAGAGCATGAGAATAGGAACTCCATCAGAAGTCATGTACAGGTCTAGCCCAGAGCATGAGAATAGGAACTCCATCAGAAGTCATGTACAGGTCTAGCCCAGAGCATGAGAATAGGAACTCCATCAGAAGTCATGTACAGGTCTAGCCCAGAGCATGAGAATAGGAACTCCATCAGAAGTCATGTACAGGTCTAGCCCAGAGCATGAGAATAGGAACTCCATCAGAAGTCATGTACAGGTCTAGCCCAGAGCATGAGAATAGGAACTCCATCAGAAGTCATGTACAGGTCTAGCCCAGAGCAAGAGAACAGGAACTCCATCAGAAGTCATGTACAGGTCTAGCCCAGAGCATGAGAATAGGAACTCCATCAGAAGTCATGTACAGGTCTAGCCCAGAGCAAGAGAACAGGAACTCCATCAGAAGTCATGTACAGGTCTAGCCCAGAGCATGAGAATAGGAACTCCATCAGAAGTCATGTACAGGTCTAGCCCAGAGCAAGAGAACAGGAACTCCATCAGAAGTCATGTACAGGTCTAGCCCAGAGCAAGAGAACAGGAACTCCATCAGAAGTCATGTACAGGTCTAGCCCAGAGCAAGAGAACAGGAACTCCATCAGAAGTCATGTACAGGTCTAGCCCAGAGCAAGAGAACAGGAACTCCATCAGAAGTCATGTACAGGTCTAGCCCAGAGCATGAGAATAGGAACTCCATCAGAAGTCATGTACAGGTCTAGCCCAGAGCAAGAGAACAGGATCACTCAATAACATATTTACCGCATCATTAGTTTATTCTGCAGCAGATGGAGTACAGGCTGCAGGAATAGAGAACTAACATTTGTGCGGACAGACATATTTTTGTGATTAAGTCAAGTCTTCTGAATAAGCCATACTTGAACCTGAAATAATATTAGGCCTATGATATAGCTACAAAATGACGGGTGTTTATTTGTATTAGGAACTGGTTTGAGTGTTTTTAATTCTTCAACACGGTCAGTTGAAGTCCTTTATTATTTCTCCCCACTGGTGGTTTGGGACCTTTCGAACTTGTTGACATTTCCGAATTTCTCCAACCCTTTCCAATTTTGAGTTGTAGACAATCAAAATAAAACCGCCCAACTTTCTTGTGAAAGAAGCGAAGCGTGGATGTCCAGATGAATTGTTTCTCGAAGGCCAGACCAGGCAGTCCCATAGAGACCAAAATGTGGTTGGAGTCACAAAGTGCAAATGAGACTTTTGAAACACTCCAGCTATTCAGCTTTATCTACTATCTCGATTTCAGATCCTTTTCTGTTGGACATTCTACACGTCCTTGTTGGATAAAGCTGATGCTTTCTTTTCACTGTGGCATTTAAAAAATCTGGGATACAAAAGGATGAACAGTATCCAATTATGTCCAGCCAATGCTAGTAGTCAGAATATTTTGCAGGCTAGCGAGATGGCTCCGCTAGATAAAACATTTTTCAATATCAAGAGCTTCCCTCAAATCCTGCGGGTAGCTTTCTGATGGGCTGGTTATCATACAAAAGGTCACATTCATGAAGCAATTATATCAGAATAATTTTTGGGACTCCAACAAAATAGACTTGTAGAACTCTATAAGACAATCCTGTTATTTTACCAGCACATGGTTTCCAGTCCGAATCATCTATAATTGAAATGAACACCATTGTATGCATTGAGATACAGTGCGTTGCAAAAGTATTGAGACCCCTTGGATTTCTTCACATTTCATTGTGTTACAAAGTGGTATTAAAATAGATTTAATTGCAAAAAAATTTCTCAACAATCTACACTAAAAAAAAATCATAGCTAAAATATAGTCGATGCATAAGTATTCAGACCCTTTGTTTACGCAAGCCTAAATTAGTTTAGGAGTAAAATGTTGCTTAACAAATCACATAAGTTCTATGGACTCAGTTTGTGTGAAATAATAGGGGTTGACATGATTTTTGAATGACAACCTCTTCCTCTGTCCCCCATAAATACAACATCTGTAAGGTCCCTCAGTCAAGTGTTGAATTTAAAGCACAGATTCAACTAAAATAGCCAGGGAGCTTTTCGAAAGAATCATAAAGAATGGCAGTGATTGGTAATTGGTAGATCGGTAAAAATATAAAATTAGACATTGCGTGTCTCTTTAAGCATGGTCAAGTTCATAATTATGCTGGAGATTATGTATTAAACCACCCAGACACATCAAAAATACAGTTGTTCTTCTGAACTAAGCTGCAGGACAGGAAGGAAACTGCTCAGGGCTGTTACCGTGAGGCCATTTTGGTGATTTTAAAAACAGCTACTCTAGTTCAATGGCTGTCAAGGGAGAAACCTGAGGATGGATTAATATCATAGTGACTCCACAATAATGACTTAAAGGACAGAGTGAAAATAATACAAATATACAGAATAAAAATATTCCAAAACATGCATTCTGTATGCCACAAGGCAATAAAGTAATACTGAGGGGGAAAAAACAGCAAAGGAATACACTTTTTGGCCTCAATGCAAAGCCTTATGTTTGGGGCAAATCAGACACAACACATCACTGAGTAACTGCCTCCTTATTTTCAAACATTGTCGAGGTTGCATCATGGTATGGGTATACTTGACATCTGCAAATACTGGGGAGTTTCTCAGGATACAAGTTAATGGGATGGAGCTAAGCACAGTCAAAATCCTAGAGAAAACCCTGCTTCAGTCTGCTTTACACCAGAGACTGGTAGAGGAATTCACCTTTCAGCAGAACAGTAGCCTACAGAACAAGGCCAAATTTACACTGGAGTTTCTTACCAAGAAGACAGTGAATGTTCCTGAGTGGCCAAGTTACAGTTTTGACCTAAATTTGCTTGAAAATCTATGGCAAGACTTGAAAATGCCTGTCTAGCCATGAACCCCAAACATCTTGACAGAGATTGAATAATTTTTTAAAGAATAATGTGCAAATATTGCAGAATCCAGGTGTGTACAGCTCTTATAGACTTACCCAAGAAGACTCACAGCTGTAATCGATGCCAAAGGTGTTTCTGAATACTATTGAGATTAATATATTTTAGTTATTTCATTTGTATTCATCTTAAATGTTTTTTGGAAATGTTTTTCCACTTTGACATTAGAGTATTTTGTGTAGATTATTGACAATTAAATACATTTTAATACTTCTTTGTAACACAATAAAATGTGACGAAATCCAAGGGTTCTGAATTATTTCCCAAGGCTCTGTATATGAATGTATTCAATAACAGTACAGTATAAGTAAGGATGAGCCTATGGCACTTGTGAATGCATAGCTCTTGGTTTTACATTCTAGTAGTTTATTGATACTTAATTCCCAGTGGGAAAAATGTGTTCTTTTGTGGGGTCATTGTAAGGTTGTTTGCTAGTTGAAACCAGAAAATTATAGCTTTAACTGGTTAACTGAAAGATAACAACAAAAATATGACATCTTTCCTTTGTATATTTTTTGACATCATGAAAAAAAGTTTGCCTGAAATTTGTAGAACCTGAAAACCAGTTTACTACTATAGTATGATGTTATTATGTCAAATTGTGCTCACTGGGGTTATCTTTTGATAAGACCTGCATCTCTCTTCTATGGTCACAACCTCACCCCAGAGGCATGGAACTGAAACCAATAGGAAAGGCTGAAATAAAAAGAAAGTGCATTTGAAAATCAAACATGTTCATTAGCTGGACTCACTGGACCAGGATACTTGGGCCCAAACAATGTGGCACTCCTAGCATACAGCACAATAAAACGTCTAATTTCAATACCCATTTATGAGCTCATTAGAGAGAGAGACTTGCTGAAAAATAATAGCCACTCAATTTAAGCCTCACTTTCAAACATAAAGTAGTGAAGTAGACTTTAGACTTTTTAATTGATTCCGTTGTGTTTGCTGTGAATTTGCCACTGATTAATTAATTGCACCTCAGTGATCTAAAAAAAACGACACCAACTGAATGTTCTAACTTTCACCTAGTCACCTTAATTAGCATGGATTTGGGTTCTGTGGATTGAGCTCAGTGGTTGCAAGGAGCTCAAGTGGAGAGGTGGTGGTGATAAGCAATGTTAATAAAAGGTTTCCATGGCATTGAAAGCCAAAGCCTTTATGTCATGAAACTGACTGAGAAAAGCCCTCAGACGTCTCGCTGATTTGGTGCTATGATGTGAGCGTGCTCCTTCCTGGTTACGAATATTAACTAGTAGCTACACAATGGAGGCAGGCCGGTGACTTCAGAAGACTTGATCGTTTACCATTAGATTTTCCATTAGACAGTAGATCTAGTCAACATGGACTAATACCATCTGTTTGCGAGTCTTACTGATGTCAGGAGAGCTCATCATGGAGAAAAGGTCTATTAATTTCTACAATATGCAATTGGTGTATTATACTGAAAACAACATGTAGATGTTGCTTGTCTTCAATATTGTTTATTATTATTTTTTATGTGAATATTCAGAAATCTGGGCCCGTATTCAGGAAGCATATGAGAGTAGGAGTGCTGATATAGGATCAGTTTTGGATCAGAATGAATATGATTATTAAGAAAGGAGTACCTGTTGATTTAACAATAACCCACAATAATTGATTCTAATACTAGGCGTGTAAATTCTACTTCTGTTATTTGTGTGTAAGCCTACCCCCATTCACTTTTTCCAATCACCCAGTCCTGCTCAGCCCCCATTTTGTGGGTCCCATGGGAACTTCTTGTTCCTGTCAATCTTTAATGGAAATGCCCTTAAGAGGCTTGAGTGCCGCTGGGAACAGACCCTTTCAAGATGTATGGCGTCCGTTTTTTGGATCCAAAAGAAACAGATCCCTTCTTCTGTAAATATTCAGTCCCTGGTCTCAAATGAAAGCCTGTGAGTGAAAGTGAGCAGCACCCACACCCCCATCAGCATACCCTCCAGTCATGCTTTGACCACCACAGGGGAGGAGAGAGGAAGTTCATACCATTAAAAATACCAGCGCTTTGAGCAGTTATTCGTGGGTCCCACAATTTCCATTGATCAGAGACCACATAGGGCGACTGGTTTCACATGATCCCTCTTCTTTGCTTTGGCCCGCAAAAGTAAAACAAAGGGCTTTATTTGTCTGTCGTTCATGCAGCAACAGTATGGTTTATTAAAAACTCTTATTGTAACTATCAAGGTTTATTAAAAACTCTTATTGTAATTATCACGGTTTATAAAAACTTTTATTGTAATTATCAGGTTGGAGGGAGAGTATGGATGTTCTGTTTATTCACAAACAACCATACTGATGATTTGAAGTTTGGGCTTTTGTAAAATGTGGGTCTTCAAACATTTACAGTTTGAGTGCGACAAGACAAAGCATAATCTGTGTTGATACTGTTATGTGCAGCTGAATGACATAACCTTTAGTAACTGAAGTTTAGTCATTAGAATTGTCACAATTTACTCAGGAAATGACTGTACTAAGCAACATGATGGTTTCAACAAACAAACAAGCAGTTCATATAAACAGAAGTCATTAGGAGCGGTCAGTGGGTTCAGTTGATTTTCTATCCTTGAATTACTATGCAGAAGAAAGAGGAGAGTGAATCCACAGTAAATGGTTCAGGGTAGCATGAGACCTGGGTTTCAGTATGAGTATGTCCTAGTATGTAGTGGGAACTGCCTGTGGGTTCATCTCATGTTTGACACACGTGATTTCTCTGATGAGTTGTGGGGACTACGGTGGCCCTAATGGGACAGATCAAAGCTGAATCCCTACAGGATCTCTTACATCCACTCATATTGTGTCATAGACAGAATGACAAATGTACTACAATATGCAATGGGAGGTTTTATCAATATTATACCAATATATATGGTATAATATGTGACCAGATCTTTACTCCCTAATAATAATAGTAGTAGTTGTAGTAGTAGTAACATAAGTAATAGAAGTAGTAGTAGTAATAATAGTAGTAGTAATACTAGTAGTATAAGTAGTAGTAATAGTATTGGTATTAGTAGTAATATTTTAATTTTACAGTGCATTCGAAAAGTATTAAGACCCCTTGATTTAAAAAAATTGTTGTTAATTTACAGCCTTATTCTAAAATTGATTAAATAGTTTTTTTACTTCATCATTCTAGTCACAATACCCCATAATGACAAAGCAAAAAGTTTTTTTGAAATCTGAAATATTACATTCACATAAGTACTCAGTACTTTGTTGAAGCACCTTTGGCAGCGATTACATCCTCGAGTCTTCTTGGGTATAAAGCTACATGCTTGGCACACCTGTATTTGAGGAGATTCTCCAATTCTTCTCAGTAGATCCTCTCCAGCTCTGTCAGATTGGATGGGGAGCGTCGCTGCACAGCTATTTTCAGGTCTCTCCAGAGATGTTCGATCTGATTCAAGTCCGGGCTCTATCTGGGCCACTCAGGACATGCAGAGACTTGTCACGAAGCCACTCGTGCGTTGTCTTGGCTGTGTGCTTAGGGTCATTGTCCTGTTGGAAAGTGAACCTTCGCCCTAGTCTGAGGTCCTGAGCGCTCTGGAGCAGGTTTTCATCAAGTATCTTTCTTTACTTTGCTCCGCTCATCTTTCCCTTGATCCTGACTAGTCCCCCAATCCCTGCCGTTGAAAAACATCCCCACAGCATGATGCTGCCACCACCATGCTTCACTGTAGAGATGGTGCCAGGGTCCAGATGTGACACTTGGCATTCAGGCCAAAGAGTTCAATCTTGGTTTCATCAGACCAGAGAATCTTGTTTCTCATGATCTGAAAGTCCTTTAGGTGCCTTTTGGCAACTCCAAGTGGGCTGTCATGTGCCCTTTACTGAAGAGTGGCTTCCGTCTGGCCACTCTACCATAAAGTCCTGATTGGTGGAGTGTTGCAGAGATGGTTGTTCTTGTGGAAGGTTCTCCTATCTCCACAAAGGAACTCTGGAGCTCTGTCAGAGTGACCATCGGGTTCTTGGTCACCTCCCTGACCAAGACCTTTCTCGATTGCTCAGTTTGGCCGGGCGGTCAGCTCTGGGAAGAGTCTCGGTAGTACTAAACTTCATCCATTTAAAAAATAATGGAGGCCACCGTGTTCTTGAGGACCTTCAATGCTGCAGAAATGTTTTGGTTCCCTTCCCCAGATCTGTGCCTCGACACAATCCTGTGCCGGAGCTCTACGGACAATTCCTTCAACCTCATGGCTTTTGCTCTGACATGCACTGTCAACTGTAGGACTTTATATAGACAGGTGTGTGCCTTTCCAAATCATGTCCAATCAATTAAATTTACCACAGGTGGACAATCAAGTTGTAGAAACATCTCAAGGATGATCAATGGAAACCGGATGCACCTGCGATCAATTTCAAGTCTCTTAGCAAAGGGTCTGAATTCTTATGTAAATAATGTATGTAAATAAGGTACAACCTCACATCTTGTTTTTGCTTTTTCATTATGGGGTATTGCGTGTAGATTGATGAGGAAAAACATGTATTTAATCAATTTTAGAACAAGGCTGTGATGAAACAAAATGTGGAAAAGTCAAGGGGTCTGAATACTTTCTGACTGCACTGTATATGCACTTTGATAAATCTAAAGGCTCTACATAGAATACTCTGTATTCTATAATTGACAGTGTTGGGTAGTAAGGTAGTCTGAAGGCCAATTCTGTCTGTAGCTAAAAGGGTAATAAGCCTTTAGCCAATCGACAGTCCATCTTACAGTATGCCCCAGTGGGTTATCACTGTCTCCTTTAAAAGTGTTGCACTCCAAATTCCTATGGCGCCACATGTCTGCACTATCTAACTTGAAGTGTTCCACAAAGTTTCCAGAGTAAGATTCAAGGTGCAAATCCATCAGGACTGGGGTTGCAAAGGGAGGCAATATTATTGGTATCTTTCGAAGTTTACCAGTAAACAACCAGAATTTTGGTATCTTTTCAAGTATTTGGTGTAATCTATCACAAGAAATCTAGTGGCCTTTTTGTGTACTTCACATTATCACAGATGTCTGTAATTACAGTATCTGGCCATCTGTGTGGCTTTATTACATGTAAAATATATGTAAAATAACGAAATAAGATGATTTTAAAATAGAATGACAAGGCTGTTAAACATTATCCTCAATTTAAACCAACTTAGTGAACACCAGTGGTGTTTAATATGAGGGTTTCAGCAAGAAATATGAAAACAGTCAATAGTTTGCAGAGTTAATTGAATATAATTCCATTGTGATTAGATGCTTTAAAAAAAATATTAAGCTATTTTCTCTGTAACCATGTGGTCTATCTACTAGAAACTCATGGACAATATGGACACAAATACACAAAATTAATACTATTTATCAATAAAAAAATATATAGAATAAATTACCAAAGTTATGATAGATTGCCATAGATTCTCTGTTAATTACCAATTACTGAAGATTCCAGTAACTTTAGTAAATTACCAGTAAATTTGCAACCCTAATCAGGATACAAAGTTGGCCTGGGACATGAGCTGGAAATGTGATTAGGGCTTGAACCTGCTTTGGAAGAGAATGATCCACAGAGCCTGCAACCCAACACTATAATTCTACTATGGTTCCTCAGGAAACACTTAGCATTTATTTGACATAAACCTGTTTACTGTGACACATGATGAAGCCCCTCAAGTGATAGATGCTTCTGTTTAATGCGGTAGTAGTTCTTGGACACTTTGTGGTTTAGGTATAGGCAAGAGAGTCTGTGGTTGCTTTGGGCTGTTTGAAATCCAGAGCTGAGCCAGGCTCTCCAACATACTCACTGAAACTCCTGGGTGCTACTGGGGAAATACACCTTCTCGCTTTCCTGAGAGATGATACACAAATTCACACACACACACACACACAGACACACACAGAAACACAGACACACACACACTCACACACACACACACACACACACACACACACACACACACACACACACACACACACACACACACACACACACACACACACACACACACACACACACACACACACACACACACACACACACACACACACACACACACACACACACACCTTCCCTTTCATTTAGTAAGCAGTGGTTCATCAGCGGTGGCCTGGTCCAGTGGTTGAGGAAATGGTGATCAGAGGGCGGCTGTTTCAAATCCCATGAGAGGAGACTGGCTGCTTTGCCCTCAAGCAGGGCACTTCCCCAGAATTAAACGCCTAGCCATATGAGTGCTCTCTCCCAACGGTGACTTAAAATGGGCCTTATACATTACAACATAGGCTGTAGGAGGTTTTTAAAGATTCATAAAGGAATGCACATTTAATTACAAGAGGAAGTCTAGATTTGTGAGCTGACAATTGACCCTTTGTGAAATGTGAAGTTAATGAGAAATTGCTTAAAATATAATTTTCTATAGAAAACTATTTTCTACATATCTCCACAGCAATACGGTTCACCCTGATACGGTAGCCCACATAATTGTAATTGAGGTTGTGTTGGGAGTTGCAACACAACTCCATTTGTTTAATGGCAAAGTGACAGCTTAACTCTTGCAGAGAAGACGGGCAGAAAGCTTGCTCTCACAGAACTCACTGGAACATTTGTGTGACTGGTTCAGAGTCTTGGTACGGGAGAGGGAACTCCACCAGACCTTCAAAGGGACAGCTCTTTGGGGAAGTGTTGACAGACTGGTGGTTTGGACAGCTTGCAACCTATTAAACATGCACTACGTACACACACACGTTATGAACATATAACACACAAACATGTACAGGCATACACACACAGACACACACACATAGGGACACAGGCCTACTACAGGAAGCCAATGAATTATAGATACAGAAACAGGAAATTCCTCCCCCTTACCCTCTGTCACTCAAGCTCTGACCTTGTACCTAATCAATTAGCAGAGCTAAAGGCAATTTGCTGGCCTCCCCTGCAACTCACTGAATGTATCTCTAATTTATGAGGGCCTCTCGAAACCCAGCACACTCTACAGTTCTATAGAGTTCCTACCTAGTGGGTGGCCACTGGGTACTGTATGTACCCTTGGAAACAGTCATTGCATGTTGCGCAAATCAAAGAGCAAGAGCATGAGATCTAATTTCCATCTGTACATATTCGGCCCATTGTACAACTATGGGGAAGTAGCCAATGTAACTGTAGACAGATTGTTTGAGAAATAGTCTAGGAGTTTGGCTAATCTTACATGGATCTCCAAACCCTCCATATGGTGTCTAAAGCCCCATCCCGAGCCGTCATGGTGTTTCCATTTGTAGAAACCTGACACCGGTCGTTGTATCCAGCCATTAAGTGTGTACCAGCCCCATCAATGCTGCATCTGTGAATCTCCCCAGGAGGCTGGGATGTAAATCCCTGTTCCTCCCAGCCGCCAGCGGATCGGGAATCTTCCTGTTCACTCTCTCCCAAGAGGATCAGCTAAACATATTTCCCATGAAATTCAATGAGGTACAAATACCATTAAACATGGGATTTAGTGCGAGACCACTCCCATTGCCCCTATAGGAACAAATGTTTTAATGACCATATCTCATTCTGGAATTCCTTCCTGTTGCATTCTGGAATTCCTTCCTGAAACATAATGCTCATTCTTGATATTGTGACCGTTGACATATAAATTGTATGTGGAAAGTTGCTAGTGCTAGTCACAGTGACTTCACTTGCTCCTTTTCAAACTGGGCTAGGTGTGTCACTCATGCTAGGGACACGCATCCAAGTACATAATAGATCAAACTAAGTGTTGTGGTTGCCTTCGTTTACAAGGGAGTGTCTACACACTGCACATTATTTACTGGTGTCCCTGGCTCATATTTCACTCACTAACATGTAGAGTAAATAACGATGAGTCAGTCCACGGGAATTTCACATGAACTCAGAACACTGTCTAGCAATGTACGACTGGGTTGTTGTCAGTATAAATCAACACAGTGAAGTGATTAAATTATCACAGAGGACAGCATTTCCTTGATTTCAATAGTTCACCATGCAAACTAATGAGCACGTTCACTAGACAGAACACACAGGGGCTACAGGATGATGATCAATTTTCTATGGGACTGATCAACACGTTCGCTTGACGGGTATGGTTTAGTTTGCTTTAAAAATGCATGTGGAACAAGGCTAAAACGCCTATTAAAATGGGAATGTTAACCTCCTTGCCACAGGCGTTAATGGGAAATCGCTCAGTAGGTGCCGTCCAAATGGTTCAACTACATTATATTGCCAAGCCTCCCCATTCTTCTCAACAATGTAATGAGAATTGTCACCTAAACTAATGGATATTCCATAATTATCACCAACCAGCTTTGATTGTAGAATTATTATACAGTCCTTCCTTTGAGCGGCTAGTTTGATTAGGGTTAAGGTGCAGGAAACCCCTGAAAAGTTAATTGGAGGAATTAAATTGTTAATTTGGTTACTCTTCACTTATGGGAAGCCTCTAACATTTGACATTGCTTTGAAAAGTTTTGACATCTTTGAGCACTTGACAGTAGCCTACTTGGGCACCTTTCAAGTGTGTTATGTAAGGAGGGAAAAATTCGGTCTTGTTTCCAAGGTGATGAGAGACTATCTCAGTGATTGATGTACAAGTCGTGCAGATATGCTTTAATGCCCACTTGGACCCACTGTCGAATGGGAGATGACCACCTTACAGATGTATGCCATATCACTCAATCACTCAAGTATATGCTCTGTGAGATCTGGGGACTAGTAGTTTAAGTAGCATCCTAGGTATATGCTCTGTGAGATCTGGGGACTAGTAGTTTAAGTAGCATCCTAGGTATATGCTCTGTGAGATCTGGGGACTAGTAGTTTAAGTAGCATCCTAGGTATATGCTCTGTGAGATCTGGGGACTAGTAGTTTAAGTAGCCTACTAGGTATATGCTCTGTGAGATCTGGAGACTAGTAGTTGTAGCAGGTTATTTATTAAAGCAGGAGGGAGATGACACCTCCAGCAAATTGCCTTATTATTTATAATGCTTCCTCGCTTGTTGTGTGAGAAGTTTTACAATGACAGCTCTTTGGAGCACTGCTGCTGCAGGGAGGATTAAGTTGAGACCCTATACCACCCGAACACTTCGGTTATAGGTCTTAGCCCTCTTTGCTTCCTCTTGAAAGAGAGTTATTTTGGTCAAGTGGGCTACTTTTTCTCGACAGAGTCTCTTTATCCTTTGGCAGTTGAGCGACACCGTTAACACTTTACTTAACAAACAGTTATAATACCTTATTACTGCTTATATATGCCAGCCTATTATGTGAGATCATATGGCTCTTAATATGTTATACATCTATGCAACACTTCACCAGACATGGCTGTTAGTCAGGATAGAATGTCATTATAAGGTGCTAACAGCAAGTTATAATGCTTTATGACTATTATAATGCAGTATGGCTATTATAATTCATTATGACTATTATAATGCATTATGACTATTATAATGCATTATGACTATTATAATTCATTATGACTATTATAATTCATTATGACTATTATAATGCATTATGACTATTATAATGCATTATGACTATTATGATGCATTATGACTATTATAATTCATTATGACTATTATAATGCATTATGACTATTATAATGCATCATGACTATTATAATGCATTATGACTATTATAATGCATTATGGCTATTATAATGCATTATGACTATTATAATGCATCATGACTATTATAATGCATCATGACTATTATAATGGATTATGACTATTATGACTATTATAATGCATTATGACTATTATAATACAGTATGAGTATTATAATGCAGTATGGCTATTAAAATGCAGTGTGGCTATTACAATGCATTATGGCTATTACAATGCATTATGGCTATTATAATGCATTATGACTATTTTAATGCATAATGCATATTATAATGCATAATGCCTATTATAATTCATTATAGCTTTGCATTGAGAAAAGTGTTTGAGACACTTCTATTGTATAACGATAACACACCACAGTTAGTGATCTTACTATATTTCTTACTCTCAACCCTTATTTTTAACCCATGTTCCAATAATGGTCTCTATAGTGTGCTTCTAGCCATCTGGATCCATTCCATATGTTGATTTGACCTCTCCTTAATTGTATGTTCTGTATGTTATACAATGCATGAAGCAATATAATATATACTGTATATTGTGAAGCCTTTTAAGTATTTGTGCCACTGGTAAGCTTTGAAAGGTACCCCTGGCGAACACACAGAACTGAATAACATTTTCATGACACCATTACAATGACAGGGCTCATTATGGAATGCAAATGTATTTTTCTACTTAAGATGAAGAAGACAGTCATTTCAAACATGTCAAACAAATCAAGAGACTATTAATGACACAGTGATCTGAAAACAAAAGGGCAAATTACTTGAGATGTTCTTGGGAGTACTAATGTCTGTGAGGATGACAACTTCAAAGAGTTTGAGATAGCACACACACACAAAGATCCTCTGAAAATATGCTTCTGAACGTGAGATGGGTGAGGGGAAGTGTGTGTGTGTGTGTGTGTGTGTATGTGTGTGTGTGTGTGTGTGTGTGTGTGTGTGTGTGTGAGTGTGTGTGTGTGTGTGTGTGTGCGCGCGCGCGCGTGCGTGCGTGAGAGAGAGAGAGAAAAACCTCCACCAGATGATTAGAAAAACAGATAGCTTGTATAGGGTAATTGGTTTAAATTTCACTTTAGACTCCTTAAAATAACACCAGGGCTTGGCTGTTTGCTTTACTAACACCAGGGCCTGGCTGTTTGCTTTACTAACACCAGGGCTGGGCTGTTTGCTTTACTAACACCAGGGCTGGGCTGTTTGCTTTACTAACACCAGGGCCTGGCTGTTTGCTTTACTAACACCAGGGCTGGGCTGTTTGCTTTACTAACACCAGGGCCAGGCTGTTTGCTTTACTAACACCAGGGCTGGGCTGTTTGCTTTACTAACACCAGGGCTTTGCTGTTTGCTTTACTAACACCAGGGCCGGGCTGTTTGCTTTACTAACACCAGGGCTTGGCTGTTTGCTTTACTAACACCAGGGCTGGGCTGTTTGCTTTACTAACACCAGGGCTTGGCTGTTTGCTTTACTAACACCAGGGCCAGGCTGTTTGCTTTACTAACACCAAGGCCTGGCTGTTTGCTTTACTAACACCAGGGCTGGGCTGTTTGCTTTACTAACACCAGGGCTGGGCTGTTTGCTTTACTAACACCAGGGCCTGGCTGTTTGCTTTACTAACACCAGGGCTGGGCTGTTTGCTTTACTAACACCAGGGCCAGGCTGTTTGCTTTACTAACACCAGGGCTGGGCTGTTTGCTTTACTAACACCAGGGCTTTGCTGTTTGCTTTACTAACACCAGGGCCGGGCTGTTTGCTTTACTAACACCAGGGCTTGGCTGTTTGCTTTACTAACACCAGGGCCGGGCTGTTTGCTTTACTAACACCAGGGCTTGGCTGTTTGCTTTACTAACACCAGGGCCAGGCTGTTTGCTTTACTAACACCAGGGCTGGGCTGTTTGCTTTACTAACACCAGAGCTGGGCTGTTTGCTTTACTAACACCAGGGCTGGGTTGTTTGCTTTACTAACACCAGGGCTGGGCTGTTTGCTTTACTAACACCAGGGCTGGGCTGTTTGCTTTACTAACACCAGGGCCAGGCTGTTTGCTTTACTAACACCAGGGCTTGGCTGTTTGCTTTACTAACACCAGGGCCAGGCTGTTTGCTTTACTAACACCAGGGCCAGGCTGTTTGCTTTACTAACACCAGGGCCAGGCTGTTTGCTTTACTAACACCAGGGCCAGGCTGTTTGCTTTACTAACACCAGGGCTGGGCTGTTTGCTTTACTAACACCAGAGCTGGGCTGTTTGCTTTACTAACACCAGGGCTTTCATAACACCAGGATGTCATAAGGTGTATTCACCAATTTGTAAGTCGCTCTGGATAAGAGCGTCTGCCAAATGACTTAAATGTAATGTAAATGCTTTGTTGTTTGCTTTACTACCACCAGGGCAGGGCTGTTTGCTTTAGTAACACCATGACCCGGCTGTTTGCTTTTTAACCAAAGATGTCCAATACAGCAGGTATCTTTGTGACCTTTGCCCTCACAAGGTTTTGCATTCTAATTTAGTTAATTGTGTATTTTGAAGGGGTAAAACACCACCAGTATGTACACAGTCAATGAACTCTGCCCCAGGTCAGGTAAAATTATCCCACATGGACCAAGATTTGGCTGCAATTTAGATTTCTTAAAACAACCCAATGTCTCTGTTTTGATTATGAAGCAGAAATTTCATGAATACATTCACATGAGGATATCGAAGTCACACACACACACACACACACACACACACACACACACACACACACACACACACACACACACACACACACACACACACACACACACACACACACACACACACACACACACACACACACACACACACACACACACATCCAGCAAATGATGAGTTATGGATCTGAAAACGCAGAGCTGTTGATTCAGGTGCCATCTGATTATTTTTGGCCACCAGGAGTGTCTGGAAAATCGGTGATAGATGTTCCAGGCTCACCTCTTCACCCCACTAAAGAAGACAGTAAGGGCCCCTGCTGCACAAGGACTTTATGAATCTAACGTCTGAGACTGCCAGGGGAACCTGATCTTTTTGCTATTTTCCTGAGTTTCTACTAATCTCTCATTAAACTGGCGATAATGGCTGAAACCCGAGGTGTCATCAGAACAAAGGAAGAAGCATTAAAGAAGCCCCATACGGAAAAGATGAAATGTTAAGATGCTGTATTATACGGAGCTCTTATGTTTTATATTCTGCTCGTCATAAGAGAGGACAGGAAGGGAAGACTTTGACGCTTTAAAGTAGCAAGGAGGCAAAGGAGAGTCTAGCACCTCACAGGTTGTGCTGTGGCTGCACGACGGAGCCAAACTTAATGTGCTTCCTGTTGCAGTACAAATTGAATGTTTTTATCAACACCTACTGCTTGATTAATCCAGTGGTGTCTTTCCCCCTGTTCTTTCTCTGTGTGTGTCTGTGTGTGTGTGTGTGTGTGTGTCTGTGTGTGATTGTGTCTGGCCCAAAATAGGTTTAAAGACAGAACTAGGCATCCACAGCGCTGTAACCTAACCCTCCCACACAGTAGGCAGGAGACCCACCATCTGTTGTTGTGAGAGGATACCGAGTCACTGTGTGTGAATGCCCACCATGAAATCTCACTGCATTTGAACAATGTTCTGTTTGAGAGCAGCTGTGAAATACCCCCTCTCCATTTTGTGGCTTCATCAGCCCCAAACCTCTCCTGATAGTAAGCAAATATACAAATCCTTCATTTGCCAGTTAGAAGGGAGCATCTTTCTAACCTTTAAAAGATGTTCCTATTTAACAATAGTGGTCACACAGGGGGGAAACTATTTAACTAACTTGCAGACTGGTAATCCTAGTAGAAATTAATTTCACATATTCGAGAAATAGACTGCCATTTCTTATGTATGTTGTTGTTTCAAGTATCAGCCAATCAGCCGTAGCCTTGCTGAGTTGTTAGGCACACACAAAAAGAGGAAAATCTATCCCACAGTTCATGCAACCCAAGCACCACTGTGTGTGCAATGGGACCTAGCCATGACATCACTGTCCTGGGACTTATGGTAGACTTTTGAAATGAGCCAAATGAATGTTTGGGGTGTAGTGTGAAGTGCTGAAACATATGTAGTCAGACTCTCAATCTCTAAAATAATCACTACGACTACCTCTGGCTATACCTCTCAACATAAAACTCTCAACATTATTGGTCTACTTGAGAATAAGAGCAAAACTATTGGATAAAACGTTGAATTTAAAAGCCTGAAAACAGAGTATCCTAGTGGGAAATCTTGACTGGGAGAAATGTCGGGAAAACCCGCCAGCACTTCGATTTATCATACAAACATCAAAACACAATGTAGAGCTAAATTCGGCAGTAAAAGTAGCCATTAAATGTGTCCAACAAACATTTTACAGAGCAGCAGCGCCCACTTCATCATCCATCTACCTCTATACCACATTGACATAGAAATGATCACAGATACAGTAGTAATCCCTCATTATCAGAAACTCAGAAACTTTCTGTCCAAAAATGATGCAGAAAAATTAATCCATGCTTTTGTCACTTCTAGGTTAGACTACTGCAATGCTCTACTTTCCGGCTACCCGGATAAAGCACTAAATAAACTTCAGTTAGTGCTAAATACGGCTGCTAGAATCCTGACTAGAACCAAAAAATTTGATCATATTACTCCAGTGCTAGCCTCCCTACACTGGCTTCCTGTCAAAGCAAGGGCTGATTTCAAGGTTTTACTGCTAACCTACAAAGCATTGCATGGGCTTGCTCCTACCTATCTCTCTGATTTGGTCCTGCCGTACATACCTACACGTACGCTACGGTCACAAGACGCAGGCCTCCTAATTGTCCCTAGAATTTCTAAGCAAACAGCTGGAGGCAGGGCTTTCTCCTATAGAGCTCCATTTTTATGGAACGGTCTGCCTACCCATGTCAGAGACGCAAACTCGGTCTCAACCTTTAAGTCTTTACTGAAGACTCATCTCTTCAGTGGGTCATATGATTGAGTGTAGTCTGGCCCAGGAGTGGGAAGGTGAACGGAAAGGCTCTGGAGCAACGAACCACCCTTGCTGTCTCTGCCTGGCCGGTTCCCCTCTTTCCACTGGGATTCTCTGCCTCTAACCCTATTACAGGGGCTGAGTCACTGGCTTGCTGGGGCTCTCTCATGCCGTCCCTGAGGGGTGCGTCACCTGAGTGGGTTGATTCACTGATGTGGTCATCCTGTCTGGGTTGGCGCCCCCCCCCCTTGGGTTGTGCCGTGGCGGAGATCTTTGCGGGCTATACTCAGCTTTGTCTCAGGATGGTAAGTTGGTGGTTGAAGATATCCCTCCAGTGGTGTGGGGGCTGTGCTTTGGCATAGTGGGTGGGGTTATATCCTTCCTGTTTGGCCCTGTCCGGGGTGTCCTCGGGTGGGGCCACAGTGTCTCCTGACCCCTCCTGTCTCAGCCTTCAGTATTTATGCTGCAGTAGTTTATGTGTCGGGGGGCTGGGGTCAGTTTGTTATATCTGGAGTACTTCTCCTGTCCAATTCGGTGTCCTGTGTGAATCTAAGTGTGCGTTCTCTAATTCTCTCCTTCTCTCTCTCGGAGGACCTGAGCCCTAGGACCATGCCCCAGGACTACCTGACATGATGACTCCTTGCTGTCCCCAGTCCACCTGGCCGTGCTGCTGCTCCAGTTTCAACTGAACCGCGGCCCTAGGACCATGCCCCAGGACTACTTGACATGATGACTCCTTGCTGTCCCCAGTCCACCTGGCCGTGCTGCTGCTCCAGTTTCAACTGTTCTGCCTTATTATTATTCGACCATGCTGGTCATTTATGAACATTTGAACATCTTGGCCATGTTCTGTTATAATCTCTACCCGGCACAGCCAGAAGAGGACTGGCCACCCCACATAGCCTGGTTCCTCTCTAGGTTTCTTCCTAGGTTTTGGCTTTTCTAGGGAGTTTTTCCTAGCCACCGTGCTTCTACACCTGCATTGCTTGCTGTTTGGGGTTTTAGGCTGGGTTTCTGTACAGCACTTTGAGATATCAGCTGATGTACGAAGGGCTATATAAATAAATTTGATTTGATTTGATTTGATTATAAAATGTCCACACCGCTTCGGCTCCGAACGATAGGAAATCAGTGTACCCTCGCCGGCGGCTAGAAAGTGATGCCTGTCCATCTCCTTTGCCTTCAAAGCTGACCCACCATCCCTTCTGAAAGCTAAGCAGTCCAGAGGACTGAGAAGAGCTTGGATTAATTGAGAACCCGGGAGAGTAAAGCCCTTCAGATGGAGAGGGTATGTATTATGAGGAAGGCTTGCCTTGACAAAGCATTCATCTCCTTAGTGGTTTCCTTAGGAGTATCCTCAGTGGAGGTGTTTCAGGTCAGATAAGGTTAGGTCACCCTTTCTCTAATGTAAGGACTGACATAGCACTCAGAACGTCCCTCAGAGAATGTCAGGGAGACCTCACGGCTTAAGACAAAAATATAAACAAGCTGTACTCCTTTTTTAAGCTCCCTTTCCCTCAGAGAGAGCTTTCTGCTTTTCTTGCAACATTTAGTGTCGATTTGAATAACAAATTCAAAATGCACAGTGCAAATATGTGATTTACCAAAAAATCCCCAAGGCACTTTGTGTCTGTAATTTTTTTATTTATATATCAAACATGGTCAGAGCTAATTTCCCCCCTAAATAAGCAGTACTCACTTTCCAACTGAGATGGTCATGTTGTTTTGTTTTCAAAAGCGTATTAGGAAGTGAACTAGTACAGGACAAACATAAAGCGTACTAGGTTGTTGTACAGTACAATTAGTGATTCCTCTAGATGACTGCCTGCATGTCAAATAAATAAATAAATGAAATGGACAACACTCCAACATATAATTTTCAGTAATTAATTTATTGACCTGCATGTACACATTTGTGACTTCAATTTCAGCACTCAAAATGAAATAGGCCATCATTATAATTGCCCCCCATTATCACCCATGCCTGTATGGTAAAAATGAAACCGAAATGGATTGTTATTGCTGTACACTCAAATATAGTTGAGGAAAACCATGAATGACAATCAACAAGACACCAAGCAGCTACAACTGTTCTCCAGTGGTCTCCATTCAGTCTTTAACAAACAGCTGGATGATCCTCTTGGACCTGTGGGCACTACAGCCATCAGACGTCTGGCATTGCCACGAGCCATCAGCCACTGAGGGAATGCTTCCTTTGAAATCAAAGAAAGCTGCTATACTGCCCATGTTGCATTGTGTCCAATGGCAGCAATCCTGCTGGACCTGTAGGCAGCCTTATACTGTGATCCAACATGGTTGACCGACTGGTGGTTATCTCCTGCCAGCTCTGTTTGGATGGATCATGTGGAAACTCAATTGGCTGCTGTCACCAGTTTGGAGCTGAGCCAAAAGGTGGATCAATACAGCCCAAATGCACTTCCTGGACGACTGCTGTCATTGAACTTCACTCGTCATGAAATAATCATTGTCCAAAAAGACCATGATTATTTGAACATTTTAATCAAGTGTGGAACCAACACAGCTCTCCAGCACCAGAGTGTCCCAGCCCTGCTCTCTAGATAGAAGATGCTGTGAGTCTCTGACATATTAAAGATGGATTTGACACAATAGTCATATTTTAAACCGTTCAAGAATCAGTGTATTAGAAGGCTGTCCACAGCTTAATTTCAACTCTTCTCTTTGATATATTTTATAGAGATTTTTTGGGTGTGCAACAAGTTACATGATATTCTAGACATTCTGCAATGCAGAACACCCATCCATCTATCCAACCAACCACCTCCCAGAGCCTTTACCCTTCCTCATCCCTCCCAAGTCATTGTTACTCTTAACAACAAAGTCATAATCTCTGGCTTGTGTGTTTCTCACAAAACAACCCACAAATGGACCAGCTGTCATGGAATCTGGTAGTCTCCTCCAAGATAGCACCATACAAGAGCCAAGAATGGGAAAAAAACGATGACTGAGAAAAGTGCTTTACAAACAAGATAGAAATAATAAACAGATACTGAAGCAGACAACAGCAAATTATTATTTTAGTGCCGAAAGCCAAATATTATTTTCCCCCCAGGAGCTTATCTGTCTCCTATTATAGATTGTATATGAATTGTATCCATCCAAAACTTGGTTTTGTTTTAGCACCCCTTTTAATTACACATTTATTTTCCCTCTTGCATGTTTTCTTATCATTCTGTCACAGTGTAATTTAAAGCTTTATTGTGTGTAGATCTATTTACAATTGTCTTCAATCTGAATAAACAATGCTGGCCTTGCCAGTTGCCACGCAAAGTTGGGATAATAAAACATAAAAAAATATTTAAATTCAACACCACTCCTAAAGTACAGGGACATTTGTATGCATCTTGTTGAATTCAGTCAGACTATCTATTATGGTGTTGTTCATCCATCATTGTTAGTCAGTTTCACTTAATTGGTAGGTATATCTTCTTTTCCAATCGGGACTGAGAAAAATTGGGAAACAAATAGTACAATATAACTTGACCTACATGCCTGTAGCATTGTAGAGGCGATATTATGCTGCGTGATTTTTTAACACGAGCATTGCATGTCATGTGTCACTGTCCCTACCACTCTACGTAACCCCTTTTGCTCCCCCACCCTCTCCCATTCCCTCATGCTCACCTACGTCGCTCTCAGCAGTTAGTCCATCCGAGCCACTCTCTTTCCCACTTACCAACAGAAAATACGTTCGAAGAGGACTTGCTTTCGGCGGAGAAAGAACAGCGGCGGGCAACCACAAACTCTCACATACCTGATCCTAGATGAAGCCTAGATAACTTTTCAGGGTCTATAACACGTGTTACATTATCGTTTACATAACGATTACGCCCGTATTCTAATTTATTTATGTCCATGACATTTGATTAATCCATCCACTTTTCGGGAAACTTATGGAATTCTGAAACATTTAGTGAAGAAGGAGTTATTTTGGTTATCAATCCCTTTGTATCAATTCAGTCCACTTGTACAGGAGGATGTATTTGAGTGTAATTTCAAAGGTGTAGGTGTAGTGGTGCGTTACCTGGAATCATTTAAACAGAATTTTACATCGGAAATCAAAATGGATCTTTGGGGAGTTTACCTATTTCATCTCGTCTTCTTCGGTAAGTAAACATGCGTACTTTCTACCTGTACTGCCCTACGAGATATTGCAATTCATGAGTATTGATAGACACGTTCCTCTGATAAAGATTTAATGGAATACAGAAACCAAGGAGATTTTCAGTTTTGCAACCTGTTCGCAATATGCAGCAAACCCGCATATTTGGATAACTCTTTCTGTTGAGCAAATAGGCTACTAAAGTATATTTAGGAAAATCAAGTATGCTTTTATTTTCTATCACTGACCTATGTATATTTCAATTAAAAAAATGGTCCCACTAGCACAATTATATATTTCGGTGGAAGTTGATTTTATGGTAGAAATTATAAGGAGTGATTTAGTTGTTGCCCTGCAATAATGTAGCCTACATTTTAGTTGTCGGATATTATGTTTACGCCATTTGGAGAATCTGTGAGAATCTGTGATTACTTCCTTGCAATATATGCCACATTGAATCTCAATATGAGGTCGAAATTTGGTGACTGACTAGCACTTCATAAGTGTTCTATGGTGTCCTGATACCTATATAAATAATTTATATGGCCCAATAATCCGCATACACCATTATGACGGGATATTGTCAACATGTAGGCTATTGTAGGAACTCATTGAAATTGTGTGTGTACGTGCGTGTGTGTACATCAACTACTCTCTGACAACATTAGGCTACAACCTATTTGCATTCAAACAGGGCCAGATTAAAAAAAATTGCCTGACCACAACCCCTGTAAACAAATCCATGCATCAAAATGCAATTCGATGGGTAGTATATTTACTGTTGAAGAAAAATACACTTTATAATAAAGCCATAATAAAAATATGCCTTTTTAAAAACGCATGTCATGCAATTCTACCTCATGTACATTACAGAACACATTAACTGAATGTTTTTTAATACCATAACTTGATTTAATGGCTGGGAAAAAAACGCGGAAAATTCGCACACTTTTTTTTATGAAACACCATTTTCCACCACCATGCAAGAGTGGCTAATGCTACTTCCAGATTTTGTGCCCGCTTTCAGCCAGGGGTAAACAGACCACTGCGATCTGATTGGCTGAACGCAATACGCAACATCCTGTGCTATCATTCCTAGGCATTAACCACTCTATCATTATGGTTGAAAATGGTATTTCATAAAGAAAGTATGCATATTTTTCCTGTTTTTTTTCTGCATTCGCACCATTCAATCGAGTTAAGGAGGCAATCGAAGCCTTTGTAGCCCGAATGGAGAATGGTTAATGTACGAATTGGTCCACAGGGATACAAGTCTTGTCCAATCTAGCTGTAGCATTCATAGGACTCTATGAATCCTATGAATATCATTCTATCTAATCCTACTTGGGCATATATTTACTCAATTCAACAAGATACATCACATTTTTCCTTCACTTTATGAGTGGTGCTGGTGAAACCTTCACAATTTACTGGTACCCACATTTACTGCCACGGCATTGAACTGTTCTACTGATTGTTTGACTGCTCTGCACTGAACTGTTCTACTGAACGTTTGACTGATTTCAGAGTAACAGTATAGAAAAGGTGACACATTCCCCCATATTAATAATTTCAACCAATTTCACAGAGGTACCTGGGTGGCTTCGTCATCATTGTTGAATGGCAGACTCTCTCAGTGTGATTGGATGAAGTCACTATCGATTTTTTGCCTCTGATGCGTGCAAGTGAGAAAGGAGAGCCACAAGTTGTAAACTATCAATGTCTATTAATCAAGACAACACTGACATGTTAATCCTGACCTTGTTGCAAGGCGGGGGTAATACCATTATGATTATTGACACAGCCATGACACCAGAGTTGATCATTCCTATCTCAATTGGGAACTGGCATTCCCAACTTATCAACAGCTGGCTAACAGGAGAACAGACATTTACACTAAATCCTGCCTCAGTATTGATATTCTCTTCAGCAACTCCAGGACTGTCTTCATTAGAGAAATGAAGGGGTGGAGGTGGGGAATTCTGAAAGGAAAAGAATACAGTTATGCATTGAGAATCATAACATGATATTATTCAATGTCTATTCAATAGACATAAGGTGGAGAAGAGGTCTGTTTAAGCCAATTGGATTGTCTGCCATTTTCTTCTCTGAAAACGCAAGGTCAATGGTCTTAACATCCTTGAAACTAACCACATCATGTAATTATGCACAAGCGATAGTTAGTTCCTTTGGGTTAGTGTATACCAGCCTTTGAATTTGATTTTGAATTCAAGGTAAGGTAGCTAGAACTGATGAAGAAATGAGGTGTTTCCAGTTGTCATTGATAACGGATGGATCTTGCCGGTATGCATCCACAACTGTAGCTTTACCTCAACAGAAGCATAATGGTGCAATTTTCCAGCTTAAGTATTCAATCATTGTCTTTTGTTCTCACACAAACTTGCTGTATTTTAGGTGTTTTGTATTTACATTTGCACATTTCTGAGGTAATTGCATTGTTGTTGAGCCACTTGTCCAAACTAATGAGCACAGGCAACAATTCACAGCACAGGCACAGTGTACATAGATCACAATTTCTGTAGATGACATTATGCATTTATGTGGCCTACTGACGAGGCAGCAGTGTGGTTGATAAGACTGGGGTATAACCCATGTCAAACAACAGCATATAGATAGAACAGCCTGTTTGATCAAACTGCTCCCATTGCACATCGCTAACACTGGGGATTCATAATGATGTCAATTTCCAGGAATGCAATAAAAGAGCACATTCTGTACTAAAGGAAACACTCGGTCTGGGATGGAATCAGTGACCATCTGTAAGAACTAGACCTACACATATTACCATCTTTTCATTTCCATGGAGAGCATTATGAGAATATATGGTTAAATATAGAAGAATATTCTACAGCTGAATTTACACTGAGTGTACAAGACATTAAGAATACCTGCTCTTTCGATGACAGACTGACCAGGTGAAAGCTATGATCCCTTATTGATGTCACTTGTTAAATCCACTTCAATCAGTGTAGATGAAGGGGAGGAGACAGGTTAAAGAAGGATTTTTAAGCCTTGAGACAATTGAGACATGGATTGTGTATGTGTGCCATTTAGAATATTTAGAATATAAAATAATATAAATATCAAATATTTAAGTGCCTTTGAACAGGGTATGGTAGTAGGTGCCAGGCGCACCTGTTTGAGTGTGTCAAGAACTGAAACGCTGCTGTGATTTTCACTCGCAACAGTTTCCCGTGTGTATAAAAATGGTCCACCACCCAAAGGACAACCAGCCAACTTGATATAACTGTCGGAAGCATTGGAGTTAACATGGGCCAGAATCCCTGTGGAACGCTTTCGACACCTTCTCGAGTCCATGCCCCGACGAATTGAGGCTGTTATGAGGGCAAAAGGGGGTGCAAGTCAATATTAGGAAGATGTTCCTAATGTTCTGTACACTCAGTATACAGTATATACAGTGCCTTCATAAATATTCACACCCCTTAACTTTATCCACATTTCAAATCAAATCAAATTTTATTTGTCACATACACATGGTTAGCAGATGTTAATGCGAGTGTAGCGAAATGCTTGTGCTTCTAGTTCCGACAATTCCAAAACTACTACCTTATACACACAAGTGTAAAGGGATAAAGAATATGTACATAAAGATATAAGAATGAGTGATGGTACAGAACGGCATAGGGAAGATGCAGTAGATGGTATTGAGTACAGTATATACATATGAGATGAGTAATGTAGGGTATGTAAACAAAGTGGCAGAGTTTAAAGTGGCTAGTGATACATGTATTACATAAAGATGCAGTAGATGATATAGAGTACAGTATATACATATACATATGAGATGAGTAATGTAGGGTATGTAAACATTATATTAAGTAGCATTGTTTAATGTGGCTAGTGATATATTTTTACATCAATTTCCATCAATTTCCATTATTAAAGTGGCTGGAGTTGAGTCCGTGTGTTGGCAGCAGACACTCAATGTTAGTGGTGGCTGTTTAACAGTCTGATGGCCTTGAGATAGAAGCTGTTTTTCAGTCTCTCGGTCCCTGCTTTGATGCACCTGTACTGACCTCGCCTTCTGGATAATAGCGGGGTGAACACGCAGTGGCTCGGGTGGTTGTTGTCCTTGATGATCTTTATGGCCTTCCTGTGACATCGGGTGGTGTAGGTGTCCTGGAGGGCAGGTAGTTTGCCCCCATTTTGTTATGTTACAAAGTGGCAATCAAATAGATTTAATTGTTTTTTTTTTGTCAACGTGGAAGATTTTTGATGTATTATAATTTTTATTAATGGAAAACGAAACACTTCATTAGAGAAGTTTGTTGATATATGTTAAAATCACTTTCAGCAGCGATTACAACTGTGAGTCTTTCTGGATATATCTCTAAGAGCTTTGCACACCTGGATTGTACAATAATTGCCCATTATTCTATAAAAAATGTGTCAAGCTCTGTCAAGTTGGTTGTTGATCATTGCTAGACAGCCATTTTCAAGTCTTGCCATATATTTTCAAGTTGATTTAAGTCAAAACTGTAACTAGGCCACTCGGGAACATTCAATGTAGTCTTGGTATGCAACTCCAATGTATATTTATTTGCCTTTTGTTTTAGGTTATTGTTCTGCTGAAAGGTGAATTTGTCTCTGAACCAGGTTTTCCTCCAGGATTTTGCCTGTGCTTAGCTCTGTTCTGTTTCTTAGACTCCCTAGTCCTTACCAATGACAAGCATACACATGTCATGATGCAGCCACCACCATTCTTGAAAATATGAAGAGTGGTACTCAGTGATGTGTTCTGTTGGATTTGCCCCAAACATAGCGTTTTATATTTAAGACAAAGAGTTAATTGCTTTGACACATTTTTTGCAGTATTACTTGTATTATATGTTTTATAATATTTTTATTCTGTACTGGCTTCCTTCTTTTCACTCTGTCATTTATGTTAGTATTGTGTAGTAACTACAATGTTGTTGATGCATCATCATTTTTCTCCTATCACAGCCATTAAACTCTGTAACAGTTTTAAAGTCACCATTGTCCTCATGTATAAATCCTTTCTCTCCAGCAAATGAGTTAGGAAGGACGCATGTATCTTTGTTGTGACCTGGTGTATTGATACACCTTCCAAAATGTCAAATGAATAACTGCACCATGCTCAAAGGGATATTCAATGTCAGGTTTCCATATTTGCGAACCATACGAAAACCTCCCTGGTCTTTGTGGTTGTGTGCTTGAAATTCACTGCTCGATTTAGGGACAATTTAGTTACAATTATCTGTATGTGTGGGTTACAGAGATGGGATAGTCATTTAAAAATCATGTTAAACACTATTATTGCACAAAAGTTAAGTCCATGCAACTCATTATGTGACTTGTTAGCACATTTTTACTCCTGAACTTATTTAGGCTTGCCATAACAAAAAGGTTGAATACTTACTGACTCAAGACATTTAATTTCTAATTAATTTGTAAACACTTTCTGAAGGCACTATGTGTGTGTATGTATGTATATACACTGCTCAAAAAAATAAAGGGAACACTTGAACAACACAATGTAACTCCAAGTCAATCACACTTCTGTGAAATCAAACTGTCCACTTAGGAAGCAACACTGATTGACAATAAATTCCACATGCTGTTGTGCAAATGGAATAGACAACAGGTGGAAATTATAGGCCATTAGCAAGACACCACCAATAAAGGAGTGGTTCTGCAGGTGGTGACCACAGACCACTTCTCAGTTCCTATGCTTCCTGGCTGATGTTTTGGTCACTTTTGAATGCTGGCGGTGCTTTAACTCTAGTGGTAGCATGAGACAGAGTCTACAACCCACACAAGTGGCTCAGGTAGTGCAGCACATCCAGGATGGCACATCAATGCGAGCTGTGGCAAAAAGTTTTGCTGTGTCTGTCAGTGTAGTGTCCAGAGCATGGAGGTGCTACCAGGAGACAGGCCAGTACATCAGGAGACGTGGAGGAGGCCGTAGGAGGGCAACAACCCAGCAGCAGGACCGCTACCTCCGCCTTTGTGCAAGGAGGAGCAGGAGGAGCACTGCCAGAGCCCTGCAAAATGACCTCCAGCAGGCCACAAATGTGCATGTGTCTGCTCAAACGGTCAGAAACAGACTCCATGAGGGTGGTATGAGGGCCCGACTTCCACAAGTGGGGGTTGTGCTTACAGCCCAACACCGTGCAGGACGTTTGGCATTTGCCAGAGAACACCAAGATTGCAAATTCGCCACTGGCGCCCTGTGCTCTTCACAGATGAAAGCCGGTTCACACTGAGCACATGTGACAGACGTGACAGAGTCTGGAGACGCAGTGGAGAACGTTCTGCTGCCTGCGACATCCTCCAGCATGACCGGCTTGGCGGTGGGTCAGTCATGGTGTGGGGTGGCATTTCTTTGGGTGGCCATGTGCTCGCCAGAGGTAGCCTGACTGCCATTACATTTACATTTACATTTAAGTCATTTAGCAGACGCTCTTATCCAGAGCGACTTACAAATTGGTGAATTCACCTTCTGACATCAGTGGAACAGCCACTTTACAATAGTGCATCTAAATCATTTAAGAGGGGGGGGGGGGTGAGAAGGATTGCTTTATCCTATCCTAGGTATTCCTTGAAGAGGTGGGGTTTCAGGTGTCTCTGGAAGGTGGTGATTGACTCCGCTGTCCTGGCGTCGTGAGGGAGTTTGTTCCACCATTGGGGGGCCAGAGCAGCGAACAGTTTTGACTGGGCTGAGCGGGAAAATGTTCCCTTTTTGGTTTTTCTATTTATTCGCCCACCATGTTAACTTAGAGATACCATCTATGGTACATCAGTCAGATCACTACCATTTGATATTAGGTACCGAGATGAGATCCTCAGACCCCTTGTGAGACCATATGCTGGTGCGGTTGACCCTGGGTTCCTCCTAATGCAAGACAATGCTAGACCTCATGTGGCTGGAGTGTGTCAGCAGTTCCTGCAAGAGGAAGGCATTGATGCTATGGACTGGCCTGCCCGTTCCCCAGACCTGAATCCTATTGAGCACATCATGTCTCGCTCCATCCACCAACGCCACGTTGCACCACAGACTGTCCAAGAGTTGGCGGATGCTTTAGTCCAGGTCTGGGAGGAGATCCCTCAGGAGACCATCCACCACCTCATCAGGAGCATGCCCAGCCTCATTTGACTTGTTTTAAGGACATTACATCAAAGTTGGATCAGCCTGTAGTGTGGTTTTCCACTTTAATTTTGAGTGTGACTCCAAATCCAGACCTCCATGGGTTGATAAATTTGATTTCCATTGATAATTTTTGTGTGATTCTGTTGTCAGCACATTCAACTATGTAAAGAAAAAAGTATTTAATAAGAATATTTCATTCATTCAGATCTAGGATGTGTTATTTTAGTGTTCCCTTTATTTTTTTGAGCAGTGTATATGTATATATATATATATATATATATATATATATATATATATATATATATATATATATATATATACATATTCCTGACTATTCTACAGTATTTCGAGATATATATATATATATATATATATATATATATATATATATATATATAATATATCGAAATACCGTATCTTAGGTTGCTGTAAACCTGATGACTCATTAAGACTAGCTGGTTTTGTGAAACTACAGTAATATCTACCTCTTTGCGTTCGAGAGAGATGTAGACCAAGAGGGATGATGATCTTCCTTCCAGGGCCTAGGGTCTCAAAGAAGACATTCATCTAACAGGAAGGCCAGATACTGCATTCAGATGAGTTGGAGCTCAGTGTGAATAACCACCTTGTCCACCCCAATGAGAAAGGAGAAGAATTTAAAAAGCCAGAATAGACTGTCCAAGCATTGATAGTATCTGCATGATGAATGTGCACACGGTTTGCCTTTGACAGATCCATATGGGGGCCAAAACGATACAGGATTGAATACGTTTGTGCAATGCAATGTTCCCTTTTTGGTTTTTCTATTTATTCGCCCACCATGTTAACTTAGAGATACTATCTATGGTACATCAGTCAGATCACTACCATTTGATATCAAGGAGCCAAGTCCAACTGTAGCGCAAGGTGATTGCATTGAATATTATTGGTTCATATTGAATGGGTAAGAAATGATATCGGGTGGCATCGAGACTAGGAACCATTTCAATTTGAAAATGATTGACAACTACTCCATAGCAGGAGTGAGAGTTTTGAATTGGTAGGGATTAATCTAATGGCTGAAAATTAGCTTTAAACTATCAAACTTATGACATTTCTGCTTTAGAAAAACACAACAGGCACTAATCACGGATAAATGGGCACTTTTACAGTGTGTAATGTTCACACCTGATTCTGTCTGCTTTTCAATATGAGTCAGACGAACCGAAATGCAGACAGAATCGCTTCTAATGGATTCAATGGGTTCCTTACTATTCTAATGGATTCAATGTGTTCCTGACTATTCTAATGGAGTCAATGGGTTCCTTACTATTCTAATGGAGTCAATGGGTTCCTGACTATTCTAATGGAGTCAATGGGTTCCTGACTATTCTAATGGAGTCAATGGGTTCCTGACTATTCTAATGGAGTCAATGGGTTCCTGACTATTCTAATGGAGTCAATGGGTTCCTGACTATTCTAATGGAGTCAATGGGTTCCTGACTATTCTAATGGAGTCAATGTGTTCCTGACTATTCTAATGGAGTCAATGGGTTCCTGACTATTCTAATGGAGTCAATGGGTTCCTGACTATTCTAATGGAGTCAATGGGTTCCTGACTATTCTAATGGAGTCAATGGGTTCCTGACTATTCTAATGGAGTCAATGGGTTCCTGACTATTCTAATGGTGTCAATGGGTTCCTCACTATTCTAATGGAGTCAATGGGTTCCTGACTATTCTAATGGAGTCAATGGGTTCCTGACTATTCTAATGGAGTCAATGGGTTCCTGACTATTCTAATGGAGTCAATGGGTTCCTGACTATTCTAATGGAGTCAATGGGTTCCTGACTATTCTAATGGTGTCAATGGGTTCCTGACTATTCTAATGGAGTCAATGGGTTCCTGACTATTCTAATGGAGTCAATGGGTTCCTGACTATTCTAATGGTGTCAATGGGTACCTCACTATTCTATCATATAGGTAATGTGAGGTTTAAGGGTTTTGACATTGTGGGGCATGACTCGTGTCTTTAATGGAGACAGATAAGCCAACCCCAAGCATGCTATCACCAAGCATATTGGCTGTGCTCTTGTAAGGGATTTGTCACAAATCTCATTTGAGGCAGGTATTACCCATGATGAGCATATAGCAGATGTGCACGGCTTTCTCATGTGGGAGAAATGGCCAAGTCATTACAATCACATCAGATGCTCATATGTATCATTGTTGATGATAAAAAAAAAACTCCTATTGTTGTCTTCATAACAAGACTTAGGTGTATAGGAGTAGGTGTGACCCTTTGTCCTTGTGAGGTAGAACACTAGAAAATGCATCACTAAAAACTGCAACTGATCTTCACATTATAAAGAAATATTAGGAAGCAATCAAAGCAATCAATTTCAATATTGGATTGTAATGCCTAAAATAACCAATATAACAATATTATACTATTGTCACAAGCGTCACATCATAAAATGATGTGATTTTGATGTCTTTGAGTAGGTCACATGAACAGATTTCATTCAGATCTTGTTTTTATACAGTAGTGGAAACAATTTCCTCCTCAGATTTGTATCATTTCAGTTAAGTACTGTAGCCGTTTCATCCCCTGAATAAAAATAAAATCATCAAAAGGATACATACTGTAGCATCCACCTAGTTATCCACCCATCCAGAACCAGTCATTAGTGTTTGAGATGTGATCATCATGATGTTCTTCCTGGTAGAACCTGACGTTAAAAGCTGTTAGCTGCCTCTGTTCCCTTGCTATTGTCTGGGCCTTATAGATGCTTTAAAACTTATTGTCTGGGCCTTATAGATGATTTGAAGCCTATTGTCTGGGCCTTATAGATGCTTTGAAAACAATTGTCTGGGCCTTATAGATGCTTTAAAACCTATTGTATGGGCCTTATAGATGTTTTAAAACCTATTGTCTGGGCCTTATAGATGTTTTAAAACCTGTTGTCTGGGCCTTATAGATGCTTTAAAACCTATTGTCTGGGCTTTAAAGATGCTTTGAAACCAATTGTCTGGGCCTTATAGATGTTTTAAAACCTATTGTCTGGGCCTTATAGATGCTTTAAAACCTATTGTCTGGGCCTTATATATGCTTTAATACCTATTGTCCGGGCCTTATAGATGCTTTAAAACCTATTGTCTGGGCCTTATAGACGCTTTAAACCTTGCTGCCCGGAACTTTGCCATTCATTTAGTGTCAATCAGCTTGATGGCTTTGACCTTTCCTCCTGACATTATTCAATACTACACGTAATCATCTGCCTACAATATTAAACCCTACTAGCTCCAGACAGCACATCATGTAAGGAGTTAGGAGCGAGTCACAGTTGAAGAACTCCTGAGGTCCTTGGCTCAGGATTCATCTTTGTGGTCATTTGGAAATTACTGTTGATACCGGAGCTAAAAATGCGAAGTTGGACTGAAATGGTACTTGTTAAAAGTAGGGCTCTTGGTAGGGCTAAAAGCTGTGGCTCTCCCCTCACCAGGCCTGTTAAGAAATCCAGGAGATGGCTCTGGGGTTATAGACATACAGTGGCCTCCAAGGGCCAAACAGAGCCTCATTAGTTCGGAGTCTGTCGGCGGTTATCCAGAGAGAAAGCCTGTTCCAGACAGGTAGACACAGCTCCTTTGTGACACAACTTCAAATGGAGGGCTTAAGCTCGGCTACCAAATAGCTACCCAGTCTGCCACTGTGTTTCTGGGACATAGCTATCTTGGGATGACTGACTGAAGTTTTATTTAGGTAGATAGGTTTGTTGGAAAGAGAATGGCCGTCAATTGTCCAAGGACTTACATTTCAAAGTTCCTGTGGTAAGCTGTGAAATTTATATTTAGATTGCACAGATTGCACCTAATGTAGACAATATGGTCTTTGAGTGAGAATGAGTATGTTTACCTAATATTCCATCTGTGATGAAGAGGAAATGTGAGGAAGTGTTTCAAGGAAGACTGACTCCCCTTCAGATGCGACATCAGCAGCCGGTTTACCTGCGTCAATCGGAAACAGAGCTGCGGACCTATGGTCCACTATAGTTTTGTAAGATCCTCAGAGAAATAATTTATTTAATTAAATGTCAGACTTGAAATTTCAGACTGTTACTGGTTTAAAAAAGGTGAGATTGGAGGTGAAACCATGGACCTCTTTCTGTTCCTGCTGGGATAAATTTGGACTCTTGATAACTTTCATCATAGTGTTGTTTCAATGGAGTTATTTTTGTTTCACGTTCCTTTTAACTTCTCTTGCATCAGTAAACATGAGAGGTACTGTGTACAGTTGGTATCTTTAGGATTACATTTTTGTTTTCACCAGGTATCCCTCTCATCTTTATTACCAGAAAATCTAAAACGTTTTATGACAGTATTCATCTTTTCTTCATCCCTTTTTAATCCCTGAAGTTTTGGAGATGTGAGCCAAAGAAATTGAGGAAACAGGGGGAAGAGTACACAAAATACATAATTGAAAAACGGGAGATAGAGCCCGGGAGTGAGCTCTAAGAAGACATCGCTGGCAAAGCCGTGATGGATGCAGCTGTCTAATTTCATTGTGGTCGCAACACAGCTTTTATGACAGGCAGGATGAATGGGATCCACTAACTGAACAGGTTTTATATCCATCACTATGCATGTATTATTTGGTTTGTTATTATTTTATTAAACATAAATGTGGCCTCAATCTCCATGGCATGTAATTACTATGGGGCCATTCAAATGTTTGCCTACATGCACAGTGAAGTGAATTACACTGCAGTTCAGCAACCCAATAAAATCCAGTCTAGTCAGTAGGCACAGCCAGAATACCAGTCAGACCGTGGCACCAAATAGTTTTTTGCCGAAATTAATCCAGTGACGTTTATTTTCATGAGGGGCTCTTCAGTTAATCAAATCCATTAAACCAGTCTAGTGGCCTCATTGTGGTTGTAGATATAAAGTCTGATCTGAAATGTTTGTCTCCAAATAATAAATGCATCAGTACTGTCTGGCCTGTACCAAGAAATCAGAGATCTTTGCTTGACAGCAGCCCAAATACAGGAAATGGCATAATGGCAACAAGAGGCAGACATGCCGGTAATCCTTTGACCCCACAGGCCGAACTGTCTTTACTCTGGCCACTCAGTAATTGTAGCCGTTATAAAGCGGAGTCATAGGACACCACTGCCAGCATTGGAAATGCTGTATAACCTTGTAATGTGGAGATGATAGAGGTTGGAGTGGTGCTGCCTGATTTCTCCAGTGTTCCAGGAAAGGAAACAAACCATTACCAAGGCAGCAGACAGGAACCGGCTGGAGGGCACCTGTCTCTGGAAGATTCCGTGGATTTACAACATCTGGTCCATGCAGGAGAGGCTGCCACCTCCGCTCACCGCTACTTGATTCATTATTTCAGACTCAGGGAAGAGGAGGCAAACTGTAATTGCAAATCCTCTATGCACAGAACAAGTCTTCCTCTTGTTCAACATTGGGATGTGGCCTAAATATTTCTAAAACTAAAGCATTGTATTTGAGACAAATGATTCACTAAACCCTAAACCTCAACTAAATCTTGTAATAAATCATGTGGAAATTGAGCAAGTTGAGGTGACTAAAATGCTTGGAGCTACCCTGGATTGTGAACTGTCATGGTCAAAACATATTGATACAACGGTAGCTAAGATGGGGAGAAGTCTGACCATAATAAGGTGCTGCTCTACCTTCTTAAAAGCACTGTCAACAAGGCAGGTCCTACAGGCCCTAGTTTTGTCACACCAGGACTACTGTTCAGTCGTGTGGTCAGGTGCCACAAAAAAGGAAAATTGCCATTGGTTCAGAACAGTGCAGCACGGCAGGCCCTTGGATGTACACAGAGAGCTAACATTAATAATATGCATGTCAATCTCTCCTGGCACAAAGTGGAGGAGAGATTGACTTCATCACGGCTTGTAGTTATGAGAGGTATTGGCATGTTGAATGCACCGAGCTACTGGCGCACAGCTCGGACACCCATGCATACCCCTCAAGACATGCCACAAGAGGTCTCTTCACAGTCCCCAAGTCCAGAACAGACTATGGAAGGCATACAGTACCAAATAGAACCATGACTAGATGGAACTCTATTCCACATCAAGTAACTCATGCAAGCAGTAAAATTAGACTTAAAAAACAGATAAAAAAACACCTTATGGAACAGCTGGGACTGAAGGAACACAAACATAGGCACAGACACATACGATAACATACGCACTATACACACACGCACACATGGATTTTGTACTGTGTATATGTGGTAGTGGTGGGGCCTAAGGGCACACAGTCTGTGAATGTATTGTAATGTATTTTATTATTCAATAAACTGCCTTAATTTAGCTAGACACAAGCTGCCAAGGCAGCAGCTAATGGGGATCCATAATAAATAAAAATAAAAATTTGGTCTTACTTTCAAAAATATTATGTTGCAGCTATGCTCTTTGTTTCAGTTTGGTGACTGTTTCACAAAGCCATGCAGTGCGTTCACAGCATTACTATAACTGTGATTTGAAATTTAAGCACTCTACCAAAGTATTACAGGGGGAGAAAGCCCAGATTTCCCACAGACGTCACCAGCAAATGTATCCTCTAGGTGAGGCAAGGCACATGACACGAGCCACCAAGTTCCTTCAGCCACCTCATTACTGGGCATCCTCTGAAATGCTGACGTTTGGATCTGTAAAAGGGTTGTGCCTCTGCCATCACTCCGTACCCAATCCCACCCATTCCCATAGCTTGTTAGGCCCTAATTAATTGGATTGAGAGAATGTCAGTAAGCATTTGACAGGTCTGTGTGAGTGGCGGCTAAGAACACAGGCCCACTACCAGGGTTCTGCCCCTGGAGAAGATCACTCCATATTAGGCCCATTGACTCTCTCTCTCGTTCTCAGAGGCAGGGGATATAACACAGATTTCGTGTTAACCAGTCAAATGAAGCAGCACCAACCACACTTTGTTTGCTAATGACTTTCATGACTGGCTTGCGATATAGGTATCAACAATTATGGTCTGGATGACTGGTCATAATGATGGTAATATTAGAGGGCAGATACTATATGCTTTTTTCATGCAAGAACAAAGTTTGTTGATAAAGTTCGACAGATTGTGTGATTTTGCACAAATGTATACTTTAATTGCACCGTACAGTCAGTGCTTCTGATCTTCTCGAAAGACGTGAGGAGGAATGTCATTTCACAGATTGGAGGTAAGCCATGCGTGACCAATCCTATGGTCCATATACAGTGCATGGCATCCATCCATATAAGGCAGTAGCTGAGGAAATTTGGGAGGCCCTCGTGCCAGCCTGGGTATGCCACCGAGTTAGACTCGATAACATTACCGGTAGGAGCTGTGACATCACGTGGGGAAAAGCCTTTGGCAACCAATCCTTTCATCAGCCTCCCAAAAATGGGCAGTGGAAACTACAAGAGCCTGAGTCTTAGTCCAAGTTTTTGCCAGCTTTGTTATTTCTTTGCGGGGGTTGATCCATTGCCCTGCATTGTAATGAGTCTGCGCCTCATATTCCAGCTCACAGCATCACACTCAGGGAAAAAAGGGTGTGCAGTGCCTGAGCCATGTTGGAGGGAGGCAGCAGTGTAGATTAGCCATGTTGGAGGGAGGCAGCAGTGTAGATGAGCCATGTTGGAGGAAGGCAGCAGTGTGGCTGAGCCATGTTGGAGGGAGGCAGCAGTGTAGATAAGCCATGTTGGAGGAAGGTAGCAGTGTGGCTGAGCCATGTTGGAGGGAGGCAGCAGTGTAGATGATCCATGTTGGGGGGAGGCAGCAGTGTAGATGATCCATGTTGGAGGGAGGCAGCAGTGTAGATGAGCCATGTTGGAGGGAGGCAGCAGTGTAGATGATCCATGTTGGAGGGAGGCAGCAGTGTAGATGAGCCATGTTGGAGGGAGGCAGCAGTGTAGATGATCCATGTTGGGGGGAGGCAGCAGTGTAGATGATCCATGTTGGAGGGAGGCAGCAGTGTAGATGAGCCATGTTGGAGGAAGGTAGCAGTGTAGATGAGCCATGTTGGAGGAAGGTAGCAGTGTGGATGAGCTATGTTGGAGGGAGGCAGCAGTGTGGATGAGCCATGTTGGAGGGAGGCAGCAGTGTAGATGAGCCATGTTGGAGGGAGGCAGCAGTGTAGATGAGCCATGTTGGAGGAAGGTAGCAGTGTAGATGAGCCATGTTGGAGGAAGGTAGCAGTGTGGATGAGCTATGTTGGAGGGAGGCAGCAGTGTGGATGAGCCATGTTGGAGGGAGGCAGCAGTGTAGATGAGCCATGTTGGAGGGAGGCAGCAGTGTAGATGAGCCATGTTGGAGGAAGGTAGCAGTGTGGATGAGCTATGTTGGAGGAAGGCAGCAGTGTGGATGAGCCATGTTGGAGGGAGGCAGCAGTGTAGATGAGCCATGTTGGAGGAAGGTAGCAGTGTAGATGTGCCATGTGCGGAAAACCGGCTGCTGCTTGAGATTACCTGCCTCAGTAGTCTTGTACATGCCCTTTGAACCTGAGAATCACCTGTTTGAGGTTAGAGACAACATATGGCAGTTTTGTGCGAAACAAAAGGTCATGTTGAATTTGCTTAAGCTTTCTCCCTTTTCTGTAAGGCCGTTGGTGAAGCAACAAACCTTCCAGACTGGTGTTACTGCTCCTGAAAGAAAGTTCAGCATTCTTGGTCGATGTGAGAAAACAAACTAACGAGTCCAAAAGTTAAGAATAGGTATTTAAGAGTTGATTGCTGTTTACCATCATTTTATGACGCAGGTCTAATAACAGGTCTAATGTGTCAGGTAAATGTTGGTTGCTGGCTAGCTTGCATTTGCTTAGATTCTTGCTCAAAGCTCTTGCTTTACCTCATTTGGTGACTCGCTGTGGGCAGTGATGGACATTCATTTATCTGGTCTGTTACAATGATGCAGTCATTACGCAAGTGGCAAAACTAAAACAAGCGAAATAGTCCCATATGTTCCTCGTTTGACCTGCTGTTTCCAAGGTTAGGTGGAAAACAACTATATTGGTGAGAGATCCTTGAGTTAGCTAGTGACCTACCTAGCTTGCTAGCTGCAGAGGTCCACAAAGCAAGCTAACAATGAGTTTTCTTTCCAGTGAATAAAATGTGTGTGTGTTAGTATTATCTTCTGCTGCAAGTAGCTGCGTTATAATCAACACTTGGCTGTGCAATTAAATACAAATAAAGGCAACCATTTTGGGTTACGATTCGGCATCATTTCAGGGAGCCATATCACACCCGCGTTGTGGTATAGTTAAGCAATAAGGTCCGAGGGGGTGTGGTATATTTAAGCAATAAGGCACGGGGGGGGGGGTGTGTGGAATATAGCCAATATACCACGGCCAAGTGCTGTTCTTAGGCACAAACCCCCTAGGTGCATTATTGCTATTATAAACTGGTTACCAAATTAATTAAATTACTACAATTAAATGTTAAATGTTTTGTCATACACGTGGTATACGGTCTGATAAACCATGGCTTTCAGCCAATCAGAATTCAGGGCTCAAACCACCCAGTTTATAATGGCCATTATATCAATGCTAAGGACTGTTCTTACACATGGCGCGAAGTGGAGTGACTGGATCCAGACTTTAGCCGTGGTATATTGGTCATAAACCACAACCCTAGAGGTGCCTTTTTGCTATTATGAACTGGTTGCCATCATAAATATAACACTTAACAATTATTTTTTCATCATGCCCATGGTATATTCAATGTTTTGTCATTCCCGTGGTATACGGTCTGATATACCACGAATGTCAGCCAATCTGTTATGTACTTGAGTGAAGACCCAAAAGCGGTTTTAACAGAAAACAGAGTTCTTTAATGAAAAACAGGAATGGCATAAATCCTCTTCCAACGTTGTCAATGGAACAAAAAGAACGTTAGTATAATGCAGGATGCACCTGCCAGGCAGACTCCGACAGGATAGGACAAGGTGGAAGCAAACGGGACGACAGCTTGCTTCTGGCATGAAAAACACAAACAAGAATCAGACACTGAAAGTAGCAGGAACAGAGAGAGAAATAGAGACCTAATCAGAGGGGGAAGAGAGAACAGGTGTGAAAGAGTGAATGAGCTAGTTAGGGGAGATGTAGAACAGCTGAAGAATGAGAGACAGAGAAGGTAACCTAAAAAGACCAGCAGAGAGAGACAGAGTGAAGAGAAAGGACAGGAACAGACATAACAAGACATGACACAATCAGCATTCAGGGCTCGAACTGCCCAGTTTATAATGTTTGATATTCCACAGCTTTCAGCCAATTCAGGATCCAAGACCCAAACTACCCATTTTATAATTTTATAGAACTGCCCAGCTTGCTGTCTTATAGTAAAAGGTTCTAGGTTATAGTAAAGGGTTTTAAGTTATAGTAAAGGGTTCTAAATTATGGTAAAACCGGAATGCACTGTGCAGGTCAGAATGTACTGGAAGCTACAGTATAAATACGACATACATTTTTTATGTTTTATCCACATACCCAAGGATGAAGAGTTGAAAATACATCAAGAGGAGTTATTTTGTTTATATATATATATATATATATATATATATATATATATATATATATATATATATATATATATATATATATATATATATATATATATTAAATCTAGACCCCCCCCCCCACCACCCCTACCCTGATTGGAGTATACTAACGGACAACAATACTTATTCTGATACTTACATCAAGAAGAGTTGAAGGTTTCAAATGTTTAACATAAGAATAGGATTATCTGTATACATTTTAATTGTCAAAACATCCTTTACATCATTAAAAAGTATCAAATGAAGGAGGACCATATAAAATAGTATTATATACACAGATAACTTAGAACCCTCATATACATTCAAGTTTCAATACCCAGAATCCTTGAAAGGCTGCAGAGGCCTCAAATAAATATGAGCTATAGCCTTGACAGCCTCTGTATTCATGGACAAAGAACCCATGCGGGAAAGCAATCTATGTGATTATCATAAAATCGTAATATAGAGGCAAATGAAATTAAACCAACTAACCTGTCGGCTGAAGTACAAAATACCATTTTTCATTTGAATAGAAGACCATATTTACATTGATTTTCATTGTATAAGAGTTAGTTGGAAAGTATAGAACCAGTCATAAGTTTGGACACAACTACTAATTTCAGGGTTTTTCTTTATTCTTAGTATTTATATATTTTTTAAATGACTTAAATGTAAATGTATTTTCTACATTGTAGAATAATAATTAAGACATCAATACTATGAAATAACACATAAAGAGGAGGACATACAGAAGTCAGAAGTTTACATACACCTTACGCAAATACATTTAAACTCAGTTTTTCACCATTCCTGACATTTAATCACATTTTGTCACAACTTTGGTAGTATGCTTGGGGTCACTGTCCATTTGAAGACCCATTTGCGACCAAGCTTTAACTTCCTGACTGATGTCCTGAGATGTTGCTTCATTATATCATTTTCCTACCTCATGAATCCATCTATTTTGTGCAGTGCACCAGTCCCTCGTGCAGCAAAGCACCCCCACAACATGATGCTGCCACCCCATGCCTCACGGTTGGGATGTGTTCTTCGGCTTGCAAGCCTCACCCTTTTTCCTCCAAATATAACGATGGTCAAACAGTTCTATTTTTGTTTCATCAGACCAGAGGACATTTCTCCAAAAAGTGCGATCTTTTCCCCATGTGCAGTTGCAAACCGTAGTTTTGGAGCAGTGTCTTCTCCTTGCTGAGCGGCCTTTCAGGTTATGTCGATATAGGACTCGTTTTACTGTGTTAAATATACTTTTGTACCTGTTTTCTCCAGCATCTTCACAAGGTCCTTTGCTGTTGTTCTGGGATTGATTTGCACTTTTTGCACCAAGGTACGTTCATCTCTAGGAGACAGAACATGTCTCCTTGCTGAGCGGTATGACGGCTGCGTGGTCCCATGGTGTTTATACTTGCATACTATTGTTTGTACAGATGAACATGGTACCTTGAGGCATTTGGAAATTGCTCCCAAGGATGAACCAGACTTGTTGAGGTCTCCAATATTTTTTCTGAGGTCTTGGCTGATTTCTTTTGATTTTCCCATGATGACAAGCAGAGAGGCACTGAGTTTGAAGGTAGGCCTTGAAACACATCCACAGGTACACCTCCAATTGGCTCAAATCATGTCAATTAGCCTATCAGAAGCTTCTAAAGCCATGACATCATTTTCTGGAATTTTCCAAGGTGTTTATAGGCACAGTCAACTTAGTGTATGTAAACTTCTGACCCACTGGAATTGTGATACAGTGAAATAATCTGTCTGTAAACAATTGTTGGAAAAATTACTTGTCATGCACAAAGTAGGTGTCCTAACCAACTTGCCAAAACTATAGTTTGTTAACAAGAAATTTGTGGAGTGAAAAACGAGTTTTAATGACTTTCAACCTAAGTGTATGTAAACTTCCGACTTCAACTGTATGTAATCATGTAGTAACCAAAAAATATATTTCATATTTGAGATTCTTCAAAGTAGCCACTCTTTGCCTTGATGACAGATTTGCACACTCTTGGCATTCTCTCAACCAGCTTCACCTGGAATGTTTTTCCAACAGTCTTGAAGGAGTTCCCACATATGCTGAGCACTTGTTGGCTGCTTTTCCTTCACTCTGCGGTCCAACTAATCCCAAACCATCTCAATTGGGTTGAGGTTGGGTGATTGTGGAGGCCAGATCATCTGATGCAGCACTCCATCACTCTCCTTCTTTGTCAAATAGCTCTTACACAGCCTGGAGGTGTTTTGGGTCATTGTCCTGTTGAAAAACAAATGATAATCCCACTAAGCGCAAACCAGATGGGATGGTGTATCGCTGCAGAATGCTGTGGTAGCCATGCTGGTTAAGTGTGCCTTGAATTGTAAATAAATCACTGATAGTGTCACTAACAATGCACCATCACACCTCCTCCTCCATGCTTCACAGTTGGAACCACACATGCGGAGATAATCCGTTCTCCTACTCTGCGTCTCACAAAGACAGCGGTTGGAACCAAGAATCTCAAATTTGGACTCATCAGACTTCTTATTGGTGTCCTTTAGTAGTGGTTTCTTTGCAGTAATTTGACCATGAAGGCTTGATTCACCCAGTCTCCTCTGAACAGCTGATGTTGAGATGTGTATGTTACTTGAAGCATTTATTTGGGCTGCAGTCTGAGGCTAGTAACTAATGAACTTATCCTCTGCAGTAAGGGTAACTCTGGGTCTTTCTTTCCTGTGGCGGTCCTCATGAGAGCGCTTGATGGTTTTTGCAACTGCACTTGAAGAAACTTTAAAGTTCTTGAAATGTTCTGTATTGACTGACCTTCATGTCTTAAAGTAATGATGGACTGTCATTTCTCTTTCTTTATTTGCGCTGTTCTTGCCATAATATGGACTTGGTATTTTACCAAATAGGGCTATCTTCTGAATACCACCCCTACCTTATCACAACACAACTGATTGGCTCAAACGCATTAAGAAGGAACGAAATTCCACAAAAAAACACTTTTAACAAGGCACACCTGTTAATTGAAATGCATTCCAGGTGACTACCTTATGAAGCTGGTTGAGAGAATGCCAAGCGTGTGCAAAGCTGTCATCAAGGCAAAGGGTGTGTACTTTGTATAATCTCAAATATAAAATATATTTTGATTTGTTTTTTTGGTTACTACACAATTTATTTCATAGTTTTAATGTCTTCACTCTTAGTCTACAGTGTAGAAAATATTAAAATAAAGAAAAACCCTGAATTGTGTAGGTCTCTCCAAACTTTTGACTGATACTGTACTTTCCAAGCAACTCTTATCTGGTCACTTCAGATGTTGATTATGACATCATAATGTATGCATCTACACTACATCTACACTGATTGTACAAAACAATATGAACACCTGCTTATAAGAAATCCAGCTATGCCCTCCGACGAACCATCAAACAGGAAAAGCGTCAATACAGGGCTAAGATTGAATTGTACTACACTGGCTCCGACGCTCCTCGGATGTGGCAGGGCTTGCAAACTATTACAGACTACAAAGGGAAGCACAGCAGTGAGTTGCCCAGTATCACGAGCATACCAGATGAGCTAAATAACTTCTATGCTCATTTTGAGGCAAGCAGCACTGAAGAATGCATGAGAGCATCAGCTGTTCCGGACGACTTTGTGATCACGCTCTCCGTTGCCAATGTGAGTAAGACCTTTAAACAGGTCAACATTCACAAGGTCGCAGGGCGAGACAGATTACCAGGACGTGTACTCCAGGCCTGCGCTGACCAACTTGCAAGTATCTTCACTGACATTTTCAACCTGTCCCTAACCGAGTCTGTAATACCAACATGTTTCAAGCAGACCACCATAGTCTCTGTGCCCAAGAACACCAAGGTAACCTGATGCAATATCTTTTGCTCTCCACACTGCCCTTTGCCACCTGGACAAAAGGAACACCTATGTGAAATGCTATTCATTGAGTACAGCTCAGCGTTCAACACCACAGTGCCCTCAAAGCTCATCACTAAGCTAAGGATCCTGGTAGTAAACACCTCCCTCTGCAACTGGATCCTGGACTTCCTGACGGGCCGCCCCCAGGTGGTAAGGGTAGGTAACAACACATCCGCCACGCTGATCCTCATCACAGGGGGCCCTCAGGGATGCGTGCTCAGTGCCCTCAGTGCCCCTGTTCACCCATGACTGCATGGCCAAGCACAACAACACCATCAATAAGTTTCCCGACGACACAACACTGGTAGGCCTGATCACTGACAACGATGAGACAGCCTATAGGGAGGAGGTCAGAGATCTGGCAGTGTGGTGCCAGGATAACAAGCTCTCCCTCAACGTGATCAAGACGAAAGAGATGATTGTGGATTACAGAAAAAGGAGGACCGAGCACGCCCCCATTCTCATCAACGGGGCTGTAGTGGAGAAGGTTGAGAGCTTCAAGTTCCTTGGTGTCCACATCATCAACAAACCGTCATGGTCCAAACACACCAAGACAGTTGTGAAGAGGGCACGACAAAGCCTATTCCACCTCAGGAGACTGAAAAGATTTGGCATGTGTCCTCAGATCCTTAAAATGTTCTACAGCTGCACCATTAAGAGCATCCTGACTGGTTGCATCACCGCCTGGTATGGCAACTGCTCGGCCTCCGACCGCAAGGCACTACAGAGGGTAGGGCGAATGGCCCAGTACATCACTGGGGCCAAGCTTCCTGCCATCCAGGACCACAATACCAGGCAGTGTCAGAGGAAGGCCCAAAAAATTGCCAAGGACTCCAGCCACCATAGTCATAGACTGTTTACCTCTACCTACATGTACTACACATATTACCTCAATTACCCCCGCACATTGACTGGAACCCCCTGTATATAGCCTTGCTATTGTTATTTTATTGTTATTTTATTAATTGTTATTAGTTATATTTAAATTATTATTATTTTTTATTAAACTGCATTTTTGGTTAAAGGCTTGTAAGTAATCATTTCACTGTACACCTGTTGTATTTCGCACAACATTTTATTTTATTCGATTTTTACTTGACAAACACTGACCAGTTGGATCCAGGTGAAAGCTACAGTACATCAAAACGGGACTGACAGGTAAATACATCTGGTTAGGCTTTACTGATGTTAACGATGGTGCTTTTCTCTCTCTAAAACACACACACACACACACACACACACACACACACACACACACACACACACACACACACACACACACACACACACACACACACACACACACACACACACACACACACACACACACACACACACACACTAAAACAGAAAAACTGACTATAACATTAACTAAGCAATTCACCCGGATCACAAAGGGGTGGTGAGGAGTTGAGGCTTGTTATGAAACAGCTGTTTGATGCTTTTCTGTTAATTTATCTGTCCTTTTCTGGGCATTCACAAAGATTTCTGGTTTCATTTTGTCATTCTGGTGCAAACACTATAATTAGCCAACCACTGGATGATTTTTAAATGACTTATCTTGACCTCTACCAAAACACATTGATAGCGTTAAACCAACCAATTACGGTATCTGCTTATGGTAAAACTTAAGTTATTTTAAGCTACAATGTAGATAATGTGAACCGCCTACCATTACATAGCTGAGCTCCAAGTACTATTATATAGCTGAGCTCCTGGTACCATTATATAGCTGAGCTTCTGGTACCATTATATAGCTGAGTTCCTGGTACCGTTATATAGCTGCGCTCCAGGTACCGTTATATAGCTGAGCTCCAGGTACCGTTATATAGCTGAGCTCCAGGTACCATTATATAGCTGCGCTCCAGGTACCATTATATAGCTGAGCTCCAGGTACCGTTATATAGCTGAGCTCCAGGTACCGTTATATAGCTGAGCTCCAGGTACCATTATATAGCTGAGCTCCAGGTACCGTTATATAGCTGCGCTCCAGGTACCATTATATAGCTGAGCTCCAGGTACCGTTATATAGCTGAGCTCCAGGTACCGTTATATAGCTGAGCTCCAGGTACCATTATATAGCTGCGCTCCAGGTACCATTATATAGCTGAGCTCCAGGTACCGTTATATAGCTGAGCTCCAGGTACCGTTATATAGCTGAGCTCCAGGTACCGTTATATAGCTGAGCTCCAGGTACCGTTATATAGCTGAGCTCCAGGTACCGTTATATAGCTGAGCTCCAGGTACCATTATATAGCTGAGCTCCAGGTACCGTTATATAGCTGAGCTCCAGGTACCATTATATAGCTGGGCTTCTGGTACTATGCTTTATTTTTCATTCTCTTTATTATTAGAAGGCAACACTCCTTGTCTGCTCCTTGCTGTTTGACATTATTTAGTTTTTTTGACAAAGGAAGCCCGTTAGAGAGCAAAGAGGTAAAATATATAGCTAGTTCCATGTTGAAGTATATTGCAGTGAGTTAAAAAACAACAACAAACAAAAGTTGTTAATTTTCTGTATTGTTGGTGATTCTAGACTTTTCGCAAAACATATAATTGGGCCTTGGCATGTGAATGCATGGCTGCATAGTTGGATCGATGCTGTGTGTTTACAACAGACTATAAAGTAACTGTGAGATTAAAATTGAAAATCAATCCAGAGCCAGAAGATTAAAAGAACTACCCTCTCCTTTCGTTTTTACCTGAATGGTTCACTTTCAGAGGCAAGTTTGATCATGTTGATTTATCATGTATATAATTCTGAGAAATGTCAATGATATTTTTCATATAAAAAGGTGGAATAATGATATGCGTAGGAAATTATCCTGAAACTAGTCGTTGGCTTTTCATCCTAACAAAATGCACCAAAAATACATAGAGGAACAGTAACTCACCACCTGTCTAAAACTCACAGTGACCAGGTGGCTTCTGTCACATCTCCATGTTATGAATCACTTTCATATTATGCTAATGAGGAGAGGGGAAACTTTGGACTCCATTTTCTCTCTGAGCCAGTTTATGAGTCTGTGTCTCAGCATGCTTTTATGTTTAACTCTCTGTGTTACAAAAAAATTGTCACTCCTGAATGAGATTCATGTTTTCCTCCTTAAATAATAGAATCGGTTATCATTCATTCCTTAACTGCACTTTATGATACCGCACCACATTAAATAATCTGTTTGATCAAACAGCCCGATTGACTGACCTCCTCTTGGCCAGACTTTAAAGAAGAGTTTAGAATGTCTTGTACAAAAGCTACTCTGACTCAAATTCTCTGACCTCTGATTCCAGCTCGTATTGACTCAGTGAAGCACTTCCTTTTTGATCTTGAGGCTAAAGTTGTATTGGCCCTGCGATCAGTGCTTGACCCTTTCCGTGGGGAGCTCTAATGCAGTGAATCATGAGAGACCCCAGAGGGCCCCCGTGATGGACAATCTCTTCCTCTATATGCCCTCCACTGGATGACCTCACCCATTGAGGGAGACATTGTTTCCTCCAGTGATTGGGCAACTCTCATACCGTCTGACTGGTCAATTATCTTCTTTTTTTTTTACTGCGTCCTGGTGTTGACCCAGTTGGAAATGATACTAAACCAAGTTCCAAGTTGAAGCTCCCTGTGCACAATAGGGTTGTTATATAGGGATGACATGGTGTTGTACAGTAAAAATGGCTTGTTAGATAGACAGTGGGGGACATGAGAAAAGGAATAAAGCCATGGTGCTACGAGTGAATATTAAGGCCCTGGAACATTTTTGAGCTTTCAGACCGAATCAGATCAAGCCAGATTCTACATTACCTGACCTCAATTAAAGCTGAGTGTCATCAAGCCTCATAAATGAAGAGTATCGCAATTGTCCCTCTCTCTTTTTACCCCAAACACACAAACTTACAGGTATTACCCTGGTTGCAACTTTTTTTATCTAAATGGATATAAATCCAGGCAATCAACTGAAAAGCCCTATCTCAAGATCCATGTGAGTGGCCCAACCGTTTCCCCCGACCCCACCATCACATTATGCTTGCTGCCGGTTCCATAGCTTGTGGGCCCTTTACCCAGCATGCTCTGTGGCCAGGGAACCACATAGGGCTATGACGGCGCAAAGTTAAGAGTCTCATCAAGATGTAATGGTGTCTGGCTCCTCCCTCCCACTGCAGCCGCAGCTGAAGGCCACGATGGCTCTGTCTTGACACATCACAGACCAGAAGGTCATCACTTGTATAGGAGAGCTCAGGACTGAGCTTTTTTGTGTGTGTTTGTGTGTCACAACCTGTGACATTAAATCATGGCTGTTATTGGATGTGAACTGAAAAATGTGACTTGCTCTGTGCCTGTCACATCACACACAGGGTGAAAGCAATTTACCAATTTAGGGCAAATGATGTCAGACTAAATCTATAACTGTTTAAATCGTGAAAGGTTATTTTATGAGTGTCATTCAGAAGACCCATTAGAGACCCATTGAGGTCGGAAGTGAATAGTGATTAGGCTACTCCTAATGGAATGATTAATGATATAGACAAAGATCACTTGTGGCATATTTTAGTGAGGAAACATAGCGGTCTCATTATAAATGTGGGTGTTAATTGCCCTCCCCTTACTGTATGTTAATATGTGCAAATGCTCTATTGATGATTCAGGGTTAGTGTGAACGTCAGATTCCGAAAGCCTTCATCTTGGCAGTCCAAATAACTGGTGCTCTGGATAGCATGTGTCCCTCTGTTTCGTGCTGGTGGGCGTTCAGTACTTTAACAGGAAGAAATGCGGTGAGTCACGCTCTTACCCTCCCGAACGAAGGACGATACGCTGATAAGTTAATTGCGACCATTACGAACCAATAGACTACGCTGTTATAATGTCACTGTTCCCTGTCTTGAGATAAAGTGCCTTTGTGGCGTGACATTGAGACTGAACTTGACAAGCCATCACACACTCAGCATAAGAATTGGCCTTCACTTTCTGCCATCAGACACTTTTTATATTACTGTCGTTTTTTAAATAAATCTGACAAAATGAATCAAATTAAAATCTGAAGAAAATATGCTCTATTTTGCATAGAAAAATGTATGCTTCCACGCTTTCACATTCTCATTAACGATTAGTTGTGTCTCCTCGTTAATAAAATGTCAGCAGCTTGTTTCTGCTTTAAAGGGGAGTTACAATGTGAAAGGATCCAGGTAGCAATTACAGATATAGGATCTTAATTTAAGCCAGTTTGCTACAGCAGGAAAATAATCCTGCAGCAACAAGAAATGTAAATTATTATGTGGATTATAATTAATGGTCATTTTTGTCTTTTTTCATAAGGGCAAATCAAGTCTGATTTTTCTACGAGGAAACACAAACTTCAGAAGCCTTTTTAAACTGCAAATACACTACACGTTTTACATTTCCTGCATTGTAGGACATTTCTCCTGCAATAGATTAATATCTTACATCTGTACTGTTGGTCTAGATGTTCTCTGAATATGTTCCTGTTAACAAATCAACAGGGCTTGAATGAATATCTAATCAAGGGCCACAGATAGCATAGCTTGAATGATTATCTAATCAGGGCCACAGATAGCATGCTATCTGTGGCCCTTGATTAGATATTCATTCAAGCCCTGTTGATTTGCATCACACAATACTCCTCCAATATCTCATGAGAAGAAACACCCTCACCTTTATTATTACGTGACATTTTATTCATGTTTTCTTCTCTTCCATTTTTTTCCTCAAATACATGTATCTTGATGAACTGTTTCATGCATCTTTCTCTGTTCTCCGCATTGCATTACTAATTCAGACGCTTCCTTTGCATTGGCGTGCTCTGCCATGCCACGTAATGCTCTCATGTACCATTCTCTAGTACAGTACATAAACCATTGAGCCATTGTGCGCACCTGCTCTGTCCTCTCATCACCTCATGTGTGCCTTTTAGACGGGGGAGATAAATGTTTGCTGTCACAGTCCAACCTATTAGCTTTAGCAAAATGGCTGTGAATGTAGCTCGTTGTCTCACCCTTCTAGGTAGCAAATTGTCTGTTGTTAATTGTATATACAGTGTCCAGTGTGCCTATCCCATGGAGACCGGAGTCTTCCTTACAGGACAATAAAAGCGAAGGTGGTTCCGAGAGTTTTTAGCCTATCATCTCAGAATGAAGGCTAGGTTTGCTGATGTGCTTGTGTGAGTTGTCCTGTACTGTGTGTTTGATTCTGTTTGGCAACAAGCCCAGGGCACCTTGACCAGGAGCAGCCAGCCTGTGATATAAGCCCCTGGCAGTTCGGAGACCTTTGGAAAACACCTGAAGGGGAACTGGGGGTTAAGGCTTGGGCACACAGGTTGTTACTTGTGTGCACATATGGCAGACTCTACAAACACTCCAACTAGCCGTGCATGAGGCCGGTTACACGGCAACACCGTCAATCATTCATAATCTAGCGTTTGGATCAAGCTGACATGGATGCTTGTTTGAAGCACGCAGTTCAGGTGGAATAATAACCGACATCTCAAGAGTGTCTCTCAATATAATATTTTGTTTACGTTCACACAATTTCAAAGCAGCCAGGGCATTACAAAGCAATTTATCGGCATTTTTGAATGTGCACTGGGGTCTGAAATTTGGAATTTGTTGAATCTTATCAGGGAAAGCGTGCCATGTAGAAAATCAACAGGAAAAGATAGCGAGGTACAGGTGTTTTTTACTAGTCCTAGAAGAGCCTAGTTCTGTATGTATCGAGTCCTTGTAATGGTAGCATGAGATTATGGCAACGACATGCCCCTGCCTCCAGTGATGGGCCATGATTAATAACTAGGACCACGTTTGTCAATGCCAGAAAGCTGTGGGGAAAAGACATAAGAGCATGAACAGAATTAAAGGAGTGGAAGGGGGCAGGACGGCGGTTCATTCCCTGCCACTTGGTTTTTATTACCTAATCATTACATGGATGTGCAGTATTGTGCATTTTCAATATTGCTTATTATGGAAGGACTTGAATACCCCACGGTAATGTAACACAGCTGCACACACCCAGGGATTGTGCTTGTCTGCTCTTCCATGGTACTCCTTTCTGCAGACTCGAAGGTAACGTTTGGAGATATGAACGCTGTGTGTGTTTCAGGTCCGCTTCCTATTGACATAACCATTGCCTTTCAAATGAAAGCACCTCTCAGCAAAGACTGGAGCTAGAGAACAGAGATTAGCAGAGACCTACACAGTCACCATTCTTGACATGATGATCTTATCAAGGTGGAGTGTAAAATGTCAATTAGGGGAATCAAGATCTTTCAATGCCTCTCATTCTTCACCGGACGTGTTGGGGATGTCTGTGGGGGTTTGGTGAGAGTGCGCGTCTGGGCTCGTTCGCGTGAGCATGTGCGTGTGTTGTTACGATGTCTCAAGCTGCCATCTTTCAAATGGGCTGATGATCTCAAACTTCTAGATTGCATGGACTACAGTACCATTTCATTTTCAGATGGTTAATCGCTTTGATTCATATGGCTGTCCATGCCCATCACACAGTCATCCTTCATTTCTGGATTGCCTTTGTACGAGATCAAAAGCATAGTAGCAATGCTGAAAGTCACAGCACCATTGAATGGCTATACTTTATGAGTGCATCATTTTTTTTCAAGAAACTAAGCAATGTTACAGTTGACAAAGAGCTTTTTCGCAAATCTGCTGTGTAATGTCGCATGAGAACACATTTTTCCCTGAAAGTCAGCGTGAAAAATAATTGCTTCTCTGTAAAAACAATGCCAGGTTAATCTGTCTTTCCTACCTCTCTCATACCAGAATATGTTTGATGTTGAATATGAAGATTGAGGAGAGCTGACATTGCCTCCTTTTTAAGAGATCTTCCGTATTTTGCTGTCTCAGTTCTCCAACATCAATCTATTTGCCTTTGATGTCTGTAATTTATGTTTTTTTTGTGCCAGAAATGCAAATAATTGTTGTCTTATCCTGTGCACTAATTCACAAGACTTACTTTACAAGAAACAACCCCCCCAAGTGAACCCTTTGTGGCCAGACAGTATCATATTACTTTACGGTAGAGAGGAGGTGCAGAAAACTCTATGCAGTAAGTAATTTGTTTGTTTTTTTGCAGCACCTCTTTACTGTGAAGTATCCTGATTGATTCATTGAATTAATTAAGTAATTAAAAAGTAGTATGTTACTTAAAAAGTAGTAGTAGTATGTTACTCCAGCTTGAAGACAACATTGCATACATAAAAAATGATCAAGGACATTAACACAACACAATAAAGGCTGAAGGCTTTTTGGCCACAAAGGGTTAATACACTGTGTGTACTAAACATTAAGAATAGCTTCCTAATATTGAGTTGCACCCCCTTTTGCCCCCAGAACAGCCTCAATTTGTTGGGGCGGGACGCTGGCCCATGTTGACTCCAATGCTTCCCACAGTTGTGTTAAGTTGGTTGGCTAGATGTCCACGGAAAACTGTTGAGCGTGAAAAACCAGCAGTGTTGCAGTTCTTGACACACTCAAACCGGTGCCCCTGGCACATACTACCATACCCCGTTCAAAGTCACTTCATATTTTGTCTTGCACATTCTCCTCTCCTTCATCTACACTGACTGAAGTAGATTTAACAATTGGTTTCAATAAAGGATCATAGCTTTCACCTGGGTTCCCCTTGCCACTTTATGCCATGGAAAGAGCAGGTGTCCTTATTGCAAGGTTTTATTTCTAACAATCTCTGCAGATTACATTCATTGGGAATTCAAACAAAAAGGAAATTAATGATTCAATCAAACATGCAGCACCATTTCGAGTTAGCATCACCAAATGGATTCAGGAATTGATATCAGGTAGATCCCTCACAGATGTTTCTAGTTCTCTAAGTTAGACACATGTCAGAAGGCACATAGCTAAATATTTCAGGACTCTGTAGTGGTGCTTGTGGATATAATTGTAGATTATGGTACCCATGATTAGATGCATTTAAGCTCAAAGCATTCTGGGAATGCTCAATAACCTTTGTAAGATTCATCATCAGTCACTCAAGTATTTTAATTTGTCTTTCCAGTGGCTTAATACTATTATTATTAAGGACTTCAATAAGACCAGCAGGCAATCTGAAGTTGGATTGATGAAAAGTCTACTCAGTACTTCCACCCCTTGCCATTATAATAATACTGCATTTGCCGGTTGTGATAGCAACCGGAACTGACTTTTCGTAGCAGGTTAGGATAGCATTTTAGCTATCCCTAACCCTTTTCTTAACCTTAACCGAAGCCTCCTAACCTGCCATGTTAATCAAACCCACAACTCTAGCGTTGCAAGCACCATGCTCTACCAACTGAGCTACACGGGACATTGTACTAGAAAACTCTCGTATTTTAACAAGACCACTCATAGAACAGCTAAGCGTGTCCATTGATTATTTTTTGCCGTCCCGTGTCAATTTATACACAGAAATCTCGGCTAAACATAGAATCACATGGTTTATCCGTCTTTGTGACCGCCGATGACTACAATACAAAGTTGCCAATGCCTTTGCAAATGATTCAAATAAGCTAAGTATAAAAATATGCTTCAGATGAAAACCTAGATGACTGTATTAAAATAAACAGTAGACTATAGGCCTATTTCAATCATATTGAAATACATTTCATGTTCAATCAATTGAGTTACATGTTGCTACTTGTAGGCTACTGTCTGTATTTGTATCAATATATTTCATGATGTGTCGTCTAACGTGAGCAATGATGTGCCAAATCTTGATGTAGTGCAATATAATTGGATAAGCATTAGAATAAGCCGCCTCAATATTTGCAGCCGTACGTGGTAATCTCTCGAGGAGTTGATCCGTCATCAGTATTGTGAAATAATTCTAAGATTTGAATAGAGAAAGCTGATCCAAGAGCAGCACTCCCTTTTCTTTCGATCCTATCAGTCCTATCGACACATGCTCCAGCGACGCACTTAGCGACCGTTCTCTCTGCATGCTGTTTTGGGAAACACATTTCGCAACTTCGGCTTTTGTAGGAAAGATGAATCGTTAAAACAAACGTAAGCCTATTTCCATCGCTATCGTTAAGGTCTCATTTGTCTTCTGACCTCAATGGGACTTCCTGGATAAAAAAGGGTTAAAAAAACGTTGTCTTTTCGTGACATGTCAGATATTCACACGTGACATGACATAACGGTAAACTAAATTAAATTAAATGACACACAGATCCAACATTGTTTATTTGCATTTGGATGGTGATGAAATATTTATTTCACTGGTACTTTATGTCAAAGTGGGTAATTGTATATTCAGAGTGTTGAAACTCTTTCTGATAGGCATTAAGTACACTGATGCATTACCTCTTCCTCACAGCCGTACTGCCTTGCAGGTATATTGTAAAGAGGGATAGGCTAGGCTTAACATTCCACCAGAGTTCATTAAGCTTCATTTTCCATTTTATCTCTTCTGAAGTGGGCCATTAAATGCGTCTGGGTAACTGATCGGTTAATCTCCCAATGATTTATGTGGCAGACAAACTGAGGACTTAACCAAGGCTCCGAAGGCATTGATTACTGACATGGTTAATTGGCTAAACCCACTGGTACATTGAGACGGGATTATTGGAAATGTCAAATCAAACGCCTCATTTGCATTCCTGATGTATGGTGTCTATTCCAGCTTCTGCCCAGGAAGCACAACTTGACACAAACCATAGAGAAAGGCTGGGAGTTCTGCCTCAAATTTGCAACTGATCATCTGTCCTACTGAGATGTTGGCTCACTTGAGATTTCAAGTTTTTTTTGTTGCAACAAGGGCTAACATCCCTCTGTCCAATGAACTTAGTTGACTTGGGTTGAATAGAGGACAAGTGTTGGGAGTATCCATGCTATGACTCAGGGTCAATACTCTTATAGGGGAACAGTGTTGTTACACTTAAACCTGACCGTTTTAGGTGTCCTTCATCGAACAGTGTGTTGTTTGAAAATCGATAGAACTCTCATGGTGCAATTTTGCTCCACAATTACCCACTGTGTAGAATGGGAGGAAGTTCAGAACCATGTTCAAATGGAGCATTGTTGTTGACAGGTGTATAAAATCGAGCACACAGCCAAGTCAGTTTGTGAAATTTCTGCCCTGCTAGAGTTGCCCCGGTCAACTGTAAGTGCTGTTATTGTGGAAACGTCTAGGAGCAACAATGGCTCAGCTGTGAAGTGGTAGGCCACACAAACTCACAGAATGGGATTGCCGAGTGCTGAAGCACGCAGCGCGCAAACATTTTCAGTCCTCTGTTGCAACACTCACTACCGAGTTCTAAACTGCCTCTGGAAGCAACGTCAGCACAAGAACTGTTCATCGGGAGCTTCATGAAATGGGTTTCTATAGCCAAACATCAGTGCCTGACCTCACTAATGCTCTTGTGGCTGAATGGAAGCAAGTCCCTGCAGCAATGTTCCAACATCTAGTGGAAAGCCTTCCCAGAAGAGTGGAGGCTGTTACAGCAGCAAAGATGGGACCAACTCCATATTAATGCCCATGATTTTGGAATGAGATGTTTGACGAACAGGTGTCAACATACTTTTGGTCACGTAGTGTAGGTGGTGTTATTGTTGTGGCACCACTTGTCATTTCAGGAAGTTACTGTAGTTCCACACAAGCTGTCTCACATGCCTTGAGGGCATGAGGTAAACTTTTCTTGTAGAGACAAAACAAATTATTTATTTCACAATGTAACAAACTAATTTTTCTCTATAGATTTGGTATCCATAGAACCTCTGTGAAGTATGTGGAGCTTTTGTGACTGACTGGGTTCAACTTGATATCTGTATGCCACAAAACTTTGTAAGTCAATTAAATGAATGACTAGACGTTAGGTCGGGGAGCTAACCCAATTCTTCAGGTCTCCAGCAACACAGTACCACATGGGTTCCCCTTCACCCCCACCCACCCCCGGTTGACCTACACTTCACAGAGAACCATCTGGGTCACCCTTCATCCCCGTTGACTTCCACTTCACAGAGAATCATCTGAGTCACCCTTCACCCCCTGTTAACCTCCACTTCACACAGAATCATCTGGGTTACCCTTCACCCCCTGTTAACCTCCACTTCACACAGAATCATCTGGGTTACCCTTCACCCCCTGTTAACCTCCACTTCACACATAATCATCTGGGTCACCCTTCACCCCCGTTGACTTCCACTTCACACAGAATCATCTGGGTTACCCTTCACCCCCCGTTAACCTCCACTTCACACAGAATCATCTGGGTTACCCTTCACCCCCGTTTGACTTCCACTTCACAGAGAATAATCTGGGTCAAGGCACAGGGTTCTTGTGTTTGCCAGCTGAGCTAAAGCCTAGGCATGAGCTCAGGGAACTAAAGGCATGAGCTCAGGGAACTAAAGGCATGAGCTCAGGGAACTAAAGGCATGAGCTCAGGGAACTAAAGTCTAGGCATGAGCTCAGGGAACTAAAGTCTAGACATGAGCTCAGGGAACTACAGCATAGGCATGAGCTCAGGGAACTAAAGGCATGAGCTCAGGGAACTAAAGCCTATGCATGAGCTCAGGGAACTACAGAATAGGCATGAGCTCAGGGAACTACAGCATAGGCATGAGCTCAGGGAACTACAGCATAGGCATGAGCTCAGGGAACTACAGCATAGGCATGAGCTCAGGGAACTAAAGCCTGAACTCTTAAAAATAATTGTACCATCTAGAACCTAAAATGGTTCTTGGACTGTCCCCATAGGAGAACCCTTTGAAGAACCCTTTTTGGTTACTTTAAAGTACTACTTAAGTAGTTTTTTGCGGGATCTGTAATTTACTTTACTATTTAAATATCAAGAGAACATCCCTGGTCATCCCTACTGATGATTTGGTGGAATCAGTAAACACACATGCTTCGTTTATAAATTATGTTTGTGTGTTGGAGAGTGCCCCTATCTATCCGTAAATTTAAAAAACAAGAAAATGGTGCTGTCTGGTTTGCTTAGTATAAGGAATTTGAAATTATCTAGACTTTAACTTTTGATACTTAAGTATACTTTAGCAATTACATTTCCGTTTGACACTTAAGTATATTTAAAACCAAATACTTTTTGACTTTTACTCAAGTAGTAATTTACTGGGTGACTTTCACTTTTACCTGGGTCATTTTCTATTAAGGTATCTTTACCTTCACTCAAGTATGACAATTGGGTACTTTTTCCACCACTGGGACCGAGTTTGAGAAACGCTGCTCTAGACACTCGCCGTTGTTTCCCCACTTACTTCCACCAAATCAAATCAAAGTGTATTTGTCACGTGCGCCGAATACAACACCTTACAGTGAAATGCTTACCATCCAGCGCCATCATTTGATCATTATCTTATCTTGGCATGCTCAGCATGAAGACCCCTGCACTTCACTACGGTTTGTAAAAGCCTCAGCAATGAGTGCCCATCTACATCAACCATGTTCAGTCATGACAGTCCTTCTCCTCATCTATCAGCACAAGGCTCCCTGAAAAAAACTCTGAAAACCCCGACAAAGGCTACTCTTAAATTAGACAGAGAAATACAAATTAAAAGAGTATGAAGAGTAGGTTAATGATTGTATTTGAAAATCCCTCATTAATATAATTCAAAGCAGTGTGGAATGGAGAGGGAATGAGGAAGTCGGGTATAAATAATGCATTGTCTCATCATGTTTCATTTGATGAGCGCACCACCGGCCAGGGTTGTATCAAATACGGTTATCCCTCCTTAATCCTCTACACTCTTAGAAAAAAAGATGTTATCTAGAACCTAAAAGGGTACTTTAGCTGTCCTCATAGGAGAACCCTTTGAATAACTCTTTTTGGTTCTAGGTAGAACCCTTTTGGTTCCAGGTACAATCATTTTGTGTTTTATGTAGAACCATTTCCACAGAGGGCTCTACATGGAACCCAAAAGGGTTCTACCTGGAACCAAAATGTGTTCTCCTATGGGGACAGCCGAATAACCACATTGGAACCCTTTTTTCTAAGAGTGTAAAGAAACAGCAGATTCAGAAGAACACTTGAAGAAGATAGAAGCCTAATTTTGCCAGCTGTCATGTCATTGTATTGAGACAGATAGAGAGCTGTAAAATGACTTGGGACAGGCCCCCCAAAGCAGAGATAGATTGTTATGGGGGAGTTGGCCCCACAATAGTATATGCATTGGTGGAAGTTCAATATTAGATCCAAATCACCCTACCACATCTAAGCCAATATGACACCAGGGTCGATGAAAATTTGATTGGAGGTACACAACACACTCCCTGCCTCTCAGCCATTACAGAGAGACACATACCGGATTTTGAACAGGTTCGTTAGCATTACGAAATATCTAGGCGTCGGATAAGAACGAGACTGCAGCGTCCATAAGGTGTCCATTAGACTTACCTCCTTTCGGACTGAATAAGTTTGTAGGGGCAACAGTTTTGATTAAATGTATAGTTTATCACTCTCACATGCTCATTTCTGTTCGTTAAGAACCAAATATATGCTACCTTTTTTTGTAGCATTTCTGACAAGGCTAAAGCAAATTCAGCGGAATCTCAGATTTCTAAAACCAGACAAATGAACTTGGGTTGTGCAGCAACAGAGCTAGTAGCTAGCTAAAACCAGTCAAATGAGAGGCAAGCTACAAGCATAGAAAGCTAGCTATATTTGGCTATGGAAGCTTTTCCCCATTGCTGAAGTCATCTGTGTCAACTGTTTGCCTTTGACACTTCCGTGTAATCAGAGCACAATCAAATAAGCACAGATAAGATGGCGAACGTCCTTGGCTGCTATTGCCAGTTAGCTAGCTACAAGCCAACAAGACTGTAACATTACCTGTATGGACAGATTGCGATGCACTAGCACAACTCAATATTTACAACATCTCCCACATTCTTCCACAAAGTACAGCTAGTTGCTAGCAAGCTAGCTAAGTAAAGTTCATAGTCAACACCAAACTTTGGAAAACTGCCACGCTCCTAGTGTATTATACATGCAATGGGCATTGCTCATCTAGCGTTAACGTTAGCTAACATTTCTCCATACGCTAATCAACCTGGCTTGCTTAGCAATGTAGCAAGTTAACATTACAGCTCTTACCTTATGCATTGATTCAGTCCACTTCCTCCTGTCAATGCATTTTATTCTTGTCTTTATAATCCACATATGCGCTGACTGATTAACACAGTGTGAAGTTACTATGCAATGTATTCCTGAAAACCTGAAGTTGCGCTGAAGGTCCATGGTTTGCCTCTTGGAGAAGATATTTTGACCATTGTTTTGACACCCCTCTCCCAGTCCCGACACACACACACTGGCCCGCACACGCACGGTGTGTGCTTATTCCCCCCCACCGCGAGCACGCCATTTTCATGCTTGTGTGACACTTTTGATATTCTGGATTTCCCCTGATTGTCTATGCAATTAAAATGGAGGTCAAAATAAAAGGGAAATAAAAGTATTATCTGAGTTTTGGAGGGGGGGCGAAGGACACTGTCTCCCGGTGTCCTAGCTAGCTACCGGTTTTTGCCCCCACCTCCTACCTGCTGTGTACTGGAGTCCTTCTAGCTAGCTAACTCGCTGGCTAGCTAGTTAACTAACTAGCACACTGTGTCCTTTGCTCCCGCCTGTCCTTGCCGTTGTTAACAGAACTGCGGGAAAACAATGCCCAACAGGCGGGGTGAAGGAAACTGTCTACTGATGTCTTAGCTATCGTTAGTTAGCTAGCTACCTATCCCGCATACCCTGTACCAGAGTCCAAGCTAGCTATCTAGCACCCAGTGTCTTTTGCTAATGTCTGCCGAACACCTGCCCTCGCCTTCGAAAACGTGCCTGAAAGGCGAGAGGGAAGGTCACTGTCTACCATTGTCCTAGCTAGCTACTGGTGTTGTCGCCCCCTCCACTTCTTCTGTGGTGTTTATCGGCGGGTAGCATCCAATGTTATGGATTGTACTGGAGCCCTCCCGCCTGTGTACCGGGTCCTAGCGTAAATATTGACCAATTATAAGTATAAAGAGGGGTTCCTGCAGATGCAGGAATGCCCACATGCAAGAACACCCTGATTTGTTGGCTACCCTTCTCCGTCTTGCTACTACAGAGGACAGAACGGTGGAGATAGACCAACTGTGAAAGAGTTCTGGTGGTAATAGAACAACAGAGAAAGGGTTCTGGTGGTAATACAGTGGACCAATAGAGAAAGGGTTCCGGTGGTAATATAGTAGACCAACAGAGAAAGGGTTCTGGTGGTAATAGACCAACAGCAAAAGGGTTCTGGTGGTAATAGACCAGGGTTCCCCTGGTTATACAGTAGACCAACAGAGAAAGGGTTCCGGTGGTATTACAGCAGACAAACAGAGAAAGGGTTCCGGTGGTAATAGACCAACAGAGAAAGGCTCCCGGTGTTAATCCAGTAGAGCGACAGAGAAGGGGTTCTGGTAGTAATAGACCAACAGAGAAAGGTTCCCTGTGTTAATCCAGTAGAGCGACAGAAAAGGGGTTCTGGTGGTAATACTGTAAACCAACAGAAAAGGGTTCTGGTGGTAATACAGTAGACCAATAGAGACATGGTTCCACTGGTTTTACAGTAGACCAACAGAGAAAAGTTTCAGGTGGTGATGCAGTAGACATACAGAGAAAGGGTTCCCCTGGTTATTGTAATGGTTCTCTTGTGGGGAAAGAGAGGCGGACCAAAATGCAGCGTGGTTAGTTTTGTGCATCTTTAATAAAGATGAAAGTACTACAATTTACAAAACAAGAAACGTGAAAAAAACAAAACAGTCCTATCTGGTTCCACAAAGACAGGAACAATTACCCACAAAACCCAACACAAAACAGGCTACCTAAATATGGTTCCCAATCAGAGACAAATGACTAACACCTGCTTCTGATTGAGAACCATATCAGGCCTAACATAGAAATGGACAAACCAGACACACAACATAGAATGCCCACCCAGCTCACGTCCTGACCAACACTAAAACAAGGAAAACACACACGAACGATGGTCAGAACGTGACAGCACCCCCCCCAAGGTGCTCCGCACGCACAACCTAAACCTATAGGGGAGGGTCTGGGTGGGCATCTGTCCGCGGTGGCGGCTCTGGCGCTGGACGTGGACCCCACTCCATAATTGTCTTAGTCCCCCTCCTTAGCGTCCCTTGAGTGGCGACCCTCGCCGCTGACCTTGGCCTAGGAACCCTAACAACGGGCCACACTGGACTGAGGGGCAGCTCCGGACTGACGGGAAGCTCCGGACTGACGGGAAGCTCCGGACTGACGGGAAGCTCAGGCAGGTTGATAAATCGAGCAGATCCTGGCTGGCTGGCGGTTCCGGCAGATCCTGGCTGGCTGGCGGTTCCGGCAGATCCTGGCTGGCTGGCGGTTCCGGCAGATCCTGGCTGACGGGCGGTTCCGGCAGATCCTGGCTGAATGGCGGATCCTGGCTGACTGGCGGATCTGGAGGATCCTGGCTGACTGGTGGATCCTTGCTGACTGGCTGAATGGCAGATCCTGGCTGACTGGCGGATCCTGGCTGAATGGTGGATCCTGGCTGAATGGCAGTTCTGGCAGATCCTGGCTGACGGGCGGTTCCGGCAGATCCTGGCTGACTGGCGGATCCTGGCTGACTGGTGGATCCTGGCTGAATGGCGGATCCGGCAGATCCTGGCTGAATGGCGGATCCTGGCTCCCCCTCCTTAGCGTCCCTTGAGTGGCGACCCTTGCCGCTAACCTTGGCCAAGGAACCCTAACAACGGGCCACACTGGACTGAGGGGCAGCTCCGGACTGAGGGGCAACTCGGGACTGAGAAGAAGGTCAGGACTGAGAAGAAGGTCAGGACTGAGAAGAAGGTCAGGCAGGTTGATAAATCGAGCAGATCCTGGCTGGCGGTTCCGGCAGATCCTGGCTGGCTGGCGGTTCCGGCAGACCCTGGCTGACTGGCGGTTCCAGCAGACCCTGGCTGAATGGCGGATCCTGGCTAACTGGCGGATCTGGAAGATCCTGGCTGACTGGCGGATCCTGGATGACTGGCGGATCCTGGCTGAATGGCAGATCTGGCGGCGCTGGGCAGACTGGCGGCACTTGCGGCGCTGGGCAGACTGGCGGCGCTGGGCAGACTGGCGGCACTGGGCAGACTGGCGGCACTGACGGCGCTGGGCAGACTGGCGGCACTGACGGCGCTGGGCAGACTGGCGGCACTGACGGCGCTGGGCAGACTGGCGGCGCTGGGCAGACTGGCGGCGCTGGGCAGACTGGCGGCGCTGGGCAGACTGGTAGCTCAGGCGGCGCTGGGCAGACGGGTGGCTCAGGCGGCGCTGGGCAGACTGGCGGCGCTGGGCAGACTGGCGGCGCTAGGCAGACTGGCGGCACTGACGGCGCTGGGCAGACTGGCGGCGCTGGGCAGACGGGCGGCACTGGCGGCGCTGGGCAGACTGGCGGCACTGGCGGCGCTGGGCAGACTGGCGGCGCTGGGCAGACTGGCGCCTCTGGACTGAGAGGCTCTGGCGCCTCTGGACTGAGAGGCTCTGGCGCCTCTGGACTGAGAGGCTCTGGCGCCTCTGGACTGAGAGGCTCTGGCGCCTCTGGACTGAGAGGCTCTGGCGCCTCTGGACTGAGAGGCTCTGGCGCCAGAGGGGTTCTCGGGCTTCCAGCCGCTCTGCCGTGCTAGCTCCTCATAATGCCGCCTCTCTGCTTTCGCTGCCTCCAGCTCTGCTTTGGGGCGGCAGTATTCCCCTGGCTCTGCCCAGGGTCCTTTCCCGTCAAGGATCTCCTCCCAAGTCCACTTCTCCAAATAGTGCAGCCTCTCCCACTGCAGCTGCTGCTGTTGCTCCTGCTGCTGCTGCTTCTCCTGCTGCTGCTTCTGCCTCTGCTGCTGTGGCTGCTGCCTCTGTTTACCACGCCGCTTGGTCCTTGGTTGGTGGGTAATTCTGTAATGGTTTTCTTGTGGGGAAAGAGAGGCGGACCAAAATGCAGCGTGGTTAGTTTTGTGCATATTTAATAAAGATGAAAGTACTACAATTTACAAAACAAGAAATGTGAAAAAACCAAACCAGTCCTATCTGGTGCCACAAACACAAAGACAGGAAAAAATTACCCACAAAACCCAACACAAAACAGGCTACCTAAATATGGTTCCCAATCAGAGACAAATGACTAACACCTGCCTCTGATTGAGAACCATATCAGGCCTAACATAGAAATGGACAAACCAGACGCACAACATAGAATACCCACCCAGCTCACGTCCTGACCAACACTAAAACAAGGAAAACACACACGAACGATGGTCAGAACGTGACAGTTATACAGTAGACCAACAGAGAAAAGGTTCCGCTGCTAATACAGTAGCCCAACACTGATACGGTTCCGGTGGCAATACAGTAGACCAACAGAGAAGGCATTCCGGTGGAAATAGACCAACAGAGAAAGGGTTCCGGTGGTATTACAGCAGACAGAGAATGGGTTCCGCTGATAGTACAGTGGACCAACAGAGAAGGGGTTCTGGTGGTAATAGACCAACAGAGAAAGGCTCCCGGTGTTAATCCAGTAGAGCAACAGAGAAGGGGTTCTGGTAGTAATAGACCAACAGGGAAAGGGTTCCGGTGGTATTACAGCAGACAAACAGAGAATGGGTTCTGCTGATAGTACAGTGGACAAACAGAGAAAGGGTTCCTGTGGTAATAGACAAACAAAGAAAGGCTCCCGGTGTTAATCCAGTAGAGCAACAGAGAAGGGGGTCTGGTGGTAATAGACCAACAGAGAAAGGCTCCCGGTGTTAATCCAGTAGAGCAACAGAGAAAGGGTTCTGGTGGTAATAGACCAACAGAGAAATGCTCCCGGTGTTAATCCAGTAGAGCAACAGAGAAGGGGTTCTGGTAGTAATAGACCAACAAAGATAGGCTCCCGGTGTTAATCCAGTAGAGCAACAGAGAAGGGGATCTGGTGGTAATAGACCAACAGAGAAAGGCTCCCGGTGTTAATCCAGTAGAGCAACAGAGAAAGGGTTCTGGTGGTAATAGACCAACAAAGATAGGCTCCCGGTGTTAATCCAGTAGAGCAACAGAGAAAGGGTTCTGGTGGTAATAGACCAACAAAGATAGGCTCCCGGTGTTAATCCAGTAGAGCAACAGAGAAGGGGTTCTGGTGGTAATACTGTAAACCAACAGAGATAGTGTTCCTGTGGTAATACAGTAAACAAACAGAAAAGGGTTCTTGTGGTAATAGACCAACAGAGATAGTGTTCCTGTGGTAATACAGTAGACCAATAGAGACATGGTTCTGGTGGTACTAGACCAACACAGAAACTGTTCCGGTGGCAAGATAGTAGACCAACAGATAAATGGTTCCGCTGCTAATACAGTAGCCCAACACTGATACGGTTCCGGTGGCAATACAGTAGACCAACAGAGAAGGGGTTCTGGTGGTAATAGACCAACAGAGAAAGGCTCCCGGTGTTAATCCAGTAGAGCAACAGAGAAGGGGTTCTGGTGGTAATAGACCAACAAAGACAGGCTCCCGGTGTTAATCCAGTAGAGCAACAGAGAAGGGGTTCTGGTAGTAATAGACCAACAGGGAAAGGGTTCCGGTGGTATTACAGCAGACAAACAGAGAATGGGTTCTGCTGATAGTACAGTGGACCAACAGAGAAAGGGTTCCGGTGGTAATAGACAAACAAAGAAAGGCTCCCGGTGTTAATCCAGTGAGCAACAGAGAAGGGGGTCTGGTGGTAATAGACCAACAGAGAAAGGCTCCCGGTGTTAATCCAGTAGAGCAACAGAGAAAGGGTTCTGGTGGTAATAGACCAACAGAGAAATGCTCCCGGTGTTAATCCAGTAGAGCAACAGAGAAGGGGTTCTGGTAGTAATAGACCAACAAAGATAGGCTCCCGGTGTTAATCCAGTAGAGCAACAGAGAAGGGGATCTGGTGGTAATAGACCAACAGAGAAAGGCTCCCGGTGTTAATCCAGTAGAGCAACAGAGAAAGGGTTCTGGTGGTAATAGACCAACAAAGATAGGCTCCCGGTGTTAATCCAGTAGAGCAACAGAGAAAGGGTTCTGGTGGTAATAGACCAACAAAGATAGGCTCCCGGTGTTAATCCAGTAGAGCAACAGAGAATGGGTTCTGGTGGTAATACTGTAAACCAACAGAGATAGTGTTCCTGTGGTAATACAGTAAACAAACAGAAAAGGGTTCTTGTGGTAATAGACCAACAGAGATAGTGTTCCTGTGGTAATACAGTAGACCAATAGAGACATGGTTCTGGTGGTACTAGACCAACACAGAAACTGTTCCGGTGGCAAGATAGTAGACCAACAGATAAATGGTTCCGCTGGTAATACAGTAGACCAATAGAGAAAGAGTTCCACTGGTAATACAGTAGACCAATAGAGAAGGCGTTCCTGTGGAAATAGACCAAGAGAGAAATGCTCCCGGTGTTAATCCAGTAGAGCAACAGAGAAGGGGTTCTGGTAGTAATAGACCAACAGAGAAAGGCTCCCGGTGTTAATCCAGTAGGGCAACAGAGAAGGGGTTCTGGTGGTAATACTGTAAACCAACAGAGATAGTGTTCCTGTGGTAATACAGTAAACAAACAGAAAAGGGTTCTTGTGGTAATAGACCAACAGAGATAGTGTTCCTGTGGTAATACAGTAGACCAATAGAGACATGGTTCTGGTGGTACTAGACCAACACAGAAACTGTTCCGGTGGCAAGATAGTAGACCAACAGATAAATGGTTCCGCTGGTAATACAGTAGACCAATAGAGAAAGAGTTCCAGTGGTAATAGACCAACAGAGAAAGGGTTACGGTGGTAATACAGTAGCCCAACATAGAAAGGGTTCTGGTGGTGATGCAGTAGACATACAGAGAAAGGGTTCCCCTGGTTATACAGTAGACCAACAGAGAAAAGGTTCCGCTGCTAATACAGTAGCCCAACACTGATACGGTTCCGGTGGCAATACAGTAGACCAACAGATAAAGAGTTCCACTGGTAATACAGTAGACCAACAGAGAAGGTGTTCCGGTGGTATTACAGTAGACAAACATAGAATGGGTTCTGCAGATAGTACAGTGGACCAACAGAGAAAGGGTTCCGGTGGTAATAGACCAACAAAGAAAGGCTCCCGGTGTTAATCCTGTAGAGCAACAGAGAAGGGGTTCTGGTGGTAATAGACCAACAGAGAAAGGCTCCCGGTGCTAATCCAGTAGAGCAACAGAGAAAGGGTTCTGGTGGTAATAGACCAACAGAGAAATGCTCCCGGTGTTAATCCAGTAGAGCAACAGAGAAGGGGTTCTGGTAGTAATAGACCAACAAAGATAGGCTCCCGGTGTTAATCCAGTAGAGCAACAGAGAAGGGGATCTGGTGGTAATAGACCAACAGAGAAAGGCTCCCGGTGTTAATCCAGTAGAGCAACAGAGAAAGGGTTCTGGTGGTAATAGACCAACAAAGATAGGCTCCCGGTGTTAATCCAGTAGTGCAACAGAGAAGGGGTTCTGGTGGTAATAGACCAACAGAGAAAGGCTCCCGGTGTTAATCCAGTAGAGCAACAGAGAATGGGTTCTGGTGGTAATACTGTAAACCAACAGAGATAGTGTTCCTGTGGTAATACAGTAGACCAATAGAGACATGGTTCTGGTGGTACCAGACCAACACAGAAACTGTTCCGGTGGCAAGATAGTAGACCAACAAATAAAGAGTTCCACTGGTAATACAGTAGACCAATAGAGAAGGCGTTCCTGTGGAAATAGACCAAGAGAGAAATGCTCCCGGTTTTAATCCAGTAGAGCAACAGAGAAGGGGTTCTGGTAGTAATAGACCAACAGAGAAAGGCTCACGGTGTTAATCCAGTAGGGCAACAGAGAATGGGTTCTGGTGGTAATACTGTAAACCAACAGAGACAGTGTTCCTGTGGTAATACAGTAAACAAACAGAAAAGGGTTCTGCTGGTAATAGACCAACAGAGATAGTGTTCCTGTGGTAATACAGTAGACCAATAGAGACATGGTTCTGGTGGTACTAGACCAACACAGAAACTGTTCCGGTGGCAAGAGAGTAGACCAACAGATAAATGGTTCCGCCGGTAATACAGTAGACCAATAGAGAAAGAGTTCCAGTGGTTATAGACCAACAGAGAAAGGGTTACGGTGGTAATACAGTAGCCCAACATAGAAAGGGTTCTGGTGGTGATGCAGTAGACATACAGAGAAAGGGTTCCCCTGGTTATAGAGTAGACCAACAGAGAAAAGGTTCCGCTGTTAATACAGCAGCCCAACACTGATACGGTTCCGGTGGCAATACAGTAGACCAACAGAGAAGGCATTCCGGTGGAAATAGACCAACAGAGAAAGGGTTCCGCTGCTAATACAGTAGCCCAACACTGATACGGTTCCGGTGGCAATACAGTAGACCAACAGAGAAGGCATTCCGGTGGAAATAGACCAACAGAGAAAGGGTTCCGCTGCTAATACAGTAGCCCAACACTGATACGGTTCCGGTGGCAATACAGTAGACCAACAGAGAAGGCATTCCGGTGGAAATAGACCAACAGAGAAAGGGTTCCGCTGCTAATACAGTAGCCCAACACTGATACGGTTCCGGTGGCAATCCAGTAGACCAACAGAGAAGGCATTCCGGTGGAAATAGACCAACAGAGAAAAGGTTCCGCTGCTAATACAGTAGCCCAACACTGATACGGTTCCGGTGGCAATACAGTAGACCAACAGATAAAGAGTTCCACTGGTAATACAGTAGACCAACAGAGAAGGTGTTCCGGTGGAAATAGACCAACAGAGAAAGGGTTCCGGTGGTATTACAGTAGACAAACATAAAATGGGTTCCGCAGATAGTACAGTGCACCAACAGAGAAAGGGTTCCGATGGTAATAGACCAACAAAGAAAGGCTCCCGGTGTTAATCCAGTAGAGCAACAGAGAAGGGGTTCTGGTGGTAATGGACCAACAGAGAAAGGCTCCCGGTGTTAATCCAGTAGAGCAACAGAGAAGGGGTTCTGGTGGTAATGGACCACCAGAGAAAGGATCCCGGTGTTAATACAGTAGAGCAAAAGAGAAGGGGGTCTGGTAGTAATAGACCAACAGAGAAAGGCTCCCGGTGTTAATCCAGTAGAGCAACAGAGAAGGGGTTCTGGTGGTAATAGACCAACAGAATAAGGCTTCCGGTGTTACTACATGAGACCAACAGAGAAAGCGTTCCTGTGTTAAATCAGTAGACCAACAGAGAAAGGGTTCCGCTGGTAATACTGTAAACCAACAGAGATAGTGTTCCTGTGGTAATACAGTAAACCAACAGAAAAGGGTTCTGGTGGTAATAGACCAACAGATAAAGAGTTCCACTGGTAATACAGTAGAGCAACAGAGAAGGCGTTCCGGTGGAAATAGACCAACAGAGAAAGGGTTCCGGTGGTATTACAGCAGACAAACAGAGAATGGGTTCCACTGATCGTACAGTGGACCAACAGAGAAAGAGTTACGGTGGTAATAGACCAACAAAGAATGGCTCACGGTGTTAATCCAGTAGAGCAACAGAGAAGGGGTTCTGGTGGTAATAGACCAACAGAGAAAGACTCCCGGTGTTAATCCAGCAGAGCGACAGAGAAGGGGTTCTGGTGGAAATACTGTAAACCAACAGAGATAGTGTTCCTGTGGTAATACAGTAAACAAACAGAAAAGGGTTGTGGTGGTAATGGACCAACAGAGATAGTGTTCCTGTGGTAATACAGTAGACCAATAGAGACATGGTTCTGGTGGTACTAGACCAACACAGAAACTGTTCCGGTGGCAAGATAGTAGACCAATAGAGACATGGTTCCACTGGTTTTACAGTAGACCAACAGAGAAAGGGTTCAGGTGGTAATAGACCAACATAGAAATGGTTCTGGGTGTGATGCAGTAGACATACAGAGAAAGGGTTCCCCTGGTTATACAGTAGACCAACAGAGAAAAGGTTCCGCTGCTAACACAGTAGCCCAACACTGATACGGTTCCGGTGGCAATACAGTAGACCAACAAATAAAGAGTTCCACTGGTAATACAGTAGACCAACAGAGAAGGCGTTCCGGTGGAAATAGACCAACAGAGAAAGGGTTCCGGTGGTATTACAGCAGACAAACAGAGAATGGGTTCCGCTGATAGTACAGTGGACCAACAGAGAAAGGGTTCCGGTGGTAATAGACCAACAAAGATAGGCTCCCGGTGTTAATCCAGTAGAGCAACAGAGAAGGGGTTCTGGTGGTAATAGACCAACAGAGAAAGGCTCCCGGTGTTAATCCAGTAGAGCAACAGAGAAGGGGTTCTGGTGGTAATACTGTAAACAGACAGAGAAAGTGTTCCTGTGGTAATACAGTAGACCAATAGAGACATGGTTCTGGTGGTACTAGACCAACACAAAAACTGTTCCGATGGCAAGATAGTAGACCAACAGATAAATCGTTCCGCTGGTAATACAGTAGACCAATAGAGAAAGAGTTCTGGTGGTGATGCAGTAGACATACAGAGAAATGGTTCCCCTGGTTATACAGTAGCCCAACACTGATACGGTTCCGGTGGCAATACAGTAGACCAACAGATAAAGAGTTCCACTGGTAATACAGTAGACCAACAGAGAAGGTGTTCCGGTGGAAATAGACCAACAGAGAAAGGGTTCCGGTGGTATTACAGCAGACAAACAGAGAATGGGTTCCGCTGATAGTACAGTGGACCAACAGAGAAAGGGTTCCGGTGGTATTAGACCAACAAAGAAAGGCTCCTGGTGTTAATCCAGTGAGCAACAGAGAAGGGGTTCTGGTGGTAATAGACCAACAGAATAAGGCTTCCGGTGTTACTACATGATACCAACAGAGAAAGCGTTGCTGTGTTAATACAGTAGACCAACAGAGAAAGGGTTCCGCTGGTAATACTGTAAACAAACAGAGTTAGTGTTCCTGTGGTAATACAGTAAACAAACAGAAAAGGGTTCTGGTGGTAATGGACCAACAGAGAAAGTGTTCCTGTGGTAATACAGTAGACCAATAGAGACATGGTTCTGTTGGTACTAGACCAACACAGAAACTATTCCAGTGGCAAGATAGTAGACCAACAGATAAATGGTTCCGCTGGTAATACAGTAGACCAATAGAGAAAGAGTTCCAGTGGTAATAGACCAACAGAGAAAGGGTTCTGGTGGTGATGCAGTAGACATACAGAGAAAGGGCTCCCCTGGTTATACAGTAGACCAACAGAGAAAAGGTTCCGCTGCTAATACAGTAGCCCAACACTGATACGGTTCAATACAGTAGACCAACAGATAAAGAGTTCCACTGGTAATACAGTAGACCAACAGAGAAAGAGTTACAGTGGTAATAGACCAACAGAGAAAGTGTTCCTGTGGTAATACAGTAGACCAATAGAGACATGGTTCTGGTGGTACTAGACCAACACAGAAACTTTTCTGTGGGAAGATAGTAGACCAACAGATAAATGGTTCCGCTGGTAATACAGTAGACCAATAGAGAAAGAGTTCCAGTGGTAATAGACCAACAGAGAAAGGGTTACTGTGGTAATACAGTAGCCCAACATAGAAAGGGTTCTGGTGGTGATGCAGTAGACATACAGAGAAAGGGTTCCCCTGGTTATACAGTAGACCAACAGAGAAAAGGTTCCACTGCTAATACAGTAGCCCAACACTTATACGGTTCCGGTGGCAATAGAGTAGACCAACAGATAAAGAGTTCCACTGGTAAACAGTAGACCAACAGAGAAGGCGTTCAGGTGGAAATAGACCAACAGAGAAAGGGTTCCGGGGGTATTACAGCAGACAAACAGAGAATGGGGTCCGCTGATAGTACAGTGGACCAACAGAGAAAGGGTTCCGGTGGTAATAGACCAACAAAGAAAGGCTCCTGGTGTTAATCCAGTGAGCAAAAGAGAAGGGGTTCTGGTGGTAATAGACCAATTGAGAAAGGCTTCCTGTCAGGATTTGGCCAGGGTTGTTCCGGTTTTTGGTCACTAGATGCCCCCATTGTGCTTTTTGACCTTTTGCTTTCCCTTGATCCCCATTATTATTTGCACCTGTGCCTCGTTTCCCCTGATTGTATTTAAACCCTTTGTTTCCCTCAGTTCTTTGCTCTGTGTTTGTATGTTAGCACCCAGCCCTAGTATTCTGTGAACTCTTGTTGATCCCGGTGGACGCTCTTGTGGAATTCTGTTTTTTTGTTCTTGTTTATTTATTTTTGAGTATCTTTTGAGGCTTTTTATGCCATACCTACCACCTTGTGGATTTACCTTTTTGTCTTGGAGGATTACCTTGTGGATTACCTTGTTCTTGTGGAATTCCTTTCAAGGTTGTGGAGTTACATGTTTTCCTGAAGGACTTCACTTTTTACTTTATTAAATACACCGTCTCAAGTACTGCTGTGTCTGCCTCATCTTCTGGGTTCTGCCGACTATTCGTGGCTCAGTTGGTTAAGTGACTGTTTCTCACTCCGGAGACCCGGGTTCGTAACCGGGTCCTGACAGAAACACAGAGACAAAAATGAACCCAGAGGCAGCCAGTTCCCAGGACCTTGTTGCCATGCTGTCCCACCACCAGGAGACTGTCCAACGCCACGAAGCCGCCCTGGTTCAGCAAGAGGCCTTAATGGCTAGACATTCTCATCTTCTGTCGGAGATGCTGACTTCCATAAAGCAGATATCTGATCGACTTACCCCGGCAACAGTTCCCGTCCCAGTACCTCAGATTCACGTACCCATGGCAGTTAACCCCCTGGCTGAACCTCGTCTTCCACCTCCCCAACGGTTCTCAGGTGATCCAAGTGCTTGTAAAGGGTTTCTCACCCAATGTTCTCTCTCCTTCGAGCTGCAACCCTCGTTGTTTCCCACCGACCGGTCTAAGATCGCATATATCATCACCCTGCTGTCGGAAAAAGCCCTGGCCTGGGCTACTGCTGTGTGGGATGCCCATAGTTCCTGCTGTGCCAGCTACTCTGCCTTTGCTGAGGAATTCAAACAAGTTTTTCAAGGCCCAAGCAGTGGTTCTGACTCAGCCAAACAGCTCCTGACTCTCCACCAAGGTCGGCGCAGCGTGACGGACTATGCCATCCAGTTCCGCAAGGCCTTTCCGACACTATCCAAGATGAACTGGCCACTCGGGAACCACCGGACAATCTCGAGTCCCTGATCAAGTTGGCCTCACGCATTGACCAGCGTCTGAGAGAGAGAGAACTCAACCGTAGACATCTAGCCCCTATCAGTCCCAGCTCCGAGTCCCCACCTTTATCCCTGCTGGCTCCACCGGAACCCATGCAGATTGGACGCATCTCCCAGGCTGAGAGAGACCGCCGGATGAGGGAGCGACGCTGTCTATATTGCGGCAAACCGGGCCATTTCCGTTCCACGTGTCCCGGGCTCCAGGGAAACGCTCTGTCCCGTACAGACCGGGGGGAACTGTAACGGGAAACATAACCTCCTCCCATCCGTCCAACTCCCGTCTGCTCATTCCAGTCACCCTTTGCTGGGACACCCACAAGCTTCACCTTCAAGCCTTGGTAGACTCTGGAGCTGCAGGTAACTTCATGGATGGTGTCTGGGCGAAGGAGAATGGCGTTCCCTCTGAACCTCTAAGTGACCCCATGAGGGTTACTACATTGGATGGAAGCCCTTTGGGATCTGGACTTGTCACTCATGTCACTACCTCCTTGCGACTTTCAGTTTCACAACACCAGGAATTGATGAACTTTCATTTGATCTCCTGTTCCGAGTTCCCTCTCGTCCTTGAATACCCCTGGCTTCACAGCCATAACCCTCACATCGACTGGTCTGTGGGCACTATCAAGCAGTGGGGTCCTACGTGCCAAGCTACTTGTATTTTCCCGAATTCCCGAGTTCTACTCCCGAGTCTTTAGAATCCATCGACCTGACCCGAGTTCCCGAGTGTTACCATGACCTCAAACTGGTGTTTAGCAAACAGAGGGCCACCATGCTACCACCCCATAGACCTTATGATTGCCCCATCGACCTGTTTCCGGGCACTTGCCCCCAGGGGTCGGATCTTTTCCCTATCTCCACCCGAACGAGCTGCTATGGATACCTACATCAAGGACGCTCTGGAAGCAGGCCTCATGCGTCCATCCACCTCCCCGGCGGGAGCAGGGTTTTTCTTTGTGGCCAAGAAAGACGGTGGATTACGTCCTTGCATCGACTACCGGGGACTCAATGCCATAACCGTCCGTAACCGTTACCCGCTACCCCTTATGGCCACAGCCTTCGAGCTGCTCCAGGAAGCAGTTGTTTTCAATAAGCTTGACCTACGGAACGCATACCATCTTGTGCGGATCAGACCTGGTGACGAGTGGAAGACCGCTTTCAACACGCCTACTGGTCACTATGAATACTTGGTGATGCCCTTCGGCCTGACCAACGCCCCAGCGGTGTTCCAAGCGCTCATAAACGATGTGCTTAGGGATATGCTTAACATATTTGTTTTCGTTTACTTGGATGACATCCTCATCTTTTCGAGCTCCCTTCAAGAACACACAAAGCATGTCAGACAAGTACTCAAACGCCTCCTAGACAGCCATCTGTACGTTAAGCCGGAAAAATGTGAATTCCATTCATCCCGAGTACAATTCCTGGGATTTGTAGTGGAACCCGGTCGAGTCCAAATGGACCCCAGGAAGGTAGGGGCGGTAGCGGATTGGCCCACTCCCAAATCCGTTAAGGAAGTTCAGCGTTTCCTGGGCTTCACAAACTTTTACCGCAAGTTCATCAAGAACTTCAGCTTGGTGGCAGCCCCTCTCTCAGCTTTAACCAAGGGTGGCAATGCAAGGTTTTTGTGGGGAAGAGAAGCTGAGACGGCCTTCCAAGGACTCAAGCAGCGCGTCCTCTCTGCTCCCATCCTGATACTACCGACTACGGATGAACCGTTTGTGGTGGAGGTAGACGCATCAAAGGTTGGTGTTGGAGCTGTCCTGTCTCAGAGGGGTGAAGACAAGAAGCTTCATCCGTGCGCTTTCTTCTCACACCGGCTTACCCCGGCAGAGAGGAACTACGATGTGGGGGATCGTGAACTCCTAGCGGTTAAGATGGCATTGAAGGAATGGAGACACTGGCTCGAGGGGGCTTCTCACCCTTTTCAAGTGCTTACGGACCACAAAAATCTGGAGTATATCCAGCAGGCGAAGCGGTTGAACAAGCTAGATGGTCTTTTTTCTTCAATCGATTCCAGTTTATCCTCACCTATCGGCCCGGGTCGAAGAATCTCAAACCGGATGCCCTGTCCCGAGTCTACGCTCCTGCCATTCGAGATGACACGGACATGCCTGTCCTTCCTGCTGCTAAGATCGTGGCTCCAATCTCGTGGCAAGTTGAGGATACCGTGAGACAAGCTCAAGCTATCGAACCGGACCCGAAAGGAGGTCCTGCCAATCGGTTGTTTGTCCCCAAGGCAGTGAGGACTCAGGTCCTTCTGTGGGGGCACTCCTCTCGCCTCACCTGTCACCCGGGCGTAGGTCGCACCTTGGAGTTCATCCAGCGTAAGTTCTGGTGGCCTACCATAAGAGAAGACGTTGCCACTTTCGTCAATGCCTGCCCCGTGTGCTGCCAGGGCAAATCCTCTCACCTCCGCCCTCAAGGACTCCTTCACCCTTTACCTGTTCCCCACAGACCCTGGTCCCATATCTCATTGGACTTTATTACTGGCCCTCCTCCATCCCATGGCAATACTACAATCCTAGTCATAATCGACAGGTTTTCAAAGGCGGCCAGGTTTGTCCCTCTGACTAAGTTACCTTCTGCCAAGGAAACGGCTGAGTTGGTAATTAATCATGTGTTTCGAGTCTTCGGCATTCCTCAAGATATGGTTTCTGACAGAGGTCCCCAGTTCGCCTCAAGGTTTTGGAAGGCCTTCTGCCAACTCATGGGGGCTTCTGCCAGTCTATCTTCAGGGTACCATCCGGAGTCCAACGGCCAAACAGAGAGGATGAATCAAGAGCTGGAAACCACCCTCCGATGTATGACTCGTAACAACCCGTCCACATGGTCGTCCTTTATTGTTTGGGACGAATACGCGCACAACACCTTGCGCTCCTCCTCCACTGGTATGTCCCCGCACGAGTGTCAGTTTGGCTATGCCCCTCCATTGTTCCCGGACGAGGAGGCAGAAGTCAGAGTGCCTTCAGCCTTGAAGTTCATCAGACGCTGTCGGCTTATGTGGAGGAAGACCCGTCTTAATCTTATGCGTTCCTCACAGATGTACCAACATCAAGCCAACAGACGTCGCCGTCCCGAGCCTACCCTGCGCCCCGGCCAGAGAGTCTGGCTCTCCACAAGAGACTTACCACTACGGGTGGAGTCTCGCAAGCTGTCCCAAAGATACATCGGTCCCTTTAAGGTTGCCAGGAGAGTTAACCGAGTTTCTTATCGCCTACACTTACCCAGATCCCTTAAGATTAATCCCACGTTTCACATTTCCTTATTAAAACCTGTTGTTTTTTCTCCCCTTGTCCCGGCAGACAGACCTCCCCCTCCGCCTCGTGTCATTGGAGGCCAGCCGGCTTATACCGTCCATCGGATACTGGATTCCCGCCGGGTGCAGCGGTCCTGGCAGTATCTGGTGGACTGGGAAGGCTACGGTCCCGAGGAGCGCTCCTGGGTTCCTGCCAAAGACATACTGGACCCTGACCTCATTCGTCAGTTCAGGGCCCTCCACCCCGAGAGAGCTGGTAGGAACGTCAGGAGCCGTAGACCAATAGAGAAAGGTTTCTGCTGGTAATAGACCACCAGAGAAAGGGTTCCGTGGTAATACAGTAGGCCAACAGAGAAAGGGTTCCGGTGGTAATACAGTAGACCAACAGAGAAAGGCTTCCGGTGGTAATACAGTAGACCAACTGAGAAAGGGTTCCGGTGGTAATACAGTAGACCAACAGAGAAAGGGTTCCGGTGGTAATACAGTAGACCAACAGAGAAAGGGTTCCGGTGGTAATGCAGTAGACCAACAGAGAAAGGGTTCCGGTGGTAATACAGTAGACCAACAGAGAAAGGGTTCTGGTAGTAATACAGTAGGCCAACAGAGAAAGGGTTCCGGTGGTAATACAGTAGACCAACAGAGAAAGGGTTCCGGTGGTAATACAGTAGACCACTCGACGAAATTGAGTGGCCTGCTCCAAGAAGCCATTCTTGTGATTATTGTGACTTTGCCATAGTCATTGTTTGTAAGCTTGTGTAGTCAAATGAATTTATGATCGTATGCTTTCCATTTGTTGTTTGTATGCTGTTCTTTGTATGACATTTTAATATTTGATAATTAACCAAGGATATTAGGCCACTCTTGGCCATGATTACAGACACCTGTGTCTTTTGACACTATATAAACGAGTCATCCTGCAGTGTTAGTGATTATACCCTGATGAAGACAGCTTGGCTGTCGAAACGTTGGTAATTACATATTTGCATCTGAGCTCCTAGAGTGTGCGGCTCTCTTTTATTTTCAAGTTTTCTACTCCGCTAGCCAGCACCTTGCCTAAATAGGTCTGCATTTATTTTTCTTCAAGACCTATTCTTAGCATATCTATAAAGTACATCTTAATTATCCTCAACTTTCTTCCCCTTCCACCCTCCCCCTCCCCTCCTCTGACCTGTAGCCCTGCAGGTAGTTCTGTCAGCAGGCAGAGACTGTCTGGTGGCGGGGGACTCGTGCTCCAGCGACGAGACCTGCAGCCCACGTCTGCGGACCCTGCGTCAGTGCGTAGCGGGCAATGGTAGCATGAAGCTGGGCCCCGGGGCCCGGAGCCAGTGCGCCAACGCCGTGTCGGCACTGCTCTCCAGCCCCCTGCATGGTTGCCAGTGCAAGCGAGGCATGAAGAAGGAGAAGAACTGCCTCAGCATCTACTGGAGTCTCCATCAGTCTGTCATACACGGTGAGCAATTTAGCCAGGTGCTCGGTCATTTGTATTGGATGGGACAACGGCCAAGTCCATTTATGTAACACAGGTTACAGATTTAACTCTCTACACAGAACATAATGTGGCTGATGCAGCTTAGTCATGATGCCTGGCAAACAGTCAGCTATCAGTCATTACACCTGGTGTCACTGTGGAACAATTGACTGAAGGTCCTTGGAGAGGGGTATTCTGTATTAACCTGCACGAGAGCTAGTAAACTACTACAGGAAATTAATAATGTGTGAATTAGGCTTGGCCATTATCCAGAGTGTCATGCCTTCATACTGACCTTATGCTATACCGGGATATTCAGTAATACCAGCCCTGTTTTCAAACCCCATTGATACTCTGTAATCCGAAGGTTAGCATTGCCAACAACTACATGTAAAATCCCATAGAGAATGCTAACTAAATGTTAATGAGCGCATTGCGAATATTTTGTACAGTTTCTGACCTAAACTATACAATTAACTCAAACATGCTACCCACAGTTTGCTGCACGCACCAAATAAATATTAGCCAGCAAGGCTCTTGATCCAGGAGGGGATTCTCTGCTGTTGGAAGAAGCTAACCACTTAGCTAGATAGCTATCTAGCTACTAAATTAGCATGCCAAATGCACAACTGAAGAGCATTTAGCACATTTTAGACAGTTAACTTAATAGTTCTACGATATCCAGCTGGAAAACATTTAGTAGAGAATTCCATACCTTAATTATATCACCTGGTGCATGCTGCACAACAGTGAGTGACTCACAAGACTCCGGTCTCTAGTCTCAACCCCACGTGACTAGGGACTATCGTAAGCTTCATAATAATGACTGGTGAAATTAAGAACACAATGTTCTTTCTCTCCTATTGCACAAGTTGACTGCAGGTATTTATTTAAAAAGTAACTACAAATATTAAAATGTCCCCAATTTTTTTTAAATAAATAGTTTCAATGGTATTGAAAAACCATCCCAAATACCCTGGTATACTGTATATACGGTATACCATCCAATCCTAGCGTGAATCCTGTTCATTAGCTCCAAAGGGATAATGTGTCATTACTGTGTCATGCAATGTGTCATTCCATATACTCTCAGGACTCAACCTGGTAGAGAGTTACCCTTATGAAGCCATGGAGAGAGACTACGACTACGTTCGTCTGGCCTCCATCACGGCTGGTAAGTACAGTGACCTCGGTTCGTTTTGATCTTACCTCAACCTTTTCACCATGAACCAAAGGATTAATGTTGAAAAGAACCCGTCTTGTATCGTTTAGGTCCCCTGGAAGGCAGCCTTAGGCATAGAATAGTCCACATTGTGTCCTGGAGGCATAGTTAAAAATGAAAGCATTTTCCAAGAATCTGAACACAATTAGCAATATTACAAATAATATGTTTCAAAGACCCTCATTTACATCTGATTTATCATTTAATTTTGAGGAAGACAAGTACAGAAGAACAATGAACCAGACCAATAGAGGAACTAGATTAGAAATTATTCATACCCCTTCACTTTTCCACATTTTGTTGTGTTACAGTCTGAATTCAAATTAGATTACATAATGACAAAGTGAAAACATGTTTTTAGAAATGATTGCAAATTTATTGAGAATGAAATACTTAAATATTACATTTACATACGGTACCAGTCAAAAGTTTGAACACACATATTCATCCCAGGGTTTTTCTATATTTTTACTATTTTCTACACTGCAGAATAATAGTGAAGACATCAAAACTATGGAACAACACATATGGAATAATGTATCTACCAAAAAAAGTGTTAAACAAATCAAAATCGATTTTATATTTGAGATTCATTTAAGTATCCAACATTTGCCTGGAGTCTCTGGACTACAGACTGTCGCTGGAGGCTCTGGACCGTAGACCGTCGCTGGAGGCTCTGGACTGCAGACCGTCGCTGGAGACTCTGGACTGCAGACTGTTGCTGGAGGCTCCGGGCCATAGATCGTCTCTGGAGGCTCCGGGCCATGGATCATCACTGGTCTCTCCGGGCCATGGATCATATCTGGAGACTCCGGGCCATGGATCATCACTGGAGGCTTCGGGCCATAGATCATCACTGGAGGCTCCGGGCCATGGATCATCACTAGAGGCTTCGGGCCATGGATCATCACTGGAGGCTCTGGGCCATGGATCATCACTGGAGGCTCCGGGCCATGTATCATCACTGGAGGCTTCGGGCCATGGATCATCACTGGAGGCTTTGTGCCATGTATCATCACTGGAGGATTCGTGCGTGGAGCTGGCACAGGACGTACCAGGCTGGAGACAAGCACTGGAGGCTGGGTGCATGGAGCTGGCACAGGATATACTGGACTGTGGAGGCGCACTGGAGGTCTGGATCGTAGAGCTGGCACAATGCGTCCTGGACAAAGGACCACCTTCGCACGGCAAATGCGGGGAGCTGGCACAGGACGCACTGGGCTGTGAAGGCGCACTGGAGACACAGTACGTATGATCGGCACAGGATATACAGGGCCGTGGAGGCGCACTGGAGTTCTGGAGCATAGAGCTGGCACAACGCATCCTGGACAAAGGACCACCTTCGCACGGCAAATGCGGGGAGCTGGCACAGGACGCACTGGGCTGTGAAGGCGCATCTGGAGATACAGTGTGTAGAGCCGGCACAGGATATCCTGGACACTGGAGGCGTACTGGAGACCAGGAACGCTGAGCCGGCACAACCCGTCCTGAACAGATACCCACTTTAGCACAACAAGTGCAGGGGGTTGGCACAGAATGCACCAGGCTATGGAGGCGGACTGGAGACACGGTGCATAGAACCGGAAAACATGGCATCTGAACGGTGACCAACTCCACACAGTGAGTACAAGGAGTTGGTTCTGGTTCCCATCTTGGCTCTGCCAACCACCCCGTGTGCCCACCCAAATCCTCTCGGGCTTCTGTCGTGGTCGCGAACCCCAGTGTCGTTGTTGTTCCTCCCTCGCTGCTTCCGACTGCTCCCTTGGCAGGCTTTCGTGTCTTGCCAAGACTTCCTCCCAAGTCCAGGATATTCTCTCCTCAACCTCCTCCAAAGACCAGGATGCCATGTCCTCCCGGGCACGCTGCTTGGTTCAGTTGTGGTGGGATCTTCTGTCACGCTTGTTGAAATGAGTGGACCAAGGCACAGCGTGCGTAGAGTTCCACATTATATTTAATAGTGAAACTTACAACAAAAACAACAAAGAATTTAACAAACGTGCAGTATTGCAATGCTCAAGGCAACTATACACAAACAAGATCCCACAACAAATAGGTGGGAAAGGCTGCCTAAATATGATCCCCAATCTGCCTCTGATTGGGAACCATACCTGGCCAACATAGAAATAACAAAACTAGAATGCCCACCCTAGTCGCACCCTGACCTAACCAAAATAGAGAATAAAAAGGCTCTCTAAGGTCAGGGCGTAACAATTAGCAAACAGGAAAACGCTTATCCAGAGGGGGAGCTCCTAGTGGCTGGGGACTTTAATGCAGGGAAACTTAAATCTGTTTTAACTGATTTCTATCAGCATGTTAAATGTGCAACCAGCGGGAAAAAGTTCAAGACCACCTTTACTGCACACACAGAGATGTGTACAAAGCTCTTTGCTTACAAGCAAAAATTAAAGCAGGAAGTACCAGTGACTCTGTCTATAAAAAAGTGGTCAGATGAAACAGATTCTAAACTGCTTTGCTAGCACAGACTGGAATATGTTCCGGGATTCTTCCGATGGCATTGAGGAGTACACCACATCAGTCACTGGCTTTATCAATAAGTGCATCGAGGATGTTGTCCCCACTGTGTATGTAGATACCCCAACCCGAAGCCATGGATTACAGGCAACATTCACACTGAGCTAAAGGGAAGAGCTGCCTCTTTCAAGGAGCGGGACTGTAACCCGGAAGCTGATAAGAAATCCCGCTATGCCCTCCAACAAACCATCAAACAGGCAAAGAGTCAATACAGGACTAAGATCAAATCGTACTACACCGGCTCCGATGCTCGTCGGATGTGGCAGGGCTTGCAAACTATTACAGACTACAAAGGGAAGCACAGCCGAGAGCTGCCCAGTGATACGAAACTACCAGACGAGCTAAAAAACATCTATGCTCGCTTCGAGGCAAGTAACACTGAAACATGCAAGAGAGCATCAGCTGTTCCGGACCACTGTGCGATCACGCTCTCCACAGCTGATGTGAATAAGACCTTCAAACAGGTCAGCATTCATAAGGTCGCAGAGCCAGAAGAATTACCAGGACGTGTACTTCGAGCATGCACTGACAACTGGCAAGTGTCTTCACTGACATGTTCAAACTCTCCCTATCTGAGTCTGTAATAGCAACATGTTTCAAGCAGACTACCATAGTCCCTGTGGCCAAGAACACTAAGGTAGCCTGCCTAAACGACTACCGACCTGTAGCGCTCATGTCTGTAGCCATGAAATGCTTTGAAAGGCTGGTCATGGCTCACATCAACACCATTATCCCAGAAACCCTAGACCCACTCCAATTTGCATACCGCACGAACAGATTCACAGATGATGCAATCTCTATTGCACTCCACACTACCCTTTCACACCTGGACAAAAGGAACACCTATGTAAGAATGCTATTCATTGACTACAGATCAGAGTTCAACACCATAATTCCCTCAAAGCTCATCACTAATCTAAGGACCCTGGGACAAAACACCTCCGTCTGAAACTGGATCCTGGACTTCCTGATGGGCTGCCCCCAGGTGGTGAGGGTAGGTAACAACACATCCGCCATGCTGATCCTCAACACGGGGGCCTCTCAGGTGTGCAATCTCAGCCCCCTCCTGTACTCCCTGTTCACCCATGTGTCACGCCTTGGTCTTAGTATTTTGTGTTTTAGTTAATTAGTTGGTCAGGCCAGGGTGTGACATGGGTTTATGTTTGTTGTATTTCTTAGTGGGGTTTTTTAGTTATTGGGATTGTGGCTGATTAGGGGTGTGTGTTACATAGGTTTGGCTGCCTGAGGCGGTTCTCAATCAGAGTCAGGTGATTCTCGTTGTCTCTGATTGGGAACCGTATTTAGGTAGCCTGGGTTTCACTTTGTATTTCGTGGGTGATTGTTCCTGTCTCTGTGTTAGTGTTCACCAGACAGGCTGTATAGGTTTTTCACGTTCCGTTTGTTGTTTTTGTTATTTCATGTATCGTCATTTTGTTCTATTAAAAACATGAGTAACCAACACGCTGCATTTCGCTCCGACTCTCTTTCGACAAACGAAGAACGCCGTTACAGAATCACCCACCACACACGGACCGAGCAGCGTGTCAACAGGCAGGAGCAGCCCAAAGAGGAGCTGCGTATTAAGGATTTCTGGACATGGGAGGAAATCCTTGACGGGAGAGGACCCTGGGCTAAACCAGGGGAGTGTAGCCGCCCAAAGGTGCAGCAGGAGAAGAGGAAACAGGAGCAGCCCAAAGAGGAGTACAGTATGGACTATACGACGTGGGAAGAAATAGACAGGTGGGCGGCTGACCCAGAGAGAGTGCCGGAGCCCGCCTGGGATTCACTGGAGCAGTGCGAAGAGGGCTATAGGAGAATGGAGTCGAAAAGAAGGACACGGCGGCGCAGAGCGAAGCCCGGGAATCAGCCCCAAAAATTTCTTGGGGGGGGCTATCAGGGAGTATGGCTACGCCAGGTAGGAGACCTGCGCAAACTCCCTGTGCTTACCGGGGGGCTAGAGAGACCGGGCAGGCACCGTGTTATGCAGTGATGCGCACGGTGTCCCCAGTGCGGGTGCATAGCCCGGTGCGGTATATTTCAGCTCCGCGTATCGGCCGGGCTAGATTGAGCGTCGAGCCAAATGCCATGAAGCCGGCTCTACGCATCTGGTCCCCAGTGCGTCTCCTTGGGCCGGCTTACATGGCACCAGCCTTGCGCTCGGTGTCTCCGGTTCGCCTACATAGCCCAGTGCGGGCTATTCCACCTCGCAGCACTGGCAGGGCAACCGAGAGTATTCAACCAGGTAAGGTTGGGCAGGCTCGGTGCTCAAGAGCTCCAGTGCGCCTGCACGGTCTGGTCTATCCAGTACCACCTCCACACCCCAGCCCTCCGGTAGCAGCTCCCCGCACTAGGCTTCCTGTGCGTGTCCTCGGCCCAATACCACCAGTGCCAGCACCACGCATCAGGCCTACAGTGCGCCTCGCTTCTCCTGCCCTGTCGGAGCCTTTCTCCTCTCCAGCGCTGCCGGAGCCTCCTGCCTGTTCGGAGCAGCCTGAGCTGCTAGTCTGCATGGAGCAGCTAGAGCTGCCAGTCTGCATGGAGCAGCCAGAGCTGCCAGTCTGCATGGAGCAGCCAGAGATGCCAGTCTGCATGGAGCAGCTAGAGCTGCCAGTCTGCAAGGAGCTGCCAGTCTGCATGGAGCAGCTAGAGCTGCCAGTCTGCAAGGAGCTGCCAGTCTGCATGGAACAGTCAGAGCTGTCAGTCTGCAAGAAGCCGCCAGAGCTGTCAATCTGCATGGAGCAGCCAGAGCCGCCAGTCAGCATGGAGCAGCCAGAGCCGTCAGTCAGCATGAAGCAGCCAGTGCCGTCAGTCTGCCAGGATCTGCCAGACAGCCAGACTCTTCCAGATCTGCCAGTCAGCCAGACTCTTCCAGATCTGCCAGTCAGCCAGACTCTTCCAGATCTGCCAGTCAGCCAGACTCTTCCAGATCTGCCAGTCAGCCAGACTCTTCCAGATCTGCCAGTCAGCCAGACTCTTCCAGATCTGCCAGTCAGCCAGACTCTTCCAGATCTGCTAGTCAACCAGACTCTTCCAGATCCGCCAGTCAGCCAGGATCTGCCGGATTCAACTGTCTGGCTGGGCTTCATCTCGGTACTGGGCTTCCTCTCAGTACTGGGCTTTCTCTCAGTACTGGGCTGTCCCTCAGTCCCGATCTGCCCCTCAGTCCCGAGCTGCCCCTCAGTCCCGAGCTGCCCCTCAGCCACGAGCTGCTCCTCAGTTCAGTGGGGTTCTGGGTGAGGACTATTCGGCCATGGTCGGCGGCGAGGGTGGATCATCCCAGGACGCGAAGGGGAGGAACTATGACATTTATGGAGTGGGGTCCACGTCCCGAGCCGGAACCGCCACCATGGACAGACGCCCACCCGGACCCTCCCTATGGTTTTGAGGTGCGTTCGGGAGTCCGCGCCTTAGGGGGGGGGGTTCTGTCACGCCTTGGTCTTAGTATTTTGTGTTTTAGTTAATTAGTTGGTCAGGCCAGGGTGTGACATGGGTTTATGTTTGTTGTATTTCTTAGTGGGATTTTTTAGTTATTGGGATTGTGGCTGATTAGGGGTGTGTGTTACATAGGTTTGGCTGCCTGAGGCGGTTCTCAATCAGAGTCAGATGATTCTCGTTGTCTCTGATTGGGAACCGTATTTAGGTAGCCTAGGTTTCACTTTGTATTTCGTGGGTGATTGTTCCTGTCTCTGTGTTAGTGTTCACCAGACAGGTGGTATAGGTTTTTCACGTTCCGTTTGTTGTTTTTGTTATTTCATGTATCGTCATTTTGTTCTATTAAAAACATGAGTAACCAACACGCTGCATTTCGGTCCGACTCTCTTTCGACAAACGAAGAACGCCGTTACACCATGACTGCACGGCCAGGCATGACTCCAACACCATCATTAAGTTTGCTGATGACACAACAGTGGTAGGCCTGATCACCGACAATGATGAGACAGCCTGTTGGAAGGAGGTCAGAGATCTGACCATGTGGTGCAAAGATAACAATCTCTCCCTCAACGTAATCAAGACAAAGAAGATGAGTGTGGACTACAGGAAAAGGAGGGCTTGTAAGTAAACATTTCACTGTAAGGTTACCTGTTGTATTGGGCGCATGTGACAAATACAATTTGATTTGATTTGATGTCAAGAACAGCTCAAATAAGCAAAGACAAATGACAGTCCATCATTACTTTAAGACATGAAGGTCAGTCAATCCGGAAAATGTCAATAAGTTTCTTCAAGTGCAGATGCAAATACCATCAAACGCTATGATGAAACTGGCTCTCATGAGGGTTGCCACAGGAAAGGAAGACCCAGAGTTACCTCTGCTGCAGAGGATAAATTCATTAGAGTTACCAGCCTCAGATTGCAGCCCAAATAAATGCTTCACAGAGTTCAAAGTAACAGACACATCTCAACATTAACTGCATGAATTAGGCATTCATTGTCGCGTTGCTGCAAAGAAACCACTACTAAAGCACACCAATAAGAAGAAGAGACTTGCTTGGGCTAAGAAACACGAACAATGGACATTAAACGGGTGTAAATCTGTCATTTGGTTTGATGAGTCCAAATTTGAGATTTTTGGTTCCAACTGCCATATCTTTGTGAGGCGCAGAGTAGGTGAACGGATGATCTCCGCATGTGTGGTTCCCACTGTGAAGCATGGAGGAGAAAGTGTGACACTGTCTATGATTTATTTAGAATTCAAGACACACTTAACCAGCATGGATACCACTGTCTTCTGCAGCGATACTCCATCCTACCTGGTTTGCGCTTAGTAGGACTATCATTTGTTTTTCAACAGGACAATAACCTAACACATCTCCAGGCTGTGTAAGGGCTATTTGACCAAGGAGATTGATGGAGTGCTGCATCAGATGACCTGACCTCCCCAGTCACCTGACCTCAACCAAATTGAGATGGTTTGGGATGAGTTGGACCGCAGAGTGAAGGAAAAGCAGCCAACATGTAACGTGTGCGCTGGGAGTCGGGAAGCAAGATCAGGGAGTGAATAATTTAATAAATATATTAAACATAATACAAAACAAGAAACACGAACAACACACAGACAGGAAACTGAAAGAGAAACAATAACACCTGGGAAGGAACCAAAGGGAGTGACATATATAGGGAAGGTAATCAGGCACGCGCTGGTGTGTGCAATGATGGTGACAGGTGTGCGCCATCACAAGCAGCCTGTTGACCTAGAGGCCAGAGAGGGAGTATACGTGACACAACAAGTGCTCAGTATATGTGGGAACTCCTTCAAGACTGTTGGAAAAGCATTCCAGGTGAAGCTGGTTGACAGAATGCCAAGAGTGTGCAAAGCTGTCATCAAGGCAAAGGGTGGCTACTTAAAAGAATCTCAAATATACAATTGATTTGATTTGTTAAACACTTTTTTGGTTACTACATGATTCCATATGTGTTATTTCATAGTTTTGATGTCTTTACTATAATTCTGCAATGTAAAAAACAGTAAAAATAAAGAGAAACTCTTGAATGAGTATGTGTGTCCAAACTTGACTGGTACTGTAAGTAAATGCACCTTTGGCAGTGATTACAGCTGTGAGGCTTTCTGGGTAGGTCTTTAAGAACTTTTCACATCTTGATTGTGTAACATTTGCCCAGTATTCTTTTTCAAAAATACTTCAAGCGGCCTCCCGGGTGGCGCAGTGGTTAAGGGTGCTGTACTGCAGCGCGAGCTGTGCCATCAGACTCTGGGTTCGCGCCCAGGCTCTGTCGTAATCGGCCGCAACCAGGAGGTCCGTGGGGCGACGCACAATTGGCCTAGCGTCATCCGGGTTAGGGAGGGCTTGGTCGGTAGGGATGTCCTTGTCTCATCGCGCACCAGCGACTCCTGTGGCGGGATGGGTGCAGTGCGCGCTAACCAAGGTTGCCAGGTACACAGTGTTTCCTCTGGCACATTGGTGTGGCTGGCTTCCGGGTTGGATGTGCGCTGTGTTAAGAAGCAGTGCGGCTGGTTGGGTTGTGTATCGGAGGACGCATGACTTTCAACCTTCGTCTCTCCCGAGCCCGTACGGGAGTTGTAGCGATGAGACAAGATAGTAGCTACTACAACAATTAGATACCACGAAATTGGGAGAAAAAGGGGTAAAAATTCACACACAAATAATAAAAAAAACAACAACAACAAAATACTTCAAGCTCTGTCAACTAAGTTGTTGATCATTGCTAGACAACGATTTTCAGGACCTGCCGTAGATTTAAATCAAAACTGTAACTCGGCCACTCAAACATTCACTGTGTTCTTGGTAAGCAACTCCAGTGTAGATTTGGCCTTGTGTTTTCAGTTATTGTCCTGCTTAAATATGAACTCATCTCCCAATGTCTTGTGGAAAACAGACTGAACCAGGTTTTCCTCTGCACTCTGTGGTCCAACTCAAAATCTAGGATTTTGCCTGTGCTTAGCTCCAGTCCTTAACGATTACAACAATAGCCATAACATAATGCAGCTACCACTGCAGAGATGAGGTAGTCATTCTAAAATAGTGTTAAACACTATTATTTCACACAGAGTGAGTCCATGCAGCTTATTATGTGACTTGCTAAGCACATTTTTACTCATGAACTTATACAATAACAAAGGTGTCAAATACTTATTGACTCAAGACATTTCAGCTTTTAATTTTTAATTAATTTGTAAAAAATAAATAAAAACATGATTCCACTTTGACATTATAGGGTATTGTGTGTAGGCCAGTAACCCCCCCAAAAAATCTACATTTAATCCATTTTAAGTTCATGTGGTATCACAACAAAATGCGGAAAAAGTCCAATTTCTGAAGGCACTGTATCACTGATAGGTGATATACCATTTACCCAAAAAGTATTTTTATGTCTTTCTCTTGTTATTGTATGGTTCTCTGATCCCTCCTTCCCCTTCCGCCAACAGACTCCGAGGCTGGTATGGTGACAGTGAACCGCTGCCTGGATGCAGCCAAGGCATGTAATGTTGACGACCTGTGCCAGAAGCTCCGCACAGAGTACGTATCTGCCTGCATCAAGCCCTCGGCCAAGTCTGGCCTCTGCAACAAGGCCAAGTGCAGCAAGGCCTTACGCCGGTTCTTTGATCGCATCCCTCCAGACTACACGCATGAGCTACTCTTCTGCCCCTGCACGGACACTGCATGCGCAGAGCGACGCAGGCAGACCATAGTTCCCGGCTGCTCCTTCGAGGGCTCGGAAAAACCCAGCTGCCTGACACAGATGCGTATTTGCAAGGCTGACTATGTGTGCAGGTGAGTGAGACGCTCCAATAACACAACATACTGACTTATATCCTTTGGGACATAGAGCACAATGAGCTGTTTACTGTACCACTTCTTTCTGTTCTTGGTCAAGTTGTGCCTCAGCTCGCTCCCAGAGAGGTAAATCTCTGCCAGCTCATCTCTTCCAGTCTTGTACTCTCAGAGTATAAGATGTTTAACAGTGGCTCCCAAACTTGTTGTCACTTTTAAAGAAAAACTGTGACCCTCCAACTCAACCAAACAAAGACATTCTTTAGTCCTGACCCAGACAGTACCAGCTGTGACCAACCAGTGGGGCCATGACCCATTATTTGGGAACCACCACTCTATCAACACACAAAACAGAACAAGCAAACCACTCAATCAACAAAATGGTTCAATAGTCTACCCCCAACCCCCCTGGAGAGTGTGGCTGCAATAACACATCAAATATTTAACACAGATAAAACATAAGATGGATTAGAGTTATCGCTCATTGCAATTGTTGGTCATGAACATTATTTTCACCCCCCCTTTTACTGCTCTGGGGCTGAACTAATGATTCTGGCTTGTGGAATGAAACAAATAAAATAAACCAATGCCCCTCACTGCAGTTTGCCACATAGCCTTAAACATACGAGTGTTGTACCAAATCTATAGCACATGGAGATAGCGAAACCCTCTCTTCCTCCAGTGAAAACCATTCAATAAAACATGCTATCTTTACGGTATGCCATCATTGTAATTGGTGTCCGGCCCTTGCTCACTGCTAAACAGTGCTAGTTGTATTGGCTCTGTATAGGTCCCGCCTGGCTCAGTTCCAGTACGACTGCCAACCAGCCGAGTCGTCTGCCAACGGTTGCAAGCAGGGGAACTATGGAGCCTGTCTACTCGCCTACACAGGCCTGATAGGTGGGTACAGAGATGGAGAGAGCGAATGTGAAACGGATGGGAGAAAGCCGAACATGTGGAGGAGAGGGTAAATCGATGAATAAAGAACAGGAGAAAGAGAAAATTAAGTGTTTAACATACAGAATGTGAGTGGAGAAAATGTAACTAGCCTACAGTGTACTGAAATGGAGAAAGCAGTTAGATACAGGGGAAATGAGGAGTGAGGGAAGGATAGAAAAGGTAAACTAATGAATAAAGAACAGGAGAAAGAGTGAAAGGAAATTATTACTTTGGCGGGGAAGTGAAAGTTGCTATTTAAAGGAGCTACATGTAACAATTTACCAATAATTCAGATTCCCTTGTGGTTTTCAAAATATATCTTAGAAATAGCATAAATAGCTTATGCACTGCTTTCTGACCTTATCATAACCCAAATTACATCTGCTGCATGGGCGAAAGGTAATGTTATGTTGTTTATGTTTGCAACCTTACGAACGAGAACCAATCATGAAACAGGAAGATGCTGATGCATGTACCTACACGGAAACTATTTTCTATCTGCAGGTGGAAATGCTAGATGTACCTTCTTTAATACTGTAGGCCTATAATGAATGAGTTTGAGTAGGATTTGAGTGGATCTTATTTGTGAAGGTTTAAAGCAGTACAGATATAGAATCTTAATTTGAACCGTATTGTCGTAGAAAAACAATCCTGCAGCAACAGGATTTCAAAGTTTAGTCCATAACGTTGCTTGATCAGTGATTAGGCTATTAGCTTTGTTTTATGCACTCGCTCAAAGAACGTCCGCTTCTTTTTCATGCTCTTCAAAAGAGCACAAAGCGACCTAATGCATTTCAAGAGCTTCCTATGGTGCCCTTCAGCACAAACAAACACTTGGCATTTTCATTCCTGGCCTGTATTTATTAAGCACTTGAAAACTTTCCACTCCATTTCAGAACTTGGGAGAGAAATGGCACAACAAACACTTCTAAACGTTTTCAAAGGAAGCACAAATTGAAGCGTCTTTGACTTCATAAAAACAAGCAACAGATCACTGGCAAGAATTACCCTCAACACACTTGCATTTCTGCTAATTTCTTGAACAGTATTCCACCTTACATTGTGCGAGTGAACTGTGAATTGCAAATACTGTTCATAAATGTTTTAGTTTCTATAACATTGTAAAAACAGTCTTGTAACAATCGGTCTTTGGAGGGAATAAATATTTGATACTGAACTGAGCACACATTGTTTCTACAGGCAGCTCGATAACTCCCAACTATGTGGATAACTCCACGTCTAGCGTGGCCCCATGGTGCTCCTGCTCTGCCAGTGGGAACCAGAGAGAAGAGTGCTCCGACTTCCTGGAATACTTCACCGACAACGTCTGTCTCAGTGAGTGGCTCCCAATGGCTCCTAATCCATCAAGTCATCACTGAAAGCAGTCTCCAGTGACTTAGGCTGGAGGTTCCATAGGGCTCTGGTCAAAAGCAGTGCACTATATAGGGAGTAGGGTTTAATATGGGATGCAGCCTTAGTGTAGGGTTGTGTTCACTAGGCATGAAATGAAGGAAAACAGCCCAAGGTACTATCTGAACTTTTGGAAATATTTTGAAACAGTTTACTATGGTGTTTCCTAATGAACATGTTTGCAAGGTTTAGACTAGGGAAGAACAAGAGCAACATCATCTTGTATCTCAAAAAAGCGCTATTTCTATAAAGTATTGTTCCTTACGTTCTAATGGTACATGATATGGGGCGGTTTCGTGGAAGGTAGTGATCACTTACAGTTGAATAGCCATCGTGATTGTTAGCGTGAATGTGTGACATCTGTAGCAGGTTTTAGGGGATAAAGCAGAACTCCATGAGTTCTGGACATTTTGCCTGTCAGTGTTTTGTCATGTTTCATGTGCAGTAGCCTACACTCTTAGAAAAAAGCGTTCCAAATGGTTCTTCGACTGTCCCCATAGGAGAACCCTTTTTTGGTCTCAGGTAGAACTATTTTGGGTTCCATGTAGAACCCTCTGGGGAAAGGGTTCTACATGGAACCAAAAGTGTTAGGTTCTAGATAGCACCTATTTTTTCTAACTATGTACTGGTAAATGTATTTACGACACTTGATTTAGATTTTTGCTTAGATTTATTTTCTCTCTGAGGAATGATTCATCCAACACTATGGTTTTCTATTACAATAATTGGTCTGCGCAACAATGCCTTTAGAAATATTCAACTTGTTTTTTTCTTGACGATGGAAATAAGGGATGATGTTACTCCTTGTTGAACCTAGCCTATTTTCATTGATGAATGCCTGCTGTATCCTTTGTAATTCCACCTGGGTGTTCACAGTGCCTTCCCTGAGTGAAAAGGAAATAGGTTATCCCTGTGATTCTGAAGTAATCACTTATTTATGAATTCACCCTCTCTGTCTTAACGACTTGTGCATTTATTCCTGTTTTAACAGTTGATGTAAATATTGGCATAGAAGACTCAACCTACAAATTTAACCCCTAATGGCACAGTAATAATTGCGTTATTACATGTAATAAGTGTAATATCCCCTCACATGATGGGAGACAAGCTAGTTCCACCATGGTTTACAGAAAGGGAAACAAGGATGAAAGACAATATGGTGCTTGTGCGATATGTTTATGATCCCTTGTAGAAGATGAAGAGTGCTTTCAACCACATGAACCAGACCTTCACTTTCAGCTTTGTTTCGGGAGCATCATGCGTCAGCACCGTGACTCAGTACACGCATTTCCCTGGGATTTTTTCTCTCTCACCCTAATGGTCTTCCATTTCTATTCCAATTTTGCTTATGCCCTTTCTATGTAGTGAATACTTAATTGTCCTTATTATTGACTTTGCTACAGTGTTTTTCATCTGACCTGTTTAAACAGACAGGGGCTATCTTCTTCCCGGAGAGCGCAAGGTAAATCTGGTTTCCACCTGATAGTATGGGCACAAAGTCAAAATGAGATTTTTGGTCTTCATTTAAGGTTAGAGAAAGACATAAGGTTTGAAGCATGGTTATGGTTAAGGTTAGGTTTAAAATGAAATTGTAGAAATAGGCAGGCTTTATGACTTTGTGGCTGTGGTAAATGGTGACGACAAGTAACTCTAAAGCCATCAGATAGCCTCTCCTCTCATCGCTTTGCCTCTCCTCTCTTCTCCTCAGTGGCCTCTCCTCTCCTCAGTGGCCTCTTCTCTCCATGACAAAAAAAGACACAGAGTGAGGGTCCAGTCTTGTTTGGCCAATGCCACTCGTCTGTGAGTTAATGAGAGGATGTGGAGAGGCAGGTGCAGTTGGAGAAACCTGAAGAGAATACTGAGTATTCGCCTTTTCTTCTCCACCGAGCAAATCCAAACTTGCCAGAGCCAAGCCGCTCAGGCAGAATGCAGAATGGGTCCTGACTGTGCAGTAACTGAATGTGGGCGTGATTGGAAATTGATGAAGACGTGTCAGGTCCATTTCGGGAGCCTTGAGTCAAATTGTCTCTTTTCAAACTGTGGCTGTTGTCATCTTGTTCAACAGGGAATGCCCTCCTGGCATTTGGGAGCGGGACAGATATGGCGCCCACTCCCAGTCTATCGGGACTGCTCAGCCCTGCCGCAGGCAGAGAGAACCATGCCACCACCCCTCTGCCTGCTACCGTGGAGACCACACGGAATGTTCCGGACCCAATTATACCAACACAGGTGTGGTGATTGTTTCATCAGGGTCAGAGCGAGAATGGGATAAAATAGATACTTGTTCAGTTGTTTGTACAGTATAAAGATTTGCCTAGAGTTGAAACCTTTGCCAGTTAAGTTCAGGGAGGTTACAGTTGCATATTTACAGTACTCCCACCCGATCACCTTTGACCTTTGAAATTTGAATCAGAATGATGGAGCATATCTTAGATTTGGCCCTCGACAGTGAATAATACCTCCCTAGTTTTGTTCTGTTCTGTTTCAGGCTTACCATGTGGGCTTCAATGTTTTTTGGTCAACATTGATTTCTCTTTCTCACCCTTAGGCCAGCGGAAATGACCGACTGTGGGGAGATTCTACCCTCCCATTGGATGGGCTCCCAAACTCTGCCCCCGCACTTGGCCTTCTGCCTCCAACGGCCTTTACCGGCCTTGTGCTCCTACCTCTGCTCTTATATGGACATTAAAGGAGGAAGCACTGCCAAGGACCACCCATAGAGCAGATGGGATGATTTGTTGACAAATTCTAGAGAAATTTGACTCTTTGGCCAATAGGCTTCTCCTCCTCCGAAACATGTACAGCATAGTCGTTTTTATATTTTTGTGTCTTAGTGGTTCAACTGCATCTGCGAGCCCTTTAAGTGTACAGAGAGGGACTGAGACAGATTGAAACCAATCTGTACACTTGTACATTGTTATCGCTTCAAGTCAAGATAAAAGTACTTTTTATGTGGACAAACCTACCATCCAGCTATCCAAGCACATCCATTGTTTTCAAGAGTGAATTTAAAAAGCACCATTGGAAACTACGCGGTTATCCATTAAGATCTATATATAAATGGAAAGCTCTTAGCTAAAATGTTGCCAATGAACTGCGAAACTTTGTCTTTATTTGGTACTCAACTGCACAAACTGATTGGAAAAGACCCTTGAGGATATAAGTGCTTTAATACCGTTCGCTTTGACTTGACTGAAGGAGGAACATTATTTCTAATCAATACTCGAATGGTAGAGATGGACAATGGAGCTACGGCTTATTCAGCCATTCTGGACAAATACCCTGACTCAGATCATTCCGAGTGCTGTCGGCTACAAGAGATGTGGACACCTCAGAATACCTGGATCTAATGATTATCATGCCCGCAGTGAAGATTGGGCTCTTTGTCTACTGCCAATTCATTTGTTCTCACTAATGATTAGCTAAGTGTTCATTATAAAACACTTTCTTCTCCTTTGTTGAAATGAAGTTATGAGCAAACAGATTCTCTTTGTGTACAGTACCATTGTTCTGCAATTGTGTGGAAGCACTGCCCTCTGTTCCTCATTGTGTAAATGGACATTGTTTAAAGGGTGTCGGAATCGGTATGCCATATAGGAAGAAAGACTTGTGTCTCAAAATTTCGGGCTAAATTTGACCCTTTTCACACTACTGAGCCGAGCCAAGAGAAGCCAAGGTGTACTGTGCTGGCCTCAACGCAGCCACCATAGTTGCTGAAACCATGCTGGAATGCACAATGTGAAAAGAAAATGCCAGAGCCAAAAGCAGAGTACAGTTTGGGTCAGCACAATAGTGTGAAATGCGGTATATATTACCTGTTCATAATAAAAAGATGGTCATGAATGATGTTATCGGGAGGACGGAAATTTTCCAATGTCATAGGAATCATTTGAATTGCTGCCAATAAAAGCTGTCAGAAAATCCAATGCTTCTCTCTTTCCGAATATACAGTAAATGTCCTGTTCAGTGATTGGACAATAAACATCCTTATCAGTTCTTCAAAAAAGCAATTAGATTATGACAATTCAAGCAGATTTCTATCCCATAGAGCTTTTGCTGAGTACAGTAATATGTCTATTTGTTTATGTTTGTTCGAATATTAATTGGACCATAGGGGTATGGGTTGGATGCAATTAACGGCTTGATTAATTAAAGTTGAAAAGTTGAGGTCTTATCAGGCACCGTATACGCAAAGAACACTAATGACAACTCTAAGTATTCTGCACATTTCAATAATGGAAGAGAAGGATGCCTTGGAGAGCGCCATGATTAGAAAATAAACAGAGAAGTAGCTGTAAGGCAGAATCAGTCAGGTGAATCCAAGCCGTTTCACTCTCAAAAACAACCGTCTGGTGGCCAGCTCTTCTATGAAAAATTATTTGGAAACCAGGGAGTGAGTTGACAGTGTGTATTACTACTGTAAGCAAAGGGCTTTATACAGAAATTCAGCTTTACAGTGTGATTGAAATTTAAAGGCAATCCCTCTCATTGCTAATGGAGCAGTGCACACGCTCCGGCACTCCACATCCTTTAAACCTCTCTGCTCTCACATGAAAAAAAAACTGCTGCTCCGAATTCGCTCCATTCATTAAAATCACAATTCAACCAACACCCATCTATTTTTGTGACTACCTGGAACTACCATTTGGTTTTGAAGTTCTGAAACAAAACTCTAGTATTTTAATGAACATGAAAAGGTGAATGTTAGAAGCACTCATAATTTCATGTCATATTAAACAGCATATTAACACCCTAAATAGGTCAGGAACCAGATAGGGAGCCTATTATTTCAATTATTTCAAGGCTATAGCCTACAAAGAAATACATTGTGAAGCATTTGCGAGTGCGACACTAGGCTGATAATGTAAAGGAAGTTTGTTCTGAAGTGTCTATTCTATATGTGAGAGATATAAGAAAGATCAGGAAACAAATTGCCACGACTTCCGCCGAAGTTGGCTCCCCTGCCTGTTCGGGCGGTGCTCGGCAGTCGTCGTCACCGTCCTACTAGCCACTACCGATCCCTTTTTCGTTTGTCTGTTGGTTTTGTCTTATTAGTTTCACCTGTGTGTATTTTAGTTTAATTAGCGTCCTTTTATATAGTAGGTTGTCCCGCCCTTGTTTTGTACGGGATTGTGTTTGTTACTCTGTTGTATGGTGGTTTTCGTGTATGTATTCTCCGGACTATTTTAGTCCTGTGTTTGGGCTGGTCAATTGTATGCGCCCTGTGTGTTGGCGTGACCGTTTTTGTGCGCCGGAGAATAAATTGACAATCTACTGAACCCTGCTGCCTGATTCCACCCACCACCCTAGTAAATCGTGACAGAATCCCGCACCCAACGCAATGGAATCAGCAGGAGCAGCCGCGTCTCCTCTCCCATCGATGGAGGAGAGGGTCCTCCATCACACCAGCGTGCTTCACAGGATTTTTTCGGCCATGGACCAAATGATGGAGAGGATGGATCGATGGGAGAGGAGTGGCCTTTCCACCTCATCTCCAGCACCCCCTCCTTCAGCACCTCCTGTTCCTGCGACCACATCTGGCTCCGGGGCTCTGCGGTTGACGCTCCCACGGGAGTATGACGGAACGGCGGCTGGGTGCCAGGGTTTCCTTCTCCAACTGGAACTATACCTGGCTACCGTGCTCCCTTCAGAGAGGAGAGCGTGAGCGCCCTCGTCTCCTGCTTGACTGGGCGTGCCCTCGAGTGGGCCAACGCAGTGTGGAATGCTCCGGACTTGTCGAGGGATAATTACCCAGAGTTCACCCGCCGATTCCGAGCTGTGTTTGACCATCCACCAGAGGGTCGGGCGGCGGGTGAACGGCTGTTCCATCTGCGTCAGGAGACGAGGAGCGTGCAGGACTTTGCTCTGGAGTTCAGGACCTTGGCCGCAGGAGCAGGGTGGAACGACAGGGCCTTGATAGATCATTTCCGATGCAGTCTCAGGGAGGACGTCCGCAGTGAGCTGGCATGTCGGGACACCACCTTCACACTGGATGAACTCATTGACTTGGCTATCCGTCTCGACAACCTGCTGGCTGCCCGCGGGCGTTTGGATCAGGTCCTGTCTTTTCTACTTCCCAGCCCTCCTGTCCCTATCCCTATGGAATTAGGAGGGGCGGCTTCGAGGGGACCGGGGGAGGAGAGTCCTCCAGCACCAGTTGTGGTCGACGAGGGCACACGGCCGACCGGTGCTGGAGGAACTCGTCTGGGAGTCGGGAGAGCAGGCGGAGCACTACTCGATCATCCCAGGTGAGTAAGCACCAGATCACCCAGAGCTTCCTGTCGGTCATATGTATGTGTTGACTTCTTTCCCTGGGTTTTTCCCTCTCTACAGCATAAGGCGCTAGTCGATTCAGGCGCAGCTGGGAATTTCATGGATCGTGGGCTTGCGTTAAGGCTAGGGATTCCCCTGGTGTCGTTAGACCTACCTTTCCCCGTGCACTCCTTAGATAGCCGACCATTAGGGTCAGGAGTAGTTAGGGAGGCTACGGTGCCGCTGGACATGGTAACGCAGGGGGATCATAAGGAGCAGATTAGTCTGTTCCTTATAGATTCACCTGCGTTCCAGTGGTGTTGGGAATTCCCTGGCTAGATCAACACAACCCGGTGATTTCCTGGCGACAGGGGGCTCTTAAGGGGTGGTCAGAGTAGGTGTATAGGAGTTGCCGTTGATGCGACTACGGTGGAGTCCAGACCAGGTTTCCACCGGGGGCATTCCCTCTGAATATGCCGATTTGGCTATCGCCTTCAGTAAAAAGAGGGCGACCCAATTACCACCCCATCGTCAAGAGGACTGCGCGATAAACCTTCTGGAGAACGCTGCACTTCCTAGGAATCACGTGTATCAATTGTCCCAGGAGGAGACGGTAGCGATGGAAACAAATGTTACTGAATCGCTGGGACAGGGGTACATTCGGCCTTCCGCATCACCCGTCTCCTCGAGCTTCTTTTTTGTGAAGAAGAAGGATGGAGGTCTGCGTCCGTGCATTGATTATAGAGGTCTAAATTCCATCACAGTGGGGTTTAGTTACTCACTACCTCTCATCGCTACGGTGGTGGAATCATTTCACGGGGTGCGCTTCTTCACAAAACTGGACCTGAGGAGCGCGTACAATCTGGTGCGTATCCGGGGAGGAGATGAGTGGAAAACCGCATTTAGTACTACATCTGGTCATTATGAGTACCGCGTCATGCCATATGGGTTGAAGAATGCTCCAGCTGTCTTCCAATCCTTCGTAGATGAGATTCTCCGAGACCTGCTCGGGCAGGGAGTGGTAGTGTACATCGATGACATCTTGATCTATTCTGCCACACGCGCGGCGCATGTGTCTCTGGTGCGTAAGGTACTTGGGCGACTGCTGGAGCATGACCTGTATTGCAAGGCGGAGAAATGTGAGTTTTTCAAACAGTCTGTTTCCTTCCTGGGGTATCGTATTTCCACCTCCGGGGTGGTGATGGAGGATGACTGCGTTACAGCCGTGCGTAATTGGCCGACTCCGACCACGGTGAAAGAAGTGCCGCGGTTTTTAGGGTTTGCAATTACTACCGGAGGTTTATCCGGGGTTTTGGTCAGGTGGCTGCTCCCATCACCTCACTGCTGAAGGGAGGACCGGTGCTCTTGCGTTGGTCAGCAGAGGCGGGCAGAGCTTTCAGTCGTTTGAAGGCGCTGTTCACCAATGTGCCCGTGTTGGCACATCCGGACCCCTCTTTAGCGTTCATAGTGGAGGTGGATGCGTCCGAGGTGGGGGTCGGGGCCGTGCTGTCCCAGCGCTCGGGCGTGCCACCCAAGCTCCGCCCGTGTGCTTTCTTTTCGAGCAAGCTCAGTCCAGCGGAGCGAAACTATGACGTGGGGAACCAGGAGTTGTAAGCTGTAGTCAAGGCTCTGAAGGTGTGGAGACATTGGCTTGAGGGGGCGAAACACCCTTTTCTCATCTGGACTGACCATCGTAATCTCGAGTATATCCGGGCAGCGAGGAGACTAAATCCACGTCAGGCTCGATGGGCCATGTTTTTTTACCAGGTTTTGGTTTACCATCTCATACCGGCCAGGCTCCCAAGACACCAAAGCCGACGCGCTGTCCCGCCTCTATGATACCGAGGAGCGGTCCGTTGAGCAAACTCCCATCATTCCACCGTCATGTCTCGTGGCACCGGTGGTATGGGAGGTGGACGCGGAGATAGAGGAGGCCTCACGGTTAGAGCCGGCCCCCCCTAACTGTCCAGTAGGGACTCAGTACGTGCCGAGGGGGGTCCGGGATAAGCTGATCCGGTGGGCTCATACTCTCCCCTCCTCAGGTCATCCTGGCATCAAGAGGACAGTGCGGAGTCTTAGAGGGAGATACTGGTGGCCCACACTGGCTAAAGACGTGAGATTTTATGTCTCCTCCTGCTCAGGGTGTGCTCAGAGCAAGGCTCCTCGGCACCTGCCTAGGGGGAAGTTACAACACCTCCCCGTTCCACAACGGCCGTGGACACACTTATCGGTGGACTTTCTTACCGACCTTCCCCCGTCCCAGGGAAGTACAACAACACTGGTTGTTGTGGATCGGATTTCTAAGTCCTGTCATCTCATCCCGTTGCCCGGTCTCCCTACGGCCCTGCAGACTGCGGAGACCTTGTTTACCCATGTCTTCCGGCACTATGGGGTGCCTGAGGACATCGTTTCTGATCTCCAATTCACGTCCAGAGTGTGGAGGGCATTTATGGAGAGACTGGGGGTCTCGGTCAGCTTAACCTTAGGTTTTCACCCCGAGAGTAATGGGCAGGTGGAGCGCGTAAACCAGGATGTGGGCAGGTTTCTGTGGTCCTATTGCCGGGACTGGCCTGGTGAGTGGGCACAGTATGTTCCTTGGGCTGAACTCGCTCAGAACTCCCTACGCCACTCCTCAACTAACTTGTCCCCTTTTGAGTGTGTGTTAGGTTACCAGGCGGTCCTGGCCCCATGGCATCAGAGCCAGACTGAGGCTCCTGCGGTGGAGGAATGGGTACAGCGCTCCAAGGACACCAAGGACACCGCCTCCACCCGGATCGCCCGGCACCTTGTCCTCCGGGTCGTCCTCGAGGCCGGTGGCGGCTCGCTGCGGGGGCTGCGCGTCGGGGGGGGTACTGTCACGACTTCCGCCGAAGTTAGCTCCCCTGCTTGTTCGGGCGGTGCTCGGCGGTCGTCGTCACCGTCCTACTACCCACTACCGATCCCTTTTTCGTTTGTCTGTTGGTTTTGTCTTATTAGTTTCACCTGTGTGTATTTTAGTTTAATTAGCGTCCTTTTATATAGTAGGTTGTCCCGCCCTTGTTTTGTGAGGGATTGTTTTTGTTACTCTGTTGTATGGTGTTTTTCGTGTATGTATTCTCCGGACTATTTTAGTCCTGTGTTTGGGCTGGTCAATTGTATGCTCCCTGTGTGTTGGCGTGACCGTATTTGTGCGCCGGAGAATAAATTGACAATCTACTGAACCCTGCTCTCTGCGCCTGATTCCACCCAACACTCCTAGTAAATCGTGACACAAATACTGTGTATATTTTATTTACATGTATTTAACCCCTTATTTCTGTCACTAAACAGTCTCCATATATACTTCCATAATTTCGCCTGGTACCGGGGGACCGTTAGACGTGTGTAGAGCAAAACAACCAACACATACCAACTATTTAGTTTGTGAGAGTCTCACCTTTACACAGAGGGGACATATTAGTGTGTAGCCCAAACTGTTCGAATGCTAGAGACGGAAGTTGGCAGATCACCTGTACTAACTTCAAATGAGTCGTAGAGCAAAATAGAGAACACCATTGTGTTTGTGAGAGTCTCATCTTTCTGTAGAAAAGTTTGAAGGCGGACGCTATAGAGGATTTTGTGTGAAGACCGATTTTTGGGATGTCGCATGGTCTGAATCACATTTCACCGCAGATGCGGCAATTGTCACATCTGCTCCTGCCACGCCCCCTAGTGACATCCGTTGTCTGCAGCCATTCCCCTAGTTCTCCCTCTCTGTTTGTGATTGTGTGGTTGGAGACAGGTGTGCTGGAGTCAGAGCAGTTCCCCACCAGCTGCAACCACCAGCTTCAACCCGTTCCATAATCAAGACCTCTACAAAGTCCTGCCACTTCCACTCTGCCAGATCGTAATCTCCGTTCAGTCAGTCATGCTTCTAGGTGTTTGTTATTATTTAAGATCCTGTATCCTGCTGTGCCGGTTTCCTTGCCTGAGACTGTTTCTCCTCTTACTACAGTCTTGCTGCTCTGAATCTGGTTCCTGTCTCCTGTTCCACATCTCACCATCCTGCTACCCTGTTCTGGATTCAGCTCACCATCACTCCCTTGGATTCCCCTCCGGACCTGTTTACCCTGTCCCAACAGCTCACTCCAACCTCAGCCTCCACATCTGTTTTCCTACAACTCATCTGAACTTCCCTGGATCTGCACTTAATCTCTCCCTGTTACAATAAATATCTTGGTTCATTCATCCCTGTTCAACTTTGTATCATTGTGTTAAATCATTATAGTCAATAAATTGTGCAAATAGGCTGTGACTTGGAATTAAATACAAATGAAGCAAAAAGGCCTTTTTAGGCTCAGTCTACAGTACCTTTGAATTAATTTGTAGGAACAAGAGTTTGGTCAGAGTCTGTGGCTTGAAGCTCATGCGATGGTGTCTAGAGTGCAGGCCAGCAGCTGAGAATATCCTCTCTATGCTTGCAGAGCCACTGGGGATGCTAAACACCTACAGGTGTAACCCTATCAAAATGGAAATCTCCTTGAAAGTGGGAATAAAGATCGGCTCGTCAATACCTAGTCAGTTGAACAACTGAATGCATTCAACTGAAATGTGTCTTCCACATTTAACCCAACCCCTCTGAATCAGCTGCCTTAATCGTCACCCACGTCATCGGTGCCCGGGGAACAGTGTGTCTTGCTCAGGGATGTCAAGCTCATTGGGCCAAAGTCAATTTTGGCCTATTGTATAGATAATAGAACAAAAATTAACAAACATTTTAAGAGATCTGAGTTTTTATTTATAAATACAATGATGAACTTAGTTAGCTACCAACCTCGTTCCTTTCTGTTAACATGTGCATGGAGTAAGTACACTATCATGCTATTTCGCGAACAGTAGCTGAAGCACGGGGCTATAGCGGCACACAAGTACACTACAAATGCATGCTGGGTCGGGTATGCCCTGAGCTCGTGAAGTGAGCGCTACTGGAGTGAAATTGGAGCTGGCGAGAAGGCCGACAGGCTCCAGTCAAATTGGGCTCACTCCATTCCTGGCGCTGCTCTAGTTCCGCTCACATACTCTGTCGGAGACTGCATTCAAGGTTAACGCTGCGTACAAGGGTTCTTCCTTTAAAAGTTACAAGCTTATGCCGCAACCGTTAGTTGTAGATATTGGCATTCTGTCATTGCACCACACTATCACAAGGGGGAGTTAGAGCGCTGATCTATTGATAGTATAAACTGTGGCACAATTTCACTATCTTTTTGTAAATTAATGGAGGCATTATAAGAGTCTCTCTTCTCTGGCACTGGAGTCCTGCATCAGGCAACAACAACAAAAACTGTCAGCGGTCCTGAAGTTTTAAGATAGAACTTGTGTAAATATAATGGAGGAATAACACTTGACATGTGGACTGACGATTTTCGAAAAATAGGCACGGTGGGCTTTTGGTTTCTCTCCCTCTAAAAACAGAAATAAATAATTCTAAATAACGAACTGCCTTTATCTACAAATTAGTAAGAATGTCTCATCCCATGTTCAAGAATGGCCTTTTTCCCTTTATTAAGATTACAACCGCTCACTTTTGGTTATTTGAAAACAAAATCATCTCCAAAATATCGTTATTTTTTAAACAAGCCATAGAAAGTTGGTTGCAAATTCAGTTGATCCATCAGAAAATACAGAACAAATAAACTCAAATATACTAATTGATTAAAAAACATTATCAATTGGAACCTTTATCAAGTGGAAGGGGGGAAAAGTAAGGAACTTGTCTGTCGCCCTGAATTAAAGACCAACATTTGTTTAAGAAAATTGTGATAAATAAAAATATATACCAGTTACATTTAAGGACCAAAAAATTGACAAAAAATTGGTTTATGAATTGACATGCAATGTTTCCGTTTATTATAATCTACTGCAGGCCAAAAACCTATGGGTTTAACCTTCTGAATTAATGATTATATTGAAGATAGAAGCCGCCTCTTCATGAGTTCCGAGAGCCGATCTGTTATCCATCGATTATTATCATTATTAACCCTGCAGTATAATTATATAAAAGCCCCTTAGATATTCTGTGTTTTTATTTACAGTAGTGATGAACAGCTGGAGGCATTTTGTTTTTCACAAGCATAGCAGGCTGTGAATTCTGCAAACAACATTTCCAGGAAAGGCTATTAGCAGGACAATAGACTCTTCAACCTTTACAAAAGGATAATCTAATAGCTTGGCTATTGTAGGAGTGAAAAACAATCTCCCCAACTTGCAATGTATTAAGTACTCTAAAGTTTTACATTTCTAACTGTCATGAGTCCGACCGAGGGTGGCTTCCCTTCCCGGTCGGGTGGCGCTCGGTGGTCGTTGTCACCGGCCTATTAGCTGCCACTGATTGTCTTTCCTCCCCCTCCTTGTATGTTTACTGGTAGCACCTGTTTGTAATGATTAATTGGGCTTCTTTAGACAGCCGGCCCGCCTGTTTGTTGTGCGGGATTATTCATTGTAACCTTCTGCTCTGTAGTAGAGGAACGTGTTTGTTCCTGGTTGTGCATTTTCAGTTGTACATTTTTCATTCCACGTGTTTGGGGCCTTTATTATTGTTAGCACCCTGTGGTGCGTTGGAGCATTAAAAAGCACAGCATTGCACTCTCTGTCTCCTGCGTTTGACTCCACACCCATGACACCCGGAGCATTACAGAATCCTACACCAAAACATTGAATGGAGTCAGCAGGAGCAGCAGTCAGGGTTCTCCACCACACCACCGTCCTCCATCGGATCGGATCCGCGATGGATCAAGTGATGGAGAGAATGGACCGATGGGAGAGGAGTGGTCTCCTCTCTCCACCTTCGGCACCCCCTCTCCGGACTCCCCATCTCCCGACTCCAGCAGCCTCTGACGCTACTGAGGGCTTATGACGGAGCGGCGGCGGGTTGCCAGGGTTTTTGCTTCAGCTGGAGCTATACCTGGCTACCGTCAGACCCACTCCCTCGGGAGTGGAGAGGGTGAGTGTCCTCATCTCCTGCCTCACGGGTCATGCTCTGGAGTGGGCGAACGCAGTCTGGAATGGCCCAGACTCAGCGCGGGAGCACTACCCAGAGTTTTCCCGCCGCTTCCGTGCCGTGTTTGATCACCTTCCAGACGGCCGAGCGGTGGGAGAACGACTATTTCATCTCAGGCAGGAGAGGAGGCACGCCCAGGATTACGCGCTGGAGTCCCGGACCTTGGCAGCAGGATCTGGGTGGAACGACAGGGCCCTTATTGACCACTACAGGTGTAGTCTCCGGGAGGACGTCCGCAGGGAGTTAGCGTGTCGGGACAGCGCTCTTTCACTGGATGAGCTGATTGACATGTCCATTCGACTGGACAATCTGCTGGCTGCCCACGGGCGTTCGGAGCGGGTCTTGTGCGTTACACCACCCAGCCCCTCCGCTCCCATTCCGATAGAGTTGGGAGGGGCTGTGCCGAGGGGTACCGGAGGAGGAGGCCTTCCCTGCACCAACTGTGGTCGGAGAGGACACACGTCTGATCGGTGCTGGGGGGTCTGTCTGGGAGTAGTGATGGCAGGCGGAACGCTTCTCTATCACCCCAGGTGAGTCAGCATCAAACTCACCCAGAACCCCTTGTTGGCCACTTGTTTGTCTTAACTTTTGTCCTTCACTTTTTTCCCTCTTCCCAGCATAGGGCGCTAGTCGATTCAGGCGCAGATGGGAACTTTATGGATCGCGGACTCACCCTTAAGTTAGGGGTTCCGCTGGTACTGATAGATTCTCCTTTTCCCGTGCACTCCCTAGATAGCCGGCCATTAGGGTCAGGGATGGTCAGGGAGACCATGGTCCCAATGGACATGGTGACGCAGGGGAATCACAGGGAGCGTATCAGTCTTTTTATTATTGATTCGCCTGCATTTCCAGTGGTGCTGGGGATTCTCTGGCTGGCCCGGCACAATCCTAAAATTTCGTGAAGACAGGGGGTTCTCCAGGGGTGGTCAGAGGAGTGTTCTGGAAGGTGTTTGGGAGTTTCCATCGCTGCCACGTCGGTGGAGAGTCCAGACCAGGGTTCCACCGTGTGCATTCCCCCCGAGTATGCCGATTTGGCAATCGCTTTCAGTAAAGTGAAAGCGACTAAATTACCACCTTATTGACCGGGAAGGGATTGTACGATAGATCTCCAGGTAAACGCTGCACTTCCCAAGAGTCACGTGTACCCGTTGTCCCAGAAGGAGACGTTGGCGATGGAGACATATGTCACGGAGTCGCTGGAACAGGGGTACATTCGGCCCTCCATCTCACCCGTCTCCTCGAGTTTCTTTTTTGTGAGGAAAAAGGAGGGAGGTTTACGTCCGTGTATTGATTATAGAGGTCTAAACGCCATCACAGTGGGGTATAGTTACCCTCTACCTCTCATCGCTACGGTGGTGGAATCATTTCACGGAGCGCAGTTCTTCACAAAACTGGATCTCAGGAGCGCGTATAGTCTGGTGCGTATTCGGAAGGGAGACGAGTGGAAAACCGCATTTAGTACCACATCAGGCCACTATGAGTACCTCGTCATGCCGTGTGGGTTAAAGAATGCTCCAGCCGTCTTCCAATACTTCGTAGACGAGATTCTCAGGGACCTGTGCGGACAGGGAGTGGTGGTTTATATCGATGACATTCTGATCTACTCGGCCACTCACACCGTGCATGTGTCTCTGGTACGTAAGGTGCTTGGTAGACTGCTGGAGCATGACCTATACGTAAAGGCTGAGAAATGCGTGTTCTCTAAACGAGCCGTCTCCTTTCTGGGTTATCGCATTTCCACCTCAGGGGTGGTGATGGAGGGCGACCGCATTAGGGCCGTACGTAATTGGCCGACTCCGACGACGGTAAAGGAGGTGCAGCGGTTTTTGGGTTTTGCCAACTACTACCGGAGGTTTATCCAGGGTTTTGGCCAGATAGCGGCTCTCATTACCTCACTGCTGAAGGGGGGCCCGGTGTGGTTGCAGTGGTCAGCAGAGGCGGACGGAGCTTTCAACAAGTTGAAGGCGCTGTTCACTGATGCGCCCGTGTTGGCGCATCCGGACCCCTCTCTAGCATTCATAGTGGAGGTGGACGCGTCCGAGGCTGGTGTGGGTGCCGTGCTATCACAGCGCTCGGGTACGCCACCAAAACTCCGCCCCTGCGATTTTTTCTCAAGGAAGCTCGGCCCAGCGGAGCGTAACTATGATGTGGGGGACCGGGAGTTGCTAGCGGTGGTTAGAGCTCTGAAGGTGTGGAGACACTGGCTTGAGGGGGCTAAGCACCCCTTTCTCATCTGGACCGACCACCAGAATCTAGAGTATATTCGGGCAGCTAGGAGACTTAACCCACGTCAGGCAAGGTGGGCCATATTCTTCACCCGGTTCCATTTTTCATTGTCGTATAGACCGGGCTCCCAGAATGTAAAGGCTGACGCACTGTCCCGTCTTTACGACACGGAAGATGGGTCCACCGAACCTACTCCCATCCTTCCCGCCTCAAAACTGGTAGCACCAGTGGTATGGGAGGTGTCCTCAGTGTCCAGCGGGGCGTAAGTACGTGCCGTTTGGTGTTCGGGACAAACTGATTCGGTGGGCTCACGTCCTACCCTCCTCGGGTCTCCCTGGGGTGCCGAGGACAGTGGGGAGCCTTCGGGGGAGGTATTGGTGGCCTACTTTGGCAAAGAACGTTAAGGGTTATGTCTCCTCCTGTTCGGTGTGCGCCCAGAGTAAGCCTCCTAGGCACCTTCCTCGAGGGAAGTTACAACCCCTCCCCGTTCCACAACGGCCATGGTCACATCTATCCGTAGATTTCCTGACCGATATTCCGCCGTCTCAGGGGAACACCACGGTTCTAGTGATTGTGGATCGGTTCTCTAAGTCCTGCTGTCTCCTCCCGTTGCTCGGTATCCCTACAGCCCTACAGACTGCAGAGGCATTATTCACCCATGTCTTTCGGCACTATGGGGTGCCGGAGGACATCGTTTCTGATCGGGGCCCCCAATTCACGTCCCGGGTATGGAGGGCCTTCATGGAATGTTTGGGGGTCTCTGTCAGACTGGCAGGTTTCTGCGGTCGTATTGCCAGGATCGGCCAGGGGAGTGGGCACGATACATTCCCTGGGCTGAAATGGCCCAGAACTCACTATGCCACTCCTCTACTAACGTGTCCCCTTTTCAGTGTGTGTTGGGGTACCAGCCGGTCCTGGCACCATGGCATCAGAGCCAGACCGAGGCTCCTGCGGTGGAGGAATGCTGTCACGAGTCCGACCGAGGGTGGCTTCCCTTCCCGGTCGGGTGGCGCTCGGCGGTCATTAGCTGCCACTGATTGTCTTTCCTCCCCCTCCTTGTATGTTTATTGGTAGCACCTGTTTGTGATGATTAGTTTGGCTTTTTTAGATAGCCGGGCCGCCTGTTTGTTGTGCGTGATTAATGCTTGTAACCTTCTGCTCTGTAGTAGAGGAACGTGTTTGTTCCTGGTCGTGCATTGTCAGTTGTACATTTTTCATTCCCCGTGTTTGAGGCTGTTATTATTGTGAGCACCCTGTGGTGCGTTGGTGCATTAAAAAGCACAGCATTGCACTCTCTGTCTCCTGCATTTGACTCCACACCCACGACACCCGGAGCATTACACTAACTCCAAACCTCAAGCAACCGCAAATGTCGGATCAAGCATATACTGTATTGTATTTATGCTTTCATTAATAAAATAATGATAAAAATACTCTTTCAAAATGCAGATGTTTATTTCACCTATCAGCAGGATAGTATGGACTACATATCACTGAATGGTCTTAAAAAATCAATCAGATTTTTATTTGGAAATGTTAGGATTATTTTGCTCTTCCTTTGCAGTCACTTAGTAGCTTAGGCCTACTCCCAACCGGTCCCGCTGTACAGCGCCATATTTTCTTAACTGAAACCCTTAATTAAATCGCTTTTCCTGTGATTGTAAAATGAACTTTGTTGATATGAAACAGATTGTAGCAATCAATATGAATACTCAGTTGGAGTGGTTCGGATGATTTCCAGTGAGAGGGATGTATTGGCTTGGTGCGACTGTATACTCAAATCATCACATAGCATGACTGATGGCTTTTAATTTAACGTTCTGTGAGAAAAACATGGAACAGGTCCACATGGCTTACCTCGAATGACCTGGCTACAATTGTATTCAATGGATTTCGTATCCCAGAAAAGAGGTCTCTCCAGCTCCAAAAAAGAATTACACTGACCTTTCATTGTGGTGTATCATGCCATGCGGCCATAACACACCACAAAATATAACAATGGTGTGGCTATGATTCTGAATGCGGCTGATAGTAATATTGGAAGTGCGGTGTTGAGAGGATATCAGCGCTGCCAGGTTTGTATCACCGTACACCACTGGACTTGGCTGCACTCCCAGGTATGCGTCGGCATTTCTTTCACTATCCTCTCTGACAATGCTTTTGATTAGCCCAAGAAAACATGTATGGCGTGATAAGGAATGAAGAAAGCCCACAACATCAGAGGGAATATAAAAAGAACATTTATAATTTTTATGATGAGTCTAGGCCTCAAATTTTTTTTTACTGAGCAGAAAATTGCTTTTGACATTTAAAGACTACAGAAGTAATAGACGTCCTCTGAGAATGTGAATAGGCTGTTTCCCATTTATTTTTGTGGATCCGTTTTACTTTCGTCTTCCGTTGCAAACACAAATGCACAAAAATGTCAGGGGAGGATGAGATAAGAGTAGTCTTTGAACCCAGAGAGCTTATTGAAAGAGCTGCCGTAGAACCAACATAAAAACTTGGTTGGAAGTCGCCGAAAGTAGACTTTTACTTTAAAATAAAATAATCAATTCATATTGACATTGAAATTGCTTAATATTCATTGGGATACACAAGTGTAAACACATATCAAATGTATGCTTGCTTTTTTTAAATATAATTTGATAGACATTACTCATCCCAGAATTCCCAAACCAGAATATGTAGTTTTGTGTAGCCAAGAATCCTAGGAAACATTCACTGTATCATATTTATCTTGTCCAATATTGAAAAGCATTTTTTTAAAGAGTTACCTGAATTACAACAATATGGGCAGAGTTTAATTAATTGGATAGCTGCAAAACTATAATCAAAGTCTGTTGGGGGGTTACAAACTTCACAAGTAATTGAAATGGTTATGCTATCTCCCATGTTAAAGCTCCAAAGGAATGTGCAATTAATGGACATTTCATGGTATGACTTCAGTTATGGATTGATGTTGCTACACATGGAATCCCTCAATTACTTATTACCAGACAGTGGCCTCCCTTTAAGATGGGTCTAATATTTCATGATTTTGGTACCACATGGTGATGACGTGACCCTCTGCAAGAAGATACAACCTATATGCAGTACTCTACAGGATGAGTGAATATTGCCACAGCACTTGTTTTAGCCCGACAGTGATGAAACTCAGTGGCAGCTTTTGACCTACAAATTTCCGGAGGATGATGGGATGAAAAATATTTTGAAGAATAATAAAGCTAATGGGGTCGCAATCTTTCATGTTCCAAGCCACCCTCTTTCAATCTTTCATGTTCCAAGCCACCCTCTTTCAATCTTTCATGTTCCAAGCCACCCTCTCCAATCTTTCATGTTCCAAGCAGCCATCTAGAATTACAAATAAGAATACAAATTGAAGACTGACATCATAAACAGCTAGGTGAAAGAAAAGAACAGTAATTATTTGTACCTGACCTTTCCTTCTGCCATTCCCTTGCGTCCAATATACATGTATTCCCCCAAAACCTGCAGGGACCTTTGGGACTATCAGTTGGGCCAATGCCCGATTCACCTCAATTTCTACCCAATGACGGTTTCGAATTCAGACACCATCAATGGAAACAATCGAGTATTGCCCTGGGAGTCTTGCAACCCTTTGCCATTTATTGCAGAGTCCTGAGTTCACCTGCAAATATCTACCCAGGGTTTTTTGCCAATCATATTTTTGTATTCCAAGGAGTTGCTTGCTTTTTCCATTACCTTCTAAAGCCCGCCTTTGCAAAGGAGAATTGGGATCGATTTGGCCCAGCTCATTGCTGTAAACACTGCAACAAAGTAGAGCCTGTGTTCATGAAACATGTCATCTTAACTTTCTCTGAGCTCTACTCTCCTGAGTAATGACTTGTTTGTAGCCATTTTATGAGTTCAACCCCTAACAATGAAACACAGAGGTAAACCCCATTGCTTGCCTTCTCTAAAGCCTGTGACAAATGCTCACATCAACTTAGTATTTACTCTCAATTTGGAAATTGGGGAAAGGTAATACTATATTGACCTTGTACGTACACAAAAAACACATTCAAAACCATGCCCCTGTTTTCATTGTCGTCCATTGAGATGGGTGAGAGTTATGTTTGCTTTGCACAGTTTATCAAATTTAAGGCATACACTCAAATAACTAATTGAACTTCATTGAGACGGTGTGAGTTTCATGTGTTTTGCACAGCTTTCATCATAAATTATGATAACTATTTTCTCTAGTTGTCTAAGGAGGACACACAGAGTAAAGCTGTGCCTTTGTGTTTGAGCTTTATTTGGTTGAAAATGTAATCCACATACTGTAGCCTGTTTGCACAGTTTGGCTTTAATCAGTCCAACTCAGTGTTAATAATCTGTCTGAAGGGCATTGCTGTGTTTCCCAAGCAGGAGCTTCATCTCTGCTCTAGCTCAGTCCTCAACACTGACTGAGTTGAGGCTAATGCAAACCTGTTACTGCACTGCACAGTCTGGAACAATCAACTAGCATTCAGTGACATTTGAAACTAAGTATTTTTGGAACATCAGCCTACTGTCGTTGACCTGGGTCACATGCATGTCAAACGTGTTAAAATATTTGTGCTGAGGTTTGAGTTGGTTTTGTCACGGATCCCTCCGGAACTTTCATTACGCACACCTGTCCCCTATTCCCACTGATTGTATTTGTATAAATGTGCCCTTTGTTTCACCATTGGGCAGTTGATTATTGTTACAATGTCCGATGGTCGTGTGAGTATCTGTGCCTTGTTGTTTTGGCTTTTGTGCCATTGTGGAGTGTGCAGATTATTACTGGTCTCGTCCCGTGTGTTAATAATCATTGTGTGCTTGTGTTATTTATTCAGTGTACTTCTTGCTCTTTTGTTTGGTTTTCAACCCTGTGTTTTTGTTACGTGTTTGTTTGGTCTTCGTCCCCGTGCCTTTACACAGCATGCCGTAACTTGGGCTAAATAAAAAATCCTATTATGCATTCCTGCGCCTGTCTCCCGAATCATTCATACTAATGTGACAAAATAATTGACCATTAAGGGAGACAGCTGGAATGACCCATCCAACGATGCTGCGACTGGTCCATCCGGCACGGCTGCAACTAGCCTGTCCGATGCCGCAACAACGGGTCTGTCCGACGCCACTGCTACTGGTCCGTCCGACGCCGCCGCAACTTTGGCAGCTGCATCATGTCCTGATCGACCTGCACTGCATTCCTATGACCGTCCTCGAGGCCGGTGTCGTTGTGCTGCCAGAGCAGTGCATCGGGGAGGGGGGAGCACTGTCATGGATCCCTCTGGAACTTCCATTTCGCACACCTGTCCCCTATTTCCACGGATTAGTACTTGTATAAGTTGTGCCCTTTGGTTTCCATGGTCTTGGCGATTATTGTGACATTGTCCGTTGGTGCGTATGAGTATCTGTGCTGTGTGTTTTGGGCTTTCATGCCCTTGTGGATTGCACAGATTATTACGGGTCTCGTTCCGTGTGTTCATCATCGTGCGTGTGTGTATTTATTCAAGGTACTCCTCGCTCTTTTGTTTGTGTTTCAACCCTGTGTTTTTGTTACGTGTTTGTTTGGTTTTCGTCCCCGTGCCTTTACACGGCATGTCGTAATTTGGGTTTAACCCCTATTACGCATTCCTGCACCTGTCTCCCGATCCTTCATGCCAACGAGACAGGTTTGCTCGATGCAATGGAACCAATGGAAGAGTCCCCAAAGTATGAACTCCATGATAAGTCAAGCTCATCTCAAATACTTTCAAGAATTTCACATAGGGCCAGGTCTGACACAAATCTAGCGTAATTCAGTGATGTAGGTGTTCTACAATAATATTTTCAGAGATTGTATTCAATACAAGTGCATGTCAGTGGAAAACTATGAAATGTAGGGTATGTGAAATAATCCATCTTTCTGTGCTCCCCCTTGTATGGCAATAAAATCCATCATTCATGAATAACAGCTGTGTGTGTGTGTGTGTGTGTGTGTGTGTGTGTGTGTGTGTGTGTGTGTGTGTGTGTGTGTGTGTGTGTGTGTGTGTGTGTGTGTGTGTGTGTGTGTGTGTGTGTGTGTCTTGCAGCCCTGATCTCCATGTTTGTGTGTGTTTGTGGCTGTCTCCTGTCTCCTGTCTCCCAGCTGGCTTTCTGTGGGAAGTTGAAAAGTCACACACCGGTTACAGTGGGGGTTCAGCAAATGGGTCAGAGTGGCTCCATATGAGCACATGCTTGTGTGTGTGTCCGGCAGTGTGTGTGTATGCACGTGCATATCTTGTGTTTATCAATCTCTCTCCTCTCTCTCTCTCTCTCTCTCTCTCTCTGTGTGTGTGTGTGTGTGTCCGGCAGTGGGTGTGTATGCACGTGCATATCTTGTGTTTATCAATCTCTCTCCCCTCTCTCTCTGTGTGTGTGTGTGCGTGTGTGGGTGTGTGCGTGTGGGTGTGTGTGTGTGTGCTTGCGTGCGTGCGTTTGTGTGTTTGGTGCTCTTATCACAGCGGCCAGCGGCTGCAGTGTGGCAGATGCGCTTATGGGGGGGATCAGCTGGACTGGGTTGGCTGCCCACTCCCTCTCCCTCTCCCTCTGCTGGCCCATTGGTCCCTGTGGGGCCCCACTCACACTACCCCTGAGCCCTCCATCTGAGACTAGAGACTCCCTGGGGGCCGACCAGGCTGGCCCAAGACATAAAACTATGCCTGCAAGGGGCCATTTAGCCAGAAACTGTCACTCTTTTTGGTTACAGTACATTCATTAATCATGACATGTAATGTCATGGTGCCCTTGTTGATGCACTGTGCAGTTAATACAGTATCATCACCCAGACTGATGACACTGTACAGTTAATACAGTATCATCATCCAGACTCTTGAGGCGTCTATGTAGCTATTGCATGGCTACCTGGAAATGGGTGGCAATAAGGTTTTACATTGATGCTATTTCCTTAATCCAGACTTGTGAAGTCTTTGTGAGTGAAGACATGGCGAGAAGGCACGGTAGTGCATATTAAAGTGACATCTGAATTCTGGTACAATACATATACAGTGTGAGATATCTGCTCTATGGCTCCTTACTGCTGGTTTGCACTCTGTACAGGAGAGGACAAAAGGCCCAACGACACATCAACACAACTCCCACCCTCACGTCCTTGGAGACTTCTGTATTATATGTATTGCTTGTTTTCCCACCGTTGACTCTGCCTCATAGCAATATGTGTCAAACCTGTGTCACTGAAAGGGTGCACTCTAATTAAGCCGGTCCAAGGTAACATACGCTTGCACTGTAATAACCAGCGAGAAGAGTGCGAACAAATCAATAAACAGACTGAATAGAGACACGTCGCAGGAATTCTCATCTCACACAAGACGAAAGTAGGGGTCAATACACCCTTGATGGGTGTTGAAGAGCTCTGTTCCAGATAATATGGACTTCCAGTTTTGCACATTTAAATTGGAAAGCACCACGGTATCATCAAATTGAGCATAAGAATAGAGAAGCAGAATGTCAACAGCGTGCTTGACAGTTGAAAAAGCCCCAGACTCCCATTAATTGGCTGACGAAGCTGAGAAACCCCTTGACTTTACACAACTTTCAAGTGGGAAGTTGAGATTTCCAGCCACCATTAGAATACTTCATTGGGAAATTACTTTGAAGTTTCTCAAGTAATTCATCGCTTAATCTACATCTGTCGTCTCTCTCGACAGATCAACTGTGGGCTTTGAGCTATTCCTGCTGAAAAGAGAGAAAAAACTAACCTAGTTCTCAGTCTGTGGCTCAATCTCAATTCATCTTTCCACGATTCCTTGATCGCCAGTGCTTGCACTATTTATATATTTGTTATAATATTTTCAACCTATATACGTAACTCAAGCAGTAAACAATGTGAGGTTCTGGTACTCAATACTGATGTGTTCAGGCCGAATTCAAGTACTGTCGGTCGCACAATCGCCATGCCTCTTGAATTAAAGGTCCCAGGTCCCTCCCCTTGGACATTCTTCTCCAATGCGTTTTAATAAGGAGGTGAGGAGAGAGAATACGAGGTATCAAGGAAAGATGAATTGAGAAAGAGCCTTTGTTTCAGTCTCGATGTCTTGACTCAAAATGATTCGCTGACCGTAAATCTTGTTTGAGCGCTGTTTGTGCATTTCTGGTTGGTTGCGAAATAAGACATTCTGAACGCAACAGGCTGGTGAGGTCAGTGCACGGGGATGTCAGTTCGCATGACATCTGATCCCCTGGATGTCCTCGCTTGGTCAGTATTGTTATGAGGGAAGCTGTGCTGAGTGGAGCCGGCATAGTATTTTGCCCTGGGCAAAGACTCTGGATAGGTAAAGATATGGGCTGGGGGTTAGCATGTTGACTCTGTCGCTCGCTCTCTTCTACGTTCTGAGACAGACATCAATCACTGCCGTGTATTTGCATCCATATGGCTCCAGCTGCAAGCCAAAGCCAGCACCTGTCTGTAATGTATAAAGAGCCTGACCCAGGCTCACCTAGAGCTAACAATGAAAACAGGGTTAGCTAAATAGATGTGTCTGCTCTATACCTAATAAGAGCCAGAATGACATTGCACAACACAATGAAACCAACTGCCTTGATATCAACTCATGCCCTTTTACTGAGCTTAATGTTAAAGATGATAGCCTAGTAAAAATATAACATGTTTCCCGTCCTCAAAAGCAAACTTTTCTGATTGTATTTGATTGTGTTGAATCCTTCTTTTTACAGATTTGTGCAGTATACAGATGACAAATGCTTTTGGCTTGCCAATATTTTTGTCAAGATGCAAAGGCAATACTCATTGTATGTTTTCAATTGTATGATTGTAATTGTGATCCGCAGCTAAGCTAAGTTCAGGTGGCGTGAACGTTTGTTAGAACACAGGCAGGGTGCAATTAGCAATCAAAACACACGGAACAGGCAATCAGTAGAGTACCTTAGACAATCAAACACTGATATAGGTCATTAAATGCTTTAGCAACACAGGTCCGCTTTAGGCTACTGCTGTTTGCTGAGATACCCAGGCAACAATCTAATTTCCATGCGCTCTTATTCAAAGGCAAGACCTTAGTTAACAAAAGGAGGAAGGAACAGAGGGAAACAGGGTAGGAGCTCTTGCTTCGGTGACTCATATGAATAACAGACTTTGGCTCTGTCTCAGATGCTTGAAAATCCATCCTCTCCTCATCTCCTCCCCCTAATCAAGACTGGACAGGTGAAAACAATGTAGTGGAAGCTCATATGGTTAGCTTTCACCTGGTCAGTTCCTTCAAATGGGAGTGTTGAAGGAGCGGCGAGGAGAGGAATAATTGCGACAGAACCCTGGAGCTGTTAGTGGAGGAAACGAGGCTGTTGCTAGACTGCCCCCTTCTGTTTAGAAAGTGCACTGCAGACCTACTCCAACAAATCTCATTCAATGGAATACAGAAGTGAGTCAATAATAACTTTAAATCCAGTTCACTCCAGTTCAGAAATATTTTGCTTTCTTTAATCACTTAGTTCTAAAATGAAAAAACATAATTACTTGGAATGGACTCGGCAGACCACAGTATGTCATTTGTTCATTACAAGGTTATGGAATAGTCTCTGTAGCTTCTTTTTTTTACATTAGAGGTCTGTAATAAGCACACTCTAGGGCTAGGCAGCAGGTGGCCAATCAGCCTCGCTGCTGTCATGGTAACCCAGGGGGTGGAGAGAGGACATCCTTCACAGGTGGTCAGACATTCTTCATATCAAGAAATGTCAAGTTTAATGCAGGCCACCAAAGGTTGATATCTGCAAATGGCAAACTGCACTTATTAGAATAGAACTTCCAGGTAATCTCACGGAAATAAATGACGCATTTCTCTTGTGGTACATTTCAGTCACCATAAACAATGCTCTGATAGCTTTTATTTGAAGCCAGCCTGGACCAGAAGTGGATACTGACATCTGGGACATCTGGGAAGTAGTGTTAAAGCAACGGGGAACACTGACTGGCAAGTTGTGTGACTATCAGTGGTCATTTAGGGTTTATTGCACATATCGCAAGAGTAGCGTCGTTAACCCCAGTGCACAAGTGGAATTCCTAACCTGGATACTACCATAGCTGTCTGATAAACCTCGGCTTAACCCCTCTTCTCTTCTCTTCTCTTCTCTTCTCTTCTCTTCTCTTCTCTTCTCTTCTCTTCTCTTCTCTTCTCTTCTCTTCCGTTCTCTTCACTTCTCTTCTCTTCTCTTCACTTCACTTCTCTTCTCTTCTCTTCTCTTCACTTCTCCTCTCTTCTCTTCTCTTCACTTCTCTTCTCTTCTCTTCTCTTCACTTCACTCCACTTCTCTTCTCTTCACTTCTCTTCTCTTCTCTTCACTTCTCTTCACTTCACTACTCTTTTCTTCTCTTCACATGGTACTCTGGTTGTTGTAAATGAGGATGAGTCTTCAATCAACCTACCTGGTAAAATAAAGTAAATCTTCAAAATTTAGTTAATGCAGAAAATGTATTCATGTTTGAACCAACACAAAATATCAGAGAACACTGATATCCTAATCAGATTTTGAAAAGTATAAGGAATCCTGGAGTGGCCTGCTAGAGTACCATCAAGATGGCACTGTGGTACTGTTGTAAGTGGTGGCATCACTAGTTTTACACCCAGCACCAGCTGGAGTGTCCCAACAATGCCATGCCACTTAAGTCTCAGCACTCGCCTTCTGATCTAGGGGGTGTGGAGTGGAAGAGGGCACTGAACACTATCCCAGCAAGCACAGCAGTGTGGAGGGAGGGAGGGAGGGAGGGAGGGAGGGAGGGAGGGAGGGAGGGAGGGAGGGAGGGAGGGAGGGAGGGAGGGAGGGAGGGAGGGAGGGAAAGCCACATGCTGGGGCTATTACTTTACTATCACTGACCCCTGTGGGAGCAGAACCACATGGGACACTGTACTGCTAATAACCTCACTGACCTTGGCCTCACTGACCTTGGCCTCCAGCTCTTAGGCAACCTGACAGACATTACCTCCAGGTTACAAGCTATGAAGCTGAAAGTGTGGTTTAGGGGACTGAGAGTATGGGGCTTGAATATTGTTCTTCAGCTGGCACAAGTACTTGAAAGATCACCGCTTAAGGGATGGTTTGAAATGTACAGAATGGGGACCAATTTCAGTTAAGGGGAGGGTTTAGCATTTTTTTTTAAATCTAGTCCAGGGGAGGGTCATGTAATTTCTAATTGATAAAAACATTTTTTAAATTAGTTGCTTATTAGGCTATATATCAATGTGTGCCCGATGCCATCCCTCATCTCAGATTCTCTTCTGGGCGTGCAATATCAAGTGAGCTTACAGGCTATTTATTTTAGTATAATTTAGTACTACGAAGTGCATGCTCGGAGAAGCACAGAGCAAAGTTATATTTCTAAGAAAATATACTTCCTTTCCAAGTATTTTGCACTGCTGGTATGGTGTAAATAAAACTAGGCTGCATTACACACTTCAATGGATATTCCAACCCGTAACCCTCGCCTGCTCTGCTCTTGCTGATCAAAAATGTGTTTTGTGCTACCTAATCATTCACTGTGCTGTGTAGGCCTATAATGGCAGTTCAGGAGAAGTCCAAGGCTTCTTCACAAAAATAATTTTTGATTAGACCTAGTCAAAACACATCAATATTGTGTACATGTTCTGTTCAGTTTGGAAAGGATAGAGCGATGACGAGAAGGAGGACCAGAGGTCAACTTTGATAACTTGCTACTACTATAATATATTTTATTAAAAATAATACGTATCTAGTCCATTATCTATTTATCCAGATTTGAGTAAGTTACTGTACATAGTGGTGCTGAAACTTGAAGTGGCATCCGCAGCACAATAATTTGGAAATGGACAGCACATGTTTAAATTTTTAAATTTTTTATTCACCTTTATTTAACCAGGTAGGCCAGTTGAGAACAAGTTCTCATTTACAACTGCAACTAAGATAAAGCAAAGCAGTGTGACAAAAACAACAACACAGAGGTACACATGGGATAAACAAATGTACAGTCAATAACACAATAGAAAATCTGTATACAGTGTGTGCAAATGAAGCAAGGAGGTAAGGCAATAAAAAGGCCCTAGTGGCGAAGTACAGTGAGGGGAAAAAAGTATTTGAGCCCTGCTGATTTTGTACGTTTGCCCACTGACAAAGAAATTATCAGTCTATAATTTTAATGGTAGGTTTATTTGAACAGTGAGAGACAGAATAACAACAAAAAATCGAGAAAAACATGTCAAAAATGCATTTTAATGAGGGAAATAAGTATTTGACCGCCTCTCAATCAGAAAGATTTCTGGGTCCCAGGTCTCTTTTATATAGGTAACGAGCTGAGATTAGGAAAACACTCTTAAAGGGAGTGCTCCTAATCTCAGTTTGTTCCCTGTAAAAAAGACACCTGTCCACAGAAGCAATAAATCAATCAGATTCCAAACTCTCCACCATGGCCAAGACCAAAGAGCTCTCCAAGGATGTCAGGGACAAGATTGTAGACCTACACAAGGCTGGAATGGGCTACAAGACCATCTCCAAGCAGCTTGGTGAGAAGGTGACAACAGTTGGTGCGATTATTCGCAAATGGGAAGAAACACAAAATAACTGTCAATCTCCTTGGGCCTGGGGCTCCATACAAGATCTCACCTCATGGAGTTGCAATGATCATGAGAACGGTGAGGAATCAGCCCAGAACTACACTGGAGGATCTTGTCAATGATCTCAAGGCAGCTGGGACCATAGTCACCAAGAAAACAATTGGTAAAACACTATGCCGTGAAGGACTGAAATCCTGCAGCTCCCGCAAGGTCCCCCTGCTCAAGAAAGCACATATACATGCCAGTCTGAAGATTGCCAATGAACATCTGAATGATTCAGAGGACAACTGGGTGAAAGTGTTTGGAGGAGGAATGCTGCCTATGACCCCAAGAACACCATCCCCACTGTCAAACATGGAGGTGGAAACATTATGCTTTGGGGGTGTTTTTCTGCTAAGGGGACAGGACAACTTCACCGCATCAAAGGGACAATGGACGGGGCCATGTACCGTCAAATCTTGGGTGAGAACCTCCTTCACTCAGCCAGGGCATTGAAAATGTGTCGTGGATGGTTATTCCAGCATGACAATGACCTAAAACACACAGCCAAGGCAACAAAGGAGTGGCTCAAGAAGAAGCACATTAAGGTCCTGGAGTGGCCTAGCCAGTCTCCAGACCTTAATCCCATAGAAAATCTCTGGAGGGAGCTGAAGATTTGAGTTGCCAAACATCAGCCTCGAAACCTTAATGACTTGGAGAAGATCTGCAAAGAGGAGTGGGAAAAATCCCTCCTGAGATGTGTGCAAACTAGGTGGCCAACTACAAGAAACGTCTGACCTCTGTGATTACCAACAAGGGTTTTGCCACCAAGTACTACTGTAAGTCATGTTTTGCAGAGGGGTCAAATACTTATTTCCCTCATTAAAATGCAAATCAATTTATAACATTTTTGACATGCGTTTTTCTGGATTTTTTGTTGTTATTCAGTCTCTCATTGTTCAAATAGACCTACCATTAAAATTATAGAGTGATCATTTCTTTGTCAGTGGGCAAATGTACAAAATCAGCAGGGGATCAAATACTTTTTTCCCTCACTGTAATTACAATTTAACAATTGACACTGGAGTGATAGATGTGCAGATGAGGCTGTGCAAGTGGAAATACTGGTGTGCAAAAGAGCAGAATAAAACATAAAACAAATATAGGGATGAGGTAGATAGTTGGTTGGATGGGCTATTTACAGATGTGCTGTGTACAGCTGCAGCAATCGGTAAGCTGCTCTGACAGCAGATGCTTGAAGTTAGTGAGGGAGATATAAGTCTCCAACTTCATTGATTTTTGCAATTCGCTCCAGTCATTGGCAATAGTGAATTGGAAGAAATGATGGCCAAAGGACGTGTTGGCTTTGGGGATGACCAGTGAGATATACCTGCTGGAGCGCGTGCTACGGGTGGGTGTTGCTATGGTGACCATTGAGTTGAGATAAGGCGGAGCTTTACCTAGCAAAGACTTATGGATGACCTGGAGCCAGTGGGTTAGGCGACGAATATGTAGCAAAAGAAGGCACATTTGAATAGGCATAATTCATTTGACCCGTCTTAATTTTAAATTGACTTTACTAGCAACAAGAGGGCTTTGTGTTGAAGCCTATTCCTTCTTATACTTGTTTGACAGACAAAATTAGGCTATAGGCTTGTCGGCCAATTACACCCACCATGCACTCTTTAATAGTCTAGCCTAGCCCAGTGTCAGTGAAGGGCTATTAAGTTAAAACCAATACTCGGATTGAGTGGGAATGAGGGTATGCCACCTGTTAATACAGAAAATGGCAAAAAGCATAGACCTTGTCACGCCTTGACCATCGAGAGCCTTTTTATTCTCTATTTTGGTTAGGCCGGGGTGTGACTAGGGTGGGTAATCTAGGTTTTTTTTTTCTATGTTGGCCTGGTAAGGTTCCCATTCAGAGGCAGCTGTTTAGCGTTGTCTCTGTTTGGGGATCATATTTAGGCAGCCATTTCCCCACTGGGTTTTTTGTGGGATCTTGTTTATGTGTAGTTGCCTATGAGCACTCCATAGCTTCATGTGTCGTTTGCTCTTTATTGTTTCTGTGCGTTTCACTAATAAAAAGATGTGGAACCCATATCACTCTGCGCCTTGGTCCGAATGTTATTACGACGATCGTGACAGAAGATCCCACCACACCAGGACCAAGGTATCCTGGGCTTGGGAGGAGATCAAGGAGGAGAAGATATCCTGGAAACGGGAGGAAATAATGGGAGGACACGAAAGCCTTCCTTGGAAGCAGACGCAAGGAGAGAAGGGAGGACAGCGACAACGCCAGGGTTCGCGGCCACAAAGAAAGCCCATAAGACAGCCCAATGTATTTTGGAGGGGGCACACGGGGTGGTCGGCGGAGCCGAGCAGTGAACCAGAGCCAATCTAGGAGAAGATGGAGAAATTGGAGGAGTCTGAACGGAGGAAGTCAGAGACCGTCAGTGAGTTGTTGGAGAAATTGGAGGAGAGAGAAATGAGAGAGTTGTTGTGTTGGTGTCTGAAGCACGACATTCGCCCTAAGGAGCATGCTATCAGTCTGGTAAAATCTGTGCCGGCTCCACAAACCAGGTCTCCAGTACGCCTCCCCAGCCCTGTACGTCCTGTGCCAGCTCTCTGCACTTGCCTTGAGGTGTGTCTCACCAGTCCGGTACCACCTGTGCCGGCTCCCCGCACTAGGCCTCCAGTGTGCCTTCCCAGTCCGGTGCATCCTGTTCCTACTCCTCGCACTTGCCCTGAAGTGTGTGTCACCAGTCCGGTGCCACCTGTGCCGGCTCCACGCACAAGTTCAGAGCTTCCGGCGACGGTCCCCTGTCCAGATCTTCCGGCGACGGTCCCCAGTCCAGAGCTTTCGGCGACGGACCCCAGTCCAGAGCTACCGGCAGTGGTCCCCAGTCCAGAGGTTCCGGTGACGGTCCACAGTCCAGAACCTCCTGCAACGGTCCACAGTCCAGAACCTCCTACGACCGTCCACAGTCCGTATCCTCCTACGACGGCCCACAGTCCGGAACCTCCTACGACGGTCCACAGTCCGGAACCTCCTACGACGGTCCACAGTCTGGAACCTTCTGCGACAGTCCACAGTCTGGAACCTCCTGCGACGGTCCACAGTCTGGAACCTCCTGTGACGGTCCACAGTCTGGAACCTCCTGTGACGGTCCACAGTCCAGAACCTCCTACGACGGTTCACAGTCCGGAACCTCCTGCGACGGTCCACAGTCTGGAACCTCCTGCGATGGTCCACAGTCTGGAACCTCCTGTGACGGTCCACAGTCTGGAACCTCCTGTGACGGTTCACAGTCCGGAACCTCCTGCGACGGTCCACAGTCTGGAACCTCCTGCGATGGTCCACAGTCCGGAACCTCCTGCAATGGTCAACGGTCCGAAGCTTCCAGGCAAGGCGTCCAGTACAGCCTCAAGGCCGGAGCCTCCCTCTGTGCCGGTACCCAGTCCGGGTACAGTGTCCAGTCGAGCTCCATGCGCAGAGCCTTCCTCTGCGCCGGTGCCCAGTCCAGGCACGTCATCCAGTCCAGCTCCAAGGCCGGAGCCTTCATCTGCGTCGGAGGCCCATTCCAGAACCTCCTGCGACGGTCCATGGTTCGGAACCTCCTGCGACAGTCCACGGTCCGGAACCTCCTGCGACAGTCAATGTTCCGGAGTCAGCGATCCGGGGTTAGGTTTTGCGGCCGGAGTCTGGGGGGAGGGGGGTGGGGGTGACTTGGGGTGTGACTATGGTGGGTAATCCAGGTTGTTTTATTTCTATGTTTGCCTGGTATGGTTCCCAATCAGAGGCAGCTCTTTAGCATTGTCTCTGATTGGGGATCATATTGAGGCAGCCATTTCCCCACTGGGTTCTTGTGGGATCTTGTTTATGTGTAGTTGCCTGTGAGCACTCCATAGCTTCACTTGTAGTTTGCTCTTTAATGTTTTTGTGCGTTTCACAAATAAAAGGGATGGGGAGCCCATATCACGCTGCGCCTTGGTCCGAATGTTATTACGACGATCATGACAGACCTACCCCTTTTTAGCTTAAGATTTTGAATACAATTAAACAGATTGATTATATAAAGGGATCTATAAGAGCACTTTGGTCTGTGATGCTTTATTCTAGAAAGACTGCGATTCCAATGCATATGGGGATATCATTGTTTTGTTTCTTTGACAACCTTCTATAGCTGAGGAGACAAAAAATGTACTTTGCTTGGGAAGTAATCTAATTCTGTCACTATCAATTAATTAAGCCATTCCCTTTCTGTAGAATAGAAGATGTTTAAATCCAGACAGCTTTTAGAGAAACACTTGTGACCTTCTCTCATTGGGTTAAGCCACAGAAGAAGAGTAGCCAGCAGATAAAGCTTACATTATTCTGCGTCAGTTGGCCTACTCTGTCTGGGGTGGAAAGGTAGGCCTAACTTTTGAAAGTACCATGCTCAGATTCATAATGTTTCAGGTGACATTTTTTTGCAAACCGGGACAGTTGTGTGGCAAACAAGACACACTGATTTGGCATTGGAGAAATACGATAAGATCTCTCTGTCCATTCTTAGCCTGTAATTAAAACAAATGTGTGTGGTATTAAAACATATTCTGCTAAATTCTCCAGTCCTGTAAAAGGATGTCGAATTGTATGAAATATTTTATGCTATGTTTTATTGGACCCGCAAATATGATGATAGTTTCATGGATTGCATTTACATTAAAGGAGATCTTTCCACCCCTACTCTTGTCCATGGTGGTCTGCGAACCTGCAATCATCTGGCCCGCAGTCCTGTGCACTATCAAAAGTCCTGTGTTACCATGTAATGCTCACAGGGCATAAATGCTCAAAACTGCCTATCTAAGTATCTGGTCTGTCCTAGTAGTGAGGGTAAACCATAGAAATGTTCTCTGCTATCCACTTTGTTTTAATTATTATTTTGGGTATATATTTACATATATATATATATATATATATATATATATATATATATATATATATATATATATATATATATATATATAGTGCATTTGGAAAGTATTCAGACCGTGTGACTTTTTCCACATTTTGTTACGTTACAGCCTTACTCTAAAATTGATTAAATAAATGTTTTTCCTCATCAATCTACACACAATACCCATAATGACAAAGCAAAAACAGGGTTTATTAAGAAATGTTATGTGCAAATTTATTACAAATTAATAACAGAAATACCTTATTTCAAAAAGTATTCAGACCCTTTGCTATGAGACTGGAAGTTGATCTCAGGTGCATCTTGTTTCCATTGATCATCCTTGAGATGTTTCTACAACTTGATCCACCTGTGGTAAATTCAATTGATTGGACATGAGTTAGAAAGGCACCCACCTGTCTATATAAGTTTCCACAGTTGACAATGCATTTCAGAGCAAAAACCAAGCCATGAGGTTGAAGGAATTCTCTGTAGAACTCCGAGACAGCATTGTGTCGAGGCACAGATCTGGGGTAGGGTACCAAAACATTTCTGCAGCATTGAAGGTCCCCAAGAACATAGTGGCTTCCAGGCAGGTGACCAAGAGACCAATGGTCATGCTGACAGAGCTCCAGGGTTCCTCTGTGGAGATAGGAATACCTTCCTGAAGGACAGCCATTTCTGCAGCACTCCACCATTCAGGCCTTTAATATGGTAAAGTAGCCAGACAGAAGCCACTCCTCAGTAAAAGGCACATGGCAGCCTGATAGGAGTTTGCCAAAAGGCAACTAAAGGACTCAGTCCATGAGGGACAAGATTCTCTGGTCTGATGAAACCAAGATTGAACTCTGTGTCCTGAACGTCAAGAGTCACGTCTGGAGAAAACCTAGTACAGTCCCTACGGTGAAGCATGGTGCTGTGGAAATGGTTTTCAGCGGCAGGGACTAGGAGACTGGTCAGGACTGAAGGAAAGATGAATGGAGCAAAGTACAGAGATGTCATTGATGAAAACCTTCTCCAGAGTGCTCAGGACCTCAGACTTGGGGGCAAAGGTTCACCGTACAACAGGACAACGACCCTAAGCACACAGCCAAGACAACACACGAGCGGCTTTGGGAGACGTCTCTGAATGTCCTTGGGTGGCCCAGCCAGAGCCGGACTTGAACCTGATCAAACATCTCTGGAGAGAAGATCTCGTACAAATAGCTGTGCAGTGACACTCCCCATCCAACCTGATGGCTTGAGAGGATCTGCAGAGAAAAATGGGAGAAATTCCTCAAATACAGGTGTGCCAAGCTTGTAGCGTCATACCCAATAAGACTCGAGGCTGTAATCGCTGTCAAAGGTGCTTCAACAAAGTACTCAGTCAAGGGTCAGAATAGTTATGTAAATGTGATATTTCAGTTTTTGCTTCGTCATTATGGGGTACTGTGTGTAGATTGATCAAGGGGGAAAAAACAATTGAATAAATTTTAAAACAAGGCTGTAACGTAACAAAACGCAGAAATATTTAAGGGGTCTGAATACTTTCCGAATGCACTGTATATACACTACCGTTCAAAAGTTTGGGGTCACTTAGAAATATTCTAGTTTTTGAAAGAAAAGCACATTTTTGGTCCATTAAAATAACATCAAATTTATCAAAAATACAGTGCACATTAATCAACATTTCAGTAAACGTGCCGGTTTTAGCCAGCCTGTTAATTTTCAACCGCAGTCCCTGGGCAGGTTATTAAAAACAATTACATTAACAATATAGACAATCATTGAGCAGTGAGCACACACAGAGCAACATAGGACAAGCAAGACGTAGCATGCAGACAGAGCAACATAGCACAAAAAGCAACAAGATAAAACCCATAAAAGCAACAGTCTTTCCACACCTCACAAGCTACAGACAACATAGAAAGCGTCAATACAAAACTGTTCACAAATCTGATTGGCCTTTAGACATGTCTTCATGTTTTTTGTGAAAGTGTGATAGGTGGTGCAGTTATGTGTGGCTGATGGCAGTGTATATCAAACATGGGAAGCTCTCACAGAGAATGCAGATTGACTAAAGGTGCTCTTCCTTAAGGGAACTATACAGTCACCTCTCATGGCAGACCTTGTGGATCTGCTGCCATATGTTTGGGTTTTCTGTTTAACAAAAGTACTGAGTGGAGGGGGAGCCAGGCCATTTAGGATATTGAATACAAGATATGCATTGGTGTATTGCACATGATTTTTCCAACTCAGGAGCTCATGCTGTCTGAGGATGTAACAGTGATGATGGCTATCAAGCACTTTGAGAGCCTTTTTTGTATACAGACTGAATAATGTTGTACAGCAAGCTTGGGCCCAACTAGTCAAGCAGTATGTTAAGTGGGGGAGTACCATAGATTTGAAGTACATTTTTGCTACCTCTGTCCTCAAACAATTTTGTATAAATCGGAAATTAGCTAGGTTGAATTTGGTTATTTCAATTACCTTCTTCACCTGCCTCTAAAAAGAGAGGTTGGAATCAAGTATGATGCCAAGGTACTTAAAATCAGATACCACCTGGAGCTTCTCCCCTGACACATAGACATCTGGCTCAGTAGTATCAGTTTCCCTCTTTGTGAAGAACATGCAGACAGTTTTTCTCACATTGAGATGCAAACATGAGTCACTGAGCCACTTTGTAACCTGGACCATTACAGTAGTGAGTTCTTGTGCAACTTATTGTTTGCTCTTTGCATGCACATATATCACTGTATCATCTGCATACATTTGAACTTCAGACCCAGTACAGACAGAAGGCAGACCCATGTACAGGCTGAACAGGAGGGGCCCCGGTATTGACCCTTGGGGCACGCCCACATCATAGCTAAGAGTGGGTGACAGCTCATTGCTCACTCTGACACAGTGAATTCTGCCTTCAAGGTATGATTTCATCCATCGCAAGGCATCGGGGGAAAAGTTGAACTTGGACAATTTTGTGATGAGCACCTCGGTTAACAGTATCAAAAGCCTTCTTTAGGTCCAGAAACACAGCCCCAACAATGCCCCCTTTGTCCATCTTGGACTTCATATTTTCCAGAAGAAGCAGTTGGTCGTTTCTTTGGAGTGTTTTGCTCTGAAGCCAAACTGCGTGTAATGTGAAGTGGCTGTTGTTGAGGTGGGCAATCAGTGGCTCTGCTGCACACTTTCCAACAACCTTCGACACCCCAGGTAGTATACTAACGGGCCTGTAGTTACTCACGTCAGCAGGGTCACCTGATTTAAAGATGGACGTTATTTTGGCTGACTTCCAAACCCTTGGAAACAGCCCCCCACCAATATATGTGTTGGTGACCTTAGTAATGGGGCCAATGAGTGCCTCTTTGTAGTTTTTAAGAAAGGTATAGTCCATCCCAAACATATCTTTGGCTTTAGAGTTCTTTCGTGAGCTAATCACCTTGTTCACCTCTGACTCAGAAACCTCCCTTATAATGAAGACAGGTTGAGTGTCATTCACTAGCACTGAGCCCAAGAAACCAGTGGAGGGGTGCTGTGTCAGTACCCTGACAGAGTCAATAAAGTAGGAATTGAAGGCTATTGCTATTTCGTTCTTTCATCAGTTTCCAGATTTCTCCATTTAGCCAAGAAAGAGTGCTATTTTGGCCAGGTTTGAATTTTATTTTATTTAGGAAGCCATTTATTGTATTCTGAATTGTGGATAGAAAAACCTGACTATCAGCTTCCACATCTGTAAAGGGCAAGAGATCATTCCAGTTAATTCCCTTATTTGCGTTTTCAAGATAATGTAATTCACTCTTAGGTATTCTGAGTTGATCAGGCTTTCTAACAGAAGCAAGGTTAAACCTGTTCTTAGAAAGCTTTCTGGCTATAGTGTCAGATTATGATCAGATAGCCCAGTAACCATATTGAATGATTTAGTCACTCTCTCTGGTTTATTACTGAACACCAAATCAGTGTTTTAGAGCAACAAGTCAACCTGGTTGGCCCTTTAACTAGCTGTGTAAGGTCAAAGGTATTAGTGATCTGTTTGAGGGTTTTCCTACAAGACTTGTTTTCATAATTAATGTTAAAATCTCCCATTAAGATGACCTCTTTCCCAAAATCACATTCCCAAAGTATGTTATTAAACTGTTCAAAAAACAGACTTTTGGTGGAAGGTGGCCTTTACATTCCAATAAGGGTCAAATACATTTGGGGAGACAGTGTAACGTTCAGGCCAATACATTCTAGTTCATTATCACATGACCACTCAATTTGTTTACATCGGATATGTTATTTAATGTAAATCATCAGACCCCCTCCTCTTCCTTCAATCCTGTCTCTCCTGAAAACATTGTAGCCAGGCACAGTCAAAGCAGCATATGGAGAGTTTTTATGGAGCCAGGGCTCTGAGAGACAGAGGAAGTTAAGGTTGGAGTCTGTGAGAAGAATTTGATCACTTTTTGGAATGACACTGCGAATGTTCAAGTGCCCCCCTAGTGGTCCCTTGGGCTTAGCTCGTGGGTCCCAGATGAAATTGAGAGTGAATGACACATTGAAAAAAAGTTTACTTTTCTGTGTTTTCTGACAGCTTGGTTTAGGCCGTTTTGTTTTGTTTTGATTAGGGGCAGTTCGGTGCAGTGCAATTAACAATCCCTCCCGCTTGTACTTAATGTTGTAAATGACTATTGTAGCTGGAAAAGTATGATTTGTAATGGAATATCTACATACGCGTACAGAGGCCCATTATCAGCAACCATCACTCCTGTTTTCCAATGGCACGTTGTGTTAGCTAATCAAAGTTTATCATTTTAAAAGGCTAATTGATCATTAGAAAACCATTTTGCGATTTTGTTAGCACAGCTGAAAACTGTTGTCCTGATTAAAGAAGCAATAAAACTGTCCTTCTTTAGACTAGTTGAGTATCTGGAGCATCAGCATTTGTGGGTTTGATTATAGGCTCAAAATGCCAGAAACAAATAACTTTCTTCTGAAAATCATCAGTTTATTCTTGTTCTGATAAATGAAGGCTATTCCATGCGAGAAATTGCCAAGAAACTGAAGATCTCGTACAACGCTGTGTACTACTCCCTTCACAGAACAGCGCAAACTGGCTCGAATCAGAATATAAATAGGAGTGGGAGGCCGCAGTGCACAACTGAGCAAGAGGACAAGTACATTAGAGTGTCTAGTTTGAGAACAGATGCCTCACAAGTCCTCAACTGGCAGCTTTTTAAATAGTACCAACAAACCACCAGTCTCAACGTCAACAGTGAAGAGGCGACTCCGGGAAGCTGGCCTTCTAGGCAGAGTTGCAAAGAAAAAGCCATATCTCAGACTGGCCAATACAAAAAAGATTAAGATGGGCAAAAGAACACATACACTGGACAGAGGAACTCTGCCTAGAAGGCCAACACCCCGGAGTCGCCTCTTCACTGTTGATGTTGAGACTGGTGGTTTATATTTGGATTTGAGGAACAATTTTTGCCAACTGCATGATTCCATATGTGCTATTTCATAGTTTTGATGTCTTCACTATTATTCTACACTGTAGAATATAGTAAAAATAAAGAAAAACCTTGCAATGAGTAGGTGTCCGAACTTTTGACTAGTACTGTAAGTTTAAATTGCTAAATGGAGGGACAGGTCTGTCTTTCTCCATGTAACCCTTATAAATAAAGCTCACTCCCTTATGTTGTAACTTTACCTCACATCACTGTCCTTTTTGGATTGATCCTAATGTCATATGTTTATTTTCAAATGTTATGATTCGTGTAAAGTTTTCCGAATGACACTCATGATCATCCCAACAGAAACAATTAGTCTCGGTTCAGTGCATTTGAGAATGAATGGTCAGATGTGTGGTTGAACTGCAGTGATAGGAGTTCCTCTAGTCACCTCATTAGTGCTGCTTCACAGCGCCGGGCCTGCTAGTTCAGCAAATATGTCACCTTTGTGTCACATCATGTCCTCAGGTCTCTGAGAGCTCACAGTCCACATCTCACCCCAATTCACGTCCATTGTCTTGCTTTAAAGGTCCAATGCAGCCTATTTTAAATCTCAGTATCAAATCATTTGTGGGTTACAATGAAGTACCTTTCTGTGATTATTTTCAAGCGGCAAATTTCTCATTCAATCATTTTTCTAGGACTGTATGGGAGTAGTCTGTGTGGGGAGGGGGAAACTGAAAACTGGCTGTTATTTGCAGAGCGTTTAGGAACTCTGAAATATCAGGCTGTCTTTTCAAACAGATCTTTTCAAACAGGTGATTATCATCATTTGTACAATTTCACTTTATTATTCCAAACTCATAGTGTGCAAATATATTTAAAACACAATAAATTAATGTTTTTGGCAGCACTGGGCCTTTAACCAGCCACCAAGGAGACCTCTATTCTCTGCACAATTCAGCAAACATGAGTCACTGATTATCTCATCCTCTCTCATTAACTCGGAAAGACATTTGATACCTCTTCGTAACAGTTACATAGACCTGTTCCGGCAAGCCAACTGATGGCATTCTGAAAAAAGGTTTGGGTAGCACTTCATGGGCCGGTTTCCCAGACCTAGATTAAGCCTAGTCCTGGACTAAAAAGTTTGGGCAATAAAGAGTTGAAGAGAAGCCGTCGCTAGGCCCAATGAATATCAGGTAATCATGTGGTCCTATGTAGCATGTCTAAGCAAAACAGAACACCTTCAGAAACGGCATGTTTGTGGGCTGCAATAGTTCCTCGTTATTAGAATACATACCATGGGAATAAGGCACTTAAATAAGTCCACCATGTGTTGAAACAGAGTAAGATTTCTAGCAGCTTTGTGTTTGTCAAGCTGAGGCAAGTTTTATTGTCACACGCACAAGTACAGTGCAATTCCTTTCTTGTTTTGTCTTTCCCAACAATGCAGTAATCAATATCAGTAGCACTATAAAAAAATAAAATAAAGTAAAGTAGATCAAAAACGGGGGGTAAGGTGACTATAGGGGTAAGGTGACTAGGCATCAGGATATATGTTAAACAGTGTAGCAGCAGCATATTATGTGTGTGTGTGTGTGTGTGTGTGTGTGTGTGTGTGTGTGTGTGTGTGTGTGTGTGTGTGTGTGTGTGTGTGTGTGTGTGTGTGTGTGTGTGTGTGTGTGTGTGTGTGTTGAAGTGTAAGTGTGTGTGTGTGTGTGTGTGTGTGTGTGTGTGTGTGTGTGTGTGTGTGTGTGTGTTGAAGTGTAAGTGTGAGTGTGTATGAGTGTATCGAGTCCTGTGAGTGTGCATAGGGTCAATGCAAAACTGAAACTAAAATATAAGGTTCAATGCAGATAGTCCATGTAGTCATTTTGTTAGCAAAAAAAATAAGCAAACATTTAGTAGTAGGGGGTTTAGTAGGTCAGATACTGGTCAGATCAGGCCAGGTACTGGTCAAGTCAGGTACTGGACCTAGTCAGGTACAGGTCAGGTCAGGTACCTGCACTGGTCAGGAACAGGTCAGGTCAGGTACTGGTCAAGTCGGGTACAGGTCAGATCAGGTACAGTTCAGGTCAGGTCAGGTCAGGTACTGGTCAAGTCAGGTACTGGACCTAGTCAGGTACTGGTCATGTCAGGTCAGGTACTGGTCAAGTCAGGTACTGGACCTAGTCAGGTACAGGTCAGGTCAGGTACTGGTCAAGTCGGGTACAGGTCAGATCAGGTACAGTTCAGGTCAGGTCAGGTCAGGTACTGGTCAAGTCAGGTACTGGACCTAGTCAGGTACTGGTCATGTCAGGTCAGGTACTGGTCAAGTCAGGTACAGGTCAGGTACTGGCACTGGTCATGTACAGCTCAGGTCAGGTACAGGTCAGATACTGGCACTGGTCAGGTACTGGTCAAGTCAGGTACTGGACCTAGTCAGGTACTGGTCAGGTCAGGTACTGGTCAAGTCAGGTACAGGTACAGGTACAGGTACGGGTACAGGTCAGGTCAGGTCAGGTCAGGTCAGGTCAGGTCAGGTACAGGTCAGGTCAGGTCAGGTACTGGTCAAGTCAGGTACTGGACCTAGTCAGGTACTGGTCAGGTCAGGTACTGGTCAAGTCAGGTACAGGTACAGGTACAGGTACGGGTACAGGTCAGGTCAGGTCAGGTACGGGTACAGGTCAGGTCAGGTCAGGTCAGGTCAGGTCAGGTCAGGTCAGGTACAGGTCAGGTCAGGTACAGGTCAGGTACAGGTCAAGTCAGGTACAGGTCAGGTCAGGTAATGGTCAAGTCAGGTAATGGACCTAGTCAGGTACATACAGGTCAGGTCAGGTACAGGTCAAGTCAGGTACATGTCAGGTCAGGTACAGGTCAGGTACTGGTCAAGTCAGGTCAGGTACAGGTCGGGTACAGGTCAGGTCCAGGTCAGATCAGGTCAGGTCAGGTACAGGTCAGGTCAGGTCAGGTACAGGTCAGGTACAGGTCAGGTACATGTCAGGTCAGGTACAGGTCAGGTACAGGACCTAGTCAGGTACAGATCAGGTCAGGTACTGGACCTAGTCAGGTACAGGTCAGGTCAGGTACAGGTCAGGTCAGGTCAGGTACAGGTCAGATACAGGTCAGGTCAGGTACTGGTCAAGTCAGTTACAGGTCAGGTCAGGTACAGGTCAGGTCAGGTCAGGTCAGGTACAGGTCAGGTACATGTCAGGTACAGGTCATGTCACGTCAGGTACAGGTCAGGTACAGGTCAGGTACAGGTCAGGTCAGGTCAGGTACTGGTCATGTCAGGTAATGGACCTAGTCAGGTACATACAGGTCAGGTCAGGTCAGGTCAGGTACAGGTCAGGTACATGTCATGTCACGTCAGGTACAGGTCAAGTTAGGTACAGGTCAGGTACTGGCACTGGTCACATACAGGTCAGGTCAGGTACTGGCACTGGTCAGGTACAGGTCAGGTCAGGTCAGATACAGGTCAGGTACAGGTCAGGTCAGGTCAGATACAGGTCAGGTACAGGACAGGTACTGGCACTGGTCGGGTACAGGTCAGGTACTGGCACTGGTCAGATACAGGTCAGGTCAGGTACTGGCACTGGTCAGGTACAGGTCAGGTACTGGCACTGGTCAGGTACAGGTCAGGTACAGGTCAGGTCAGGTCAGGTCAGGTCAGGTCAGATACATCTACAGGTCAGGTCAGGTCAGGTCAGGTCAGATACATCTACAGGTCAGGTACAGGTCAGGTCAGGTCAGATACAGGTCAGGTACAGGTCAGGTCAGGTCAGGTCAGGTACAGGTCAGGTACTGGACCTAGTCAGGTACAGGTCAGGTACAGGTAATGGTCAAGTCAGGTACTTGACCTAGTCAGGTACAGGTCAGGTCAGGTACTGGCACTGGTCAGGTCAGGTACAGGTCAGGTACTGGTCAAGTCAGGTACTTGACCTAGTCAGGTACAGGTCAGGTCAGGTACTGGCACTGGTCAGGTCAGGTACAGGTCAGGTACTGGTCAAGTCAGGTACTGGCACTGGCACTGGTCAGGTACAGGTCAGGTCAGGTACTGGCACAGGTCAGGTACAGGTCAGGTACAGGTACTGGTCAAGTCAGGTACTGGACCTAGTCAGGTACAGGTTAGGTCAGGTACTGGCACTGGTCAGGTCAGGTACTGGTCAAGTCAGGTACTGGACCTAGTCAGGTACAGGTTAGGTCAGGTACTGGCACTGGTCAGGTCAGGTACTGGTCAAGTCAGGTACTGGACCTAGTCAGGCACTGGCACTGGTCAGATACAGGTCAGGTCAGGTACTGGACCTAGTTAGGTATAGGTCAGCTCAGGTCAGGTACAGGTCGGGTACTGGCACTGGTCAGGAACAGATCAGGTCAGGTCAGGTCAGGTACAGGTCAGGTATAGGTCAGCTCAGGTACATGTCAGGTACAGGTCAGGTACTGGTCAGGTACAGGTCAGCTCAGGTACAGGTCAGGTACAGGTCCGGTCATATACAGTTCAGGTACAGGTCAGGTCAGCTCAGGTACATGTCAGGTCTTGTGCAGGTCAGGTACAGGTTAGGGCAGGTACTTGTCAGGTCAGGTACAGGTCAGGTCAGTAGCAGGATTGGCAACCCCTTGTCCTGGTTGTCCTCTAACACTAATGAACACAGATTATACATTTGGACTCTGCCAAGTGCGTACCACTAGTATTACTGCCCTTTCACCACTCACCCACTGGTTCTGCTAATAAAGACATCACTCCAGTTGGCCAACTACCTCGACTGAGGCATTTGCTAACATGCTCATGCCCTATTGAATAGCATGTTACATACCCTTCATGTCAGAATATTAGCTCTACTGTTTATTTTGCTTATTAAAGGGATAGTTTAGTCAAAGTGTACATTTGTTTCTTTACCTTAAAAGCAGTTTATGGACAAATAAAGGACATTTTGACATTTTGGTTTAGTTCAACTAGCTACTGCCTCCAACCACTAATATCTCTGTGTTAAATATCATGACTAAATCTGCTTTAAGGAACGGAAACAAATATGTGAATTTGTAATTTGGCTTAGCTATAACTTTAACGTGACATACAGTATACTGTTAAACTGTTAATGGCTGTGTAATGTAGTTTTACACACAGTCCAGACTGTAGACTAGGGACTATATAAGTTTTACTGAAAATCCTTGTTCAACCCTGTTGATGCATTGCCAATCTTCCCTTCCAAGATCATGTGATTGCCCTGCTACAGTTAGCAGGCGACTTGGTCTTTCCCACACTGTCAGGACTAGTGATCAGACGGCTTGCAGACACACACCTCAGCTGACTAATCTGGACACAGGACCCTGGCTCGCTACAGACAATTGACACCTACTGTACGACTTCTTGTAATATTCCACTGGAATGGAAGTCGTATGGATAGAGCTGGCAAGGGAGCAGGTCTTAATTCAAAGATGATGCTGAAAGTAATGGGAGAAAAAGGACTGACATGATGGGAGAAAGATAGAGATTTTCATGGAACATAAAAAGAAAATCAAAGTAGACGTTTTTCTAGAATTCAAAAACAAACTGCAATGTGCCAACATCGATCGCACCTGACTTTTAATATCAATAATAATAATATATGCTATTTAACGGACTCTTTTATCCAAAGCCATTTACAGTAATACGTGCATACATTTTACGTATGGGTGTTCCCGGGAATTGAACCCACTATCCTGGCGTTGCAAGTGTTAACAACAAATATAATTGCGCAAATGTCTGGGAAATTGCCTTTAAATGTCAAGTGTAGTGAGATGTCGGCGCAGTGTGGGTTCTTTGAATCCAGCTTAAGTTCAGTATCTGATGACCGAATGATAATGATAATAATAATTAAAAAACATACAAAATAATGAAAAAGTCACTAGATAGCGAGCAACAAAATCCGACTTATATCAGTCTCAATGAGTTAGTTTAGTTTCTGCCATGATCACAACACATCTCCCACGTGAGTGTCCTCTCCAATATGTATTCAGGCTCATAATGTGTTACATTTGTGTCATGGCTACTTAAAGGCCTCCATCCCTGGTTGAGTACATTGTGTTCCTTCCCAGAAGCTCCAGCGCTGCTGTCAGTGAGCCTGTCTGGCAAGCAGCCAATGGGGCACACGTTGAAAGCCTCTTGATGCATAGCTGTGTGTAAGTGCGTGGCTGTGCATCATCAATAAGGATATAGTGCTCCACTGTCAATACGAACCTTTCGAGCTGTACATAAATTGAATATAAATTACACTGTCTCAAACTCTGAGTTTTCACAGTGGGTATCATAAGTATCCGCCTCCCTTGGAATGTTTCACATTTTGTTTAGTTACAAAGTGGGATTGACATAAATGTAATTATGATTTTTTTTGTCATTACCACATTTCCACCCACAGTTTTTATGCAAGTAGTCATAAAGTTTCAGTACAGATTTGTATATAGTACCAGTCAAAAGTTTGGACACATACTCATTCAAGCTTTTTTATTTTTTTTATACTATTTTTTACATTGTAGAATAATAGTGAAGATGTTAAAACTATGAAATAAGACAGGGAATCATGTAGTAACCAAAAAAGTGTTAAACAAATCCAAATATATTTTATATTGAAGATTCTTCAAAGTAGCCACGCCTTGACATGATTACAGCTTTACACACTCTTGGCACTCTCTCAACCAGCTTTACAAGTCACCTGGAATATATTTCAATTAACAGGTGTGCCTTGTTAAAAGTTAATTTGTGGAATTTCTTTCCTTCTTAATGAGTTGTAGCCAATCAGTTGTGTTATAACAAGGTAGGGGGGATTTTGAGAAGATTGCCATATTTCATAAAAGACAAAATCCAAATTATGGCAAGAACTGCTCAAATTAGCAAAGAGAAATGACAGTCCATCATTACTTGAAGACATGAAGGTCAGTAAATGTGGAAAATGTCAAGAACTTTGAAAGTTTCTTCAAGTGCAGTTGAAAAAACCATCAAGCACTATGATGAAACTGGTACTCACGAGGAACGCCACAGGAAAAGAAGACCCAGATTGGAAATCTCTCCTTTGGTCTGATGAATCCAAAATTGATTTTTTTGGTTCCAGTCCCTGTGTCTTTGTGAGACGCAGAGTAGGTGAATGGATGAGCTCCGCGTGTGTGGTTCCCACCATGAAACATGGAGGAGGAGGTATGATGGTGTGGGGGTGCTTTGCTTGGACAATCATCCAACAAGTTCTCAGCATATGTGGGAACTTCTTCAAGTGTTGGGAAAAGCATTCCAGGTGAAACTGGTTGAGAGACTGCAAAGAGTGTGCAAAGCTGTCATCAAGGCAAAGGGTGGCTACTTTGAAGAATCTTAAATCTAAAATAAATGTTGATTTGTTTAACATTTGTTTGGTTACTACATGATTCCATATGTGTTTATTTCTTAGTTTTGATGTCTTCACTATTATTCTATAATGTAGAATATAGTAAAATAAAGAAAAGTATGTGTGTATACCCATACCCATACCCATACCAAGTATACCCATACCATGATGCAGCCACCAACACTCTTGAAAATAAGGAGGCAGTTACTCAGTGATGTGTTGTGTTGGATTTTCCCCAAACATAAGGCTTTGCATTTAGGCCAAAAGGTTCATTCCTTTGCAGTGTTTTTTAACTTCAGTATTACATTAGTGCCTTGTTGCAAACAGGATGCATGTTTGGAAATATTTCATTCTGTATATTTGTATTCTTCTATTCACTCTGTCATTTAGGTCATTATTGTGGAGCGACTGCAATGTTTTTGATCCATCCTCAGTTTTCTCCATTCACAGCCATTGTAGCTGTTTTAAAATCATCAATGGCCTCATTGTGACATCCCTGAGCAGTTTCCTTCCTGTCCTGCAGCTCAGTCTAGAAGGATGACTGTATATTTGATCTGTCTGGGTGGTTTAATACATCATCCACAGCATAATTTTTTACTTGACCCTGCTTAAATATGCACTGTGAGTGTACAAAGCATTATGAACACGTGCTCGTTCCATGACATAGACTGACCAGTTGAATCCAGGTGAAAGCTATGATTACTTATTGACGTCACATGTTAAATCCACTTGAATCAGTGTAGATAAAGGGGAGGAGACAGGTTAAATAAGTGTTGAACCTTGAGACAATTGAGACATGGATTGTGTATGTGTACCATTCAGAGGGTGAATGGGCAAGAAAAGGATTTAAGTGGCTTTGAACGGGGTATGGTAGTAGGTGCCAGGCATACCGGTTTGTGTCAAGAACTACATCCAGCCAACTGTGCCATATTTCCTGTGCTTTTTTATATGTCCTAGGACAGATACTGCAAACCTTATTCTTTATAATCTCTTTCACTGTCTTGCTTTGCTATTTATGAATGTGTTATTCAATGTGTTTCTATGGGAACATTTTATTTCCATTTTTTGTTGGATACCTAAAAGGGTTCTAAAATGTGAAATCAAATAACTAAATTGTCCATGGTATGAACATCTTAAAACAATTCCATATGTTAGCTTAGACCAGAACTTGATGTTAGATTTCACTTGTTTAGCATTTACATGGGCAATCTCAGGACTATGTCTCCTTACAAGCAATGCTAACCTGGCTATCACTTGTCTCCTTACAAGCAATGCTAACCTGGCTGTCACTTGTCTCCTTACAAGCAATGCTAACCTGGCTATCACTTGTCTCCTTACAAGCAATGCTAACCTGGCTGTCACTTGTCTCCTTACAAGCAATGCTAACCTGGCTATCACTTGTCTCCTTACAAGCAATGCTAACCTGGCTGTCACTTGTCTCCTTACAAGCAATGCTAACCTGGCTATCACTTGTCTCCTTACAAGCAATGCTAACCTGGCTGTCACTTGTCTCCTTACAAGCAAGGCTTACTTGGCTGTCACTTATCTCCTTACAAGCAATGCTAACTTGGCTGTCACTTGTCTCCTTACAAGCAAGGCTAACTTGGTTGTCACTTGTCTCCTTACAAGCAAGGCTAACTTGGCTGTCACTTGTCTCCTTACAAGCAAGGCTAACTTGGCTGTCACTTGCAGTTTGTTGTACATGCCTATTTGTTCTCTATTGCTCCTCTATTGTTCTTCAAGCAAGATGACATCACATTTGACCATCAGACCAATTCATTAAATGCCCTACTCCTTGAAGTGTGCAGCATTGAATCCAGCCCTAGGTCTGTTTACATCTGTCTTAAAAATGATTTCCACATAGCATGATCATTTGGATGGCCACTCTAGCTTAGCCCTCATGTGCGCTCAATCAAGCATGCTAGGTAGTGCTAGGTATAAACAGCAAATCCAGGGAGTGAACCACAGTGAGTGAATCACAGGGAGTGAACCACAATGAGTGAATCACAGTGAGTGAATCACAGGCAGTGAAACACAGTGAGTGAATCACAGAGAGTGAACCACGGTGAGTGAATCACAGGTAGTGAACCACAATGAGTGAAACAGTAACTGATAGTGTGGTGTAATAATCACCTCTCTCTGAGTGGGAGGTTGCCTGGTAATTTGTCTCCAGCCTGGGACATGGGGAACTGAGGCTATTTATAGTGCAGCTGACCTTTACCCAAATGTCTGTTTGTCTTCAAGAGACCATGGCTTTGTTCATTCACTGTGCCAAGCCGCGTCCAAGCCACGCATGGTCAAATGTGAAGTTACTGTTTGTGACAAAGTTCTGCTTATCAAGTGAATACAATGTTATTTCTCAGACTGTTGAAATTTTTCATCTTGCGGGGTATTATTATATAAGTCTACGTTGTAATTACGTAATTGTGTGTGCTGGGGGGTGTTTTAGGCCTTGGGTTGGTCTTAAAAATACTGTACAAGAAAGTGGTCAAACTTTCCGCTTAACAACTGCTAGTGTACACTGAGTATACCCAACAAATTTTGGTCTCAATTAGTCAGAGCTTGGACTCTACAAGGTGTTTAAAGCATTCCACAGGGATTCTGGCCTCATGTTGACTCAAATGCTTCCCACAGTTGTCTCAAGTTGGCTGGATGTCCTTTGGGTGGTGGACCATTTTTGATACACACGGGAAACTGTTGAGTGTGAAAAACCCAGTGGCGTTGCAGTTCTTGACACAAACCGATGCACTACCACACCCTGTTCAAAGGCACTTAAATCTTCTGTCTTGCCCATTCTCCCTCTGAACGGCACACATACCTAATCCATGTCGCAATTATCTCAAGGCTTGAAAATCGTTACATAACCGGTCTCCTTCCCTTTATTGATTGATGTGAATTTAACTAGTGACATCAATAAGAGATCATAGTTTTCACCTGGATTCACCTGGTCAGTCTACATTATGGAAAGAGTTCTTAATGTTTTGTATGATCAGTGTAAATTACTATACTTTTGCTAATACGTGTACTAAGTCTTGTTGTTCATGCATATATGATTACAGGATCCTGTAATAAATGGTTAACACGTAATAAATGTGTTCACAAATTAGGACAAACATCTTTACACATTTCTACAAACTGTATGAATGGTCAACATACTCTGTAATGGTTTACCAACCGCTTCTAAAGACTTTACCAACCGTTTATAAACAGACATCACCAACCGTTTATAAACAGACTTTACCAACCGTTAATAAACAGACTTTACCAACCGCTTAGAAACAGACATCACAAACCGTTTATAAACAGACTTTACCAACCGTTTATAAACAGACTTTGCCAACACCTTATATACAGACATCACCAACCGTTTATAAACAGACATCACCAACCGTTTATAAACAGACTTTACCAACCGTTAATAAACAGAAATCACCAACCGTTTATAAACAGACTTTACCAACCGTCTATAAACAGACATCACCAACCGTTTATAAACAGACTTTACCAACCGTTTATAAACAGACTTTACCAACACCTTATATACAGACATCACCAACCGTTTATAAACAGACATCACCAACCGTTTATAAACAGACTTTACCAGCATTAATAAACAGACATCACCAACCGTTTATAAACAGACTTTACCAACCGTTTATAAACAGACATCACCAACCGTTTATAAACAGACTTTACCAACCGTTAATAAACAGACATCACCAACCGTTTATAAACTGTCTTTACCAATTGTTTATTAACAGACTATATCAACCATTTATAAACAGACTTTACCAACCGCTTATAAACAGACATTACCAACCGTTTATAAACAGACTTTACCAACACCTTATATACAGACATCACCAACCGTTTATAAACAGACATCACCAACCGTTTATAAACAGACATTACCAACCGTTAATAAACAGACATCACCAACCATTTATAAACAGAATTTACCAACCGTTTATAAACAGACATCACCAACCGTTTATAAACAGACTTTACCAACCGTTAATAAACAGACATCACCAACCGTTTATAAACAGACTTTACCAACCGTTTATAAACAGACTTTACCAACACCTTATATACAGACATCACCAACCGTTTATAAACAGACATCACCAACCGTTTATAAACAGACTTTACCAAGGTTAATAAACAAACATCACCAACTGTTTATAAACAGACTTTACCAACCGTTTATAAACAGACATTACCAACCGTTTATAAACAGACTTTACCAACACCTTATATAGAGACATCACCAACCGTTTATAAACAGACATCACCAACCGTTTATGAACAGACTTTACCAACCGTTAATAAACAGACATCACCAACCGTTTATAAACAGACTTTACCAACTGTTTATTAACAGACTATATAAACCATTTATGAACAGACTTTACCAACCGCTTATAAACAGACATCACCAACCGTTTATAAACAGACATTACCAACCGTTTATAAACATACTTTACCAACACCTTATATACAGACATCACCAACCGTTTATAAACAGACATCACCAACCGTTTATAAACAGACTTTACCAACCATTAATAAACAGACATCACCAACCATTTATAAACAGACTTTACCAACCGTTTATAAACAGACATCACCAACCGTTTATAAACAGACATTACCAACCGTTTATAAACAGACTTTACCAACACCTTATATACAGACATCACCAACCGTTTATAAACAGACTTTACCAACCGTTAATAAACAGACATCACCAACCGTTTATAAACAGACTTTACCAACCGTTTATAAACAGACTTTACCAACACCTTATATACAGACATCACCAACCGTTTATAAACAGACATCACCAACCGTTTATAAACAGACTTTACCAACCGTTTATAAACAGACATCACCAACCGTTTATAAACAGACTTTACCAACTGTTTATTAACAGACTATATCAACCATTTATAAACAGACTTTACCAACCACTTATAAACAGACATCACCAACCGTTTATAAACAGACATTACCAACCGTTTATAAACAGACTTTACCAACCATTAATAAACAGACATCACCAACCGTTTATAAACAGACTTTACCAACATTAATAAACAGACATCACCAACCGTTTATAAACAGACATCACCAACCGTTTATAAACAGACTTTACCAACTGTTTATAAACAGACATCACCAACTGTTCATAAACAGACTTTACCAACCGTTTATAAACAGACATCACCAACCGTTTATATCAGACTTTACCAACCGTTAATAAACAGACATCACCAACCGTTTATAAACAGACTTTACCAACTGTTTATTAATAGACTATATCAACCATTTATAAACAGACTTTACCAACCGCTTATAAACAGACATCACCAACCGTTTATAAACAGACATTACCAACCGTTTATAAACAGACTTTACCAACACCTTATATACAGACATCACCAACCGTTTATAAACAGACATCACCAACCATTTATAAACAGACTTTACCAACCATTAATAAACAGACATCACCAACCGTTTATAAACAGACTTTACCAACATTAATAAACAGACTTCACCAACCATTTATAAACAGACTTTACCAACCGTTTATAAACAGACATCACCAACCGTTTATTAACAGACTTTACCAACTGTTAATAAACAGACATCACCAACCGTTTATAAACAGACATTACCAACCGTTTATAAACAGACTTTACCAACACCTTATATACAGACATCACCAACCGTTTATAAACAGACATCACCAACCGTTTATAAACAGACTTAACCAACCGTTAATAAACAGACATCACCAACCGTTTATAAACAGACTTTACCAACATTAATAAACAGACATCACCAACCATTTATTAACAGACTATATCAACCATTTATAAACAGACTTTACCAACCGCTTATAAACAGACATCACTAACTGTTTATAAACAGACTTTACCAACTGTTTATAAACAGACATCACCAACTGTTTATAAACAGACATTACCAACCGTTTATAAACAGACTTTACCAACACCTTATATACAGACATCACCAACCGTTTATAAACAGACATCACCAACCGTTTATAAACAGACTTAACCAACCGTTAATAAACAGACATCACCAACCGTTTATAAACAGACTTTACCAACATTAATAAACAGACATCACCAACCATTTATTAACAGACTATATCAACCATTTATAAACAGACTTTACCAACCGCTTATAAACAGACATCACTAACTGTTTATATACAGACATTACCAACCGTTTATAAACAGACTTTACCAACACCTTATATACAGACATCACCAACCGTTTATAAACAGACATCACCAACCGTTTATAAACAGACTTTACCAACACCTTATATACAGACATCACCAACCGTTCATAAACAGACATCACCAATCGTTTATAAACAGACTTTACCAACCGTTAATAAACAGACATCACCAACCGTTTATAAACAGACTTTACCAACCGTTTATAAACAGACATCACCAACCGTTTATAAACAGACTTTACCAACCGTTAATAAACAGACATCACCAACCGTTTATAAACAGACTTTACCAACACCTTATATACAGACATCACCAACCGTTTATAAACAGACATCACCAACCGTTTATAAACAGACTTTACCAACCGTTAATAAACAGACATCACCAACCATTTATAAACAGACTTTACCAACCGTTTATAAACAGACATCACCAACCGTTTATAAACAGACATTACCAACCGTTTATAAACAGACTTTACCAACACCTTATATAAAGACATCACCAACCGTTTATAAACAGACATCACCAACCGTTTATAAACAGACTTTACCAACCGTTTATAAACAGACATCACCAACCGTTTATAAACAGACTTTACCAACCGTTAATAAACAGACATCACCAACCGTTTATAAACAGACTTTACCAACCGTTTATAAACAGACTTTACCAACACCTTATATACAGACATCACCAACCGTTTATAAACAGACATCACCAACCGTTTTTAAACAGACTTTACCAACGTTAATAAACAGACATCACCAACCGTTTATAAACAGACTTTACCAACCGTTTATAAACAGATATCACCAACCGTTTATATGAGACTTTACCAACCGTTAATAAACAGACATCACCAACCGTTTATAAACAGACTTTACCAACTGTTTATTAACAGACATCACCAACCGTTTATAAACAGACTTTACCAACCATTAATAAACAGACATCACCAACCGTTTATAAACAGACTTTACCAACATTAATAAACAGACATCACCAACCGTTTATAAACAGACATCACCAACCGTTTATAAACAGACTTTACCAACTGTTTATAAACAGACATCACCAACCGTTTATAAACAGACTTTACCAACCGTTTATAAACAGACATCACCAACCGTTTATATCAGACTTTACCAACCGTTAATAAACAGACATCACCAACCGTTTATAAATAGACTTTACCAACTGTTTATAAACAGACATCACCAACCATTTATAAACAGACTTTACCAACTGTTTATAAACAGACATCACCAACCATTTATTAACAGACTATATCAACCATTTATAAACAGACTTTACCAACCGCTTATAAACAGACATCACCAACTGTTTATAAACAGAAATTACCAACCGTTTATAAACAGACTTTACCAACACCTTATATACAGACATCACCAACCGTTTATAAACAGATATCACCAACCGTTTATAAACAGACTTTACCAACCATTAATAAACAGACATCACCAACCGTTTATAAACAGACTTTACCAACCGTTTATAAACAGACATCACCAACCGTTTATAAACAGACATTACCAACCGTTTATAAACAGACTTTACCAACACCTTATATACAGACATCACCAACCGTTTATAAACAGACTTTACCAACCATTAACAAACAGACATCACCAACCGTTTATAAACAGACTTTACCAACCGCTTATAAACAGACATCACCAACCGTTTATAAACAGACATTACCAACCGTTTATAAACAGACTTTACCAACACCTTATATACAGACATCACCAACCGTTTATAAACAGACATCACCAATCGTTTATAAACAGACTTTACCAACCGTTAATAAACAGACATCACCAATCGTTTATAAACAGACTTTATCAACCGTTAATAAACAGACATCACCAACCGTTTATAAACAGACTTTACCAACCGTTTATAAACAGACTTTACCAACCGCTTATAAACAGACATCACCAACCGTTTATAAACAGACATTACCAACCGTTTATAAACATACTTTACCAACACCTTATATACAGACATCACCAACCGTTTATAAACAGACATCACCAACCGTTTATAAACAGACTTTACCAACCATTAATAAACAGACATCACCAACCATTTATAAACAGACTTTACCAACCGTTTATAAACAGACATCACCAACCGTTTATAAACAGACATTACCAACCGTTTATAAACAGACTTTACCAACACCTTATATACAGACATCACCAACCGTTTATAAACAGACATCACCAACTGTTTATAAACAGATTTTACCAACCGTTTATAAACAGACATCACCAACCGTTTATAAACAGACTTTACCAACCGTTAATAAACAGACATCACCAACCGTTTATAAACAGACTTTACCAACCGTTTATAAACAGACTTTACCAACACCTTATATACAGACATCACCAACCGTTTATAAACAGACATCACCAACCGTTTATAAACAGACTTTACCAACCGTTTATAAACAGACATCACCAACCGTTTATAAACAGACTTTACCAACTGTTTATTAACAGACTATATCAACCATTTATAAACAGACTTTACCAACCACTTATAAACAGACATCACCAACCGTTTATAAACAGACATTACCAACCGTTTATAAACAGACTTTACCAACACCTTATATACAGACATCACCAACCGTTTATAAACAGACATCACCAACCGTTTATAAACAGACTTTACCAACCATTAATAAACAGACATCACCAACCGTTTATAAACAGACTTTACCAACATTAATAAACAGACATCACCAACCGTTTATAAACAGACATCACCAACCGTTTATAAACAGACTTTACCAACTGTTTATAAACAGACATCACCAACTGTTCATAAACAGACTTTACCAACCGTTTATAAACAGACATCACCAACCGTTTATATCAGACTTTACCAACCGTTAATAAACAGACATCACCAACCGTTTATAAACAGACTTTACCAACTGTTTATTAACAGACTATATCAACCATTTATAAACAGACTTTACCAACCGCTTATAAACAGACATCACCAACCGTTTATAAACAGACATTACCAACCGTTTATAAACAGACTTTACCAACACCTTATATACAGACATCACCAACCATTTATTAACAGACTATATCAACCATTTATAAACAGACTTTACCAACCGCTTATAAACAGACATAACCAACTGTTTATAAACAGACATTACCAACCGTTTATAAACAGACTTTACCAACACCTTATATACAGACATCACCAACCGTTTATAAACAGACATCACCAACCGTTTATAAACAGACTTTACCAACCATTAATAAACAGACATCACCAACCGTTTATAAACAGACTTTACCAACCGTTTATAAACAGACATCACCAACCGTTTATAAACAGACATTACCAACCGTTTATAAACAGACTTTACCAACACCTTATATACAGACATCACCAACCGTTTATAAACAGACATCACCAACCGTTTATAAACAGACATCACCAACCATTTATAAACAGACTTTACCAACCGTTTATAAACAGACATCACCAACCGTTTATAAACAGACTTTACCAACTGTTTATAAACAGACATCACCAACCGTTTATAAACAGACATTACCAACCGTTTATAAACAGACTTTACCAACACCTTATATACAGACATCACCAACCGTTTATAAACAGACATCACCAACCGTTTATAAACAGACTTAACCAACCGTTAATAAACAGACATCACCAACCGTTTATAAACAGACTTTACCAACATTAATAAACAGACATCACCAACCATTTATTAACAGACTATATCAACCATTTATAAACAGACTTTACCAACCGCTTATAAACAGACATCACTAACTGTTTATAAACAGACATTACCAACCGTTTATAAACAGACTTTACCAACACCTTATATACAGACATCACCAACCGTTTATAAACAGACATCACCAACCGTTTATAAACAGACTTTACCAACACCTTATATACAGACATCACCAACCGTTCATAAACAGACATCACCAATCGTTTATAAACAGACTTTACCAACCGTTAATAAACAGACATCACCAACCGTTTATAAACAGACTTTACCAACCGTTTATAAACAGACATCACCAACCGTTTATAAACAGACTTTACCAACCGTTAATAAACAGACATCACCAACCGTTTATAAACAGACTTTACCAACACCTTATATACAGACATCACCAACCGTTTATAAACAGACATCACCAACCGTTTATAAACAGACTTTACCAACCGTTAATAAACAGACATCACCAACCATTTATAAACAGACTTTACCAACCGTTTATAAACAGACATCACCAACCGTTTATAAACAGACATTACCAACCGTTTATAAACAGACTTTACCAACACCTTATATAAAGACATCACCAACCGTTTATAAACAGACATCACCAACCGTTTATAAACAGACTTTACCAACCGTTTATAAACAGATATCACCAACCGTTTATAAACAGACTTTACCAACCGTTAATAAACAGACATCACCAACCGTTTATAAACAGACTTTACCAACCGTTTATAAACAGACTTTACCAACACCTTATATACAGACATCACCAACCGTTTATAAACAGACATCACCAACCGTTTTTAAACAGACTTTACCAACGTTAATAAACAGACATCACCAACCGTTTATAAACAGACTTTACCAACCGTTTATAAACAGATATCACCAACCGTTTATATGAGACTTTACCAACCGTTAATAAACAGACATCACCAACCGTTTATAAACAGACTTTACCAACTGTTTATTAACAGACTATATCAACCATTTATAAACAGACTTTACCAACCGTTTATAAACAGATATCACCAACCGTTTATATGAGACTTTACCAACCGTTAATAAACAGACATCACCAACCATTTATAAACAGACTTTACCAACCACTTATAAACAGACTATATCAACCATTTATAAACAGACTTTACCAACCGTTTATAAACAGACATCACCAACCGTTTATAAACAGACTTTACCAACCATTAATAAACAGACATCACCAACCGTTTATAAACAGACTTTACCAACATTAATAAACAGACATCACCAACCGTTTATAAACAGACATCACCAACCGTTTATAAACAGACTTTACCAACTGTTTATAAACAGACATCACCAACCGTTTATAAACAGACTTTACCAACCGTTTATAAACAGACATCACCAACCGTTTATATCAGACTTTACCAACCGTTAATAAACAGACATCACCAACCGTTTATAAATAGACTTTACCAACTGTTTATAAACAGACATCACCAACCGTTTATAAACAGACTTTACCAACTGTTTATAAACAGACATCACCAACCATTTATTAACAGACTATATCAACCATTTATAAACAGACTTTACCAACCGCTTATAAACAGACATCACCAACTGTTTATAAACAGAAATTACCAACCGTTTATAAACAGACTTTACCAACACCTTATATACAGACATCACCAACCGTTTATAAACAGATATCGACCAACCGTTTATAAACAGACTTTACCAACCATTAATAAACAGACATCACCAACCGTTTATAAACAGACTTTACCAACCGTTTATAAACAGACATCACCAACCGTTTATAAACAGACATTACCAACCGTTTATAAACAGACTTTACCAACACCTTATATACAGACATCACCAACCGTTTATAAACAGACTTTACCAACCATTAACAAACAGACATCACCAACCGTTTATAAACAGACTTTACCAACCGCTTATAAACAGACATCACCAACCGTTTATAAACAGACATTACCAACCGTTTATAAACAGACTTTACCAACACCTTATATACAGACATCACCAACCGTTTATAAACAGACATCACCAATCGTTTATAAACAGACTTTACCAACCGTTAATAAACAGACATCACCAATCGTTTATAAACAGACTTTACCAACCGTTAATAAACAGACATCACCAACCGTTTATAAACAGACTTTACCAACCGTTTATAAACAGACTTTACCAACCGCTTATAAACAGACATCACCAACCGTTTATAAACAGACATTACCAACCGTTTATAAACATACTTTACCAACACCTTATATACAGACATCACCAACCGTTTATAAACAGACATCACCAACCGTTTATAAACAGACTTTACCAACCATTAATAAACAGACATCACCAACCATTTATAAACAGACTTTACCAACCGTTTATAAACAGACATCACCAACCGTTTATAAACAGACATTACCAACCGTTTATAAACAGACTTTACCAACACCTTATATACAGACATCACCAACCGTTTATAAACAGACATCACCAACTGTTTATAAACAGATTTTACCAACCGTTTATAAACAGACATCACCAACCGTTTATAAACAGACTTTACCAACCGTTAATAAACAGACATCACCAACCGTTTATAAACAGACTTTACCAACCGTTTATAAACAGACTTTACCAACACCTTATATACAAACATCACCAACCGTTTATAAACAGACATCACCAACCGTTTATAAACAGACTTTACCAACCGTTTATAAACAGACATCACCAACCGTTTATAAACAGACTTTACCAACTGTTTATTAACAGACTATATCAACCATTTATAAACAGACTTTACCAACCACTTATAAACAGACATCACCAACCGTTTATAAACAGACATTACCAACCGTTTATAAACAGACTTTACCAACACCTTATATACAGACATCACCAACCGTTTATAAACAGACATCACCAACCGTTTATAAACAGACTTTACCAACCATTAATAAACAGACATCACCAACCGTTTATAAACAGACATTACCAACCGTTTATAAACAGACTTTACCAACACCTTATATAAAGACATCACCAACCGTTTATAAACAGACATCACCAACCGTTTATAAACAGACTTTACCAACCGTTTATAAACAGATATCACCAACCGTTTATAAACAGACTTTACCAACCGTTAATAAACAGACATCACCAACCGTTTATAAACAGACTTTACCAACCGTTTATAAACAGACTTTACCAACACCTTATATACAGACATCACCAACCGTTTATAAACAGACATCACCAACCGTTTTTAAACAGACTTTACCAACGTTAATAAACAGACATCACCAACCGTTTATAAACAGACTTTACCAACCGTTTATAAACAGATATCACCAACCGTTTATATGAGACTTTACCAACCGTTAATAAACAGACATCACCAACCGTTTATAAACAGACTTTACCAACTGTTTATTAACAGACTATATCAACCATTTATAAACAGACTTTACCAACCGTTTATAAACAGATATCACCAACCGTTTATATGAGACTTTACCAACCGTTAATAAACAGACATCACCAACCATTTATAAACAGACTTTACCAACCACTTATAAACAGACTATATCAACCATTTATAAACAGACTTTACCAACCGTTTATAAACAGACATCACCAACCGTTTATAAACAGACTTTACCAACCATTAATAAACAGACATCACCAACCGTTTATAAACAGACTTTACCAACATTAATAAACAGACATCACCAACCGTTTATAAACAGACATCACCAACCGTTTATAAACAGACTTTACCAACTGTTTATAAACAGACATCACCAACCGTTTATAAACAGACTTTACCAACCGTTTATAAACAGACATCACCAACCGTTTATATCAGACTTTACCAACCGTTAATAAACAGACATCACCAACCGTTTATAAATAGACTTTACCAACTGTTTATAAACAGACATCACCAACCGTTTATAAACAGACTTTACCAACTGTTTATAAACAGACATCACCAACCATTTATTAACAGACTATATCAACCATTTATAAACAGACTTTACCAACCGCTTATAAACAGACATCACCAACTGTTTATAAACAGAAATTACCAACCGTTTATAAACAGACTTTACCAACACCTTATATACAGACATCACCAACCGTTTATAAACAGATATCGACCAACCGTTTATAAACAGACTTTACCAACCATTAATAAACAGACATCACCAACCGTTTATAAACAGACTTTACCAACCGTTTATAAACAGACATCACCAACCGTTTATAAACAGACATTACCAACCGTTTATAAACAGACTTTACCAACACCTTATATACAGACATCACCAACCGTTTATAAACAGACTTTACCAACCATTAACAAACAGACATCACCAACCGTTTATAAACAGACTTTACCAACCGCTTATAAACAGACATCACCAACCGTTTATAAACAGACATTACCAACCGTTTATAAACAGACTTTACCAACACCTTATATACAGACATCACCAACCGTTTATAAACAGACATCACCAATCGTTTATAAACAGACTTTACCAACCGTTAATAAACAGACATCACCAATCGTTTATAAACAGACTTTACCAACCGTTAATAAACAGACATCACCAACCGTTTATAAACAGACTTTACCAACCGTTTATAAACAGACTTTACCAACCGCTTATAAACAGACATCACCAACCGTTTATAAACAGACATTACCAACCGTTTATAAACATACTTTACCAACACCTTATATACAGACATCACCAACCGTTTATAAACAGACATCACCAACCGTTTATAAACAGACTTTACCAACCATTAATAAACAGACATCACCAACCATTTATAAACAGACTTTACCAACCGTTTATAAACAGACATCACCAACCGTTTATAAACAGACATTACCAACCGTTTATAAACAGACTTTACCAACACCTTATATACAGACATCACCAACCGTTTATAAACAGACATCACCAACTGTTTATAAACAGATTTTACCAACCGTTTATAAACAGACATCACCAACCGTTTATAAACAGACTTTACCAACCGTTAATAAACAGACATCACCAACCGTTTATAAACAGACTTTACCAACCGTTTATAAACAGACTTTACCAACACCTTATATACAAACATCACCAACCGTTTATAAACAGACATCACCAACCGTTTATAAACAGACTTTACCAACCGTTTATAAACAGACATCACCAACCGTTTATAAACAGACTTTACCAACTGTTTATTAACAGACTATATCAACCATTTATAAACAGACTTTACCAACCACTTATAAACAGACATCACCAACCGTTTATAAACAGACATTACCAACCGTTTATAAACAGACTTTACCAACACCTTATATACAGACATCACCAACCGCTTATAAACAGACATCACCAACCGTTTATAAACAGACTTTACCAACCATTAATAAACAGACATCACCAACCGTTTATAAACAGACTTTACCAACATTAATAAACAGACATCACCAACCGTTTATAAACAGACATCACCAACCGTTTATAAACAGACTTTACCAACTGTTTATAAACAGACATCACCAACTGTTCATAAACAGACTTTACCAACCGTTTATAAACAGACATCACCAACCGCTTATATCAGACTTTACCAACCGTTAATAAACAGACATCACCAACCGTTTATAAACAGACTTTACCAACTGTTTATTAACAGACTATATCAACCATTTATAAACAGACTTTACCAACCGCTTATAAACAGACATCACCAACCGTTTATAAACAGACATTACCAACCGTTTATAAACAGACTTTACCAACACCTTATATACAGACATCACCAACCGTTTATAAACAGACATCACCAACCATTTATAAACAGACTTTACCAACCATTAATAAACAGACATCACCAACCGTTTATAAACAGACTTTACCAACATTAATAAACAGACTTCACCAACCATTTATAAACAGACTTTACCAACCGTTTATAAACAGACATCACCAACCGTTTATAAACAGACTTTACCAACTTTTAATAAACAGACATCACCAACCGTTTATAAACAGACTTTACCAACACCTTATATACAGACATCACCAACCGTTTATAAACAGACATCACCAACCGTTTATAAACAGACTTAACCAACCGTTAATAAACAGACATCACCAACCGTTTATAAACAGACTTTACCAACATTAATAAACAGACATCACCAACCATTTATTAACAGACTATATCAACCATTTATAAACAGACTTTACCAACCGCTTATAAACAGACATCACTAACTGTTTATAAACAGACATTACCAACCGTTTATAAACAGACTTTACCAACACCTTATATACAGACATCACCAACCGTTTATAAACAGACATCACCAACCGTTTATAAACAGACTTTACCAACCATTAATAAACAGACATCACCAACTGTTTATTAACAGACTTTACCAACCGTTTATAAACAGACATCACCAAACGTTTATAAACAGACTTTACCAACCGTTTATAAACAGACTTTACCAACCGCTTATAAACAGACATCACCAACCGTTTATAAACAGACATTACCAACCGTTTATAAACAGACTTTACCAACAACTTATTTACAGACATCACCACCCGTTTATAAACAGACATCACCAACCGTTTATAAACAGACTTTACCAACCATTAATAAACAGACATCACCAACCGTTTATAAACAGACTTTACCAACATTAATAAACAGACATCACCAACCGTTTATAAACAGACTTTACCAACCGTTTATAAACAGACATCACCAACCGTTTATAAACAGACTTTACCAACTGTTTATTAACAGACATCACCAACCATTTATTAACAGACTATATCAACCATTTATAAACAGACTTTACCAACCGCTTATAAACAGACATAACCAACTGTTTATAAACAGACATTACCAACCGTTTATAAACAGACTTTACCAACACCTTATATACAGACATCACCAACCGTTTATAAACAGACATCACCAACCGTTTATAAACAGACTTTACCAACCATTAATAAACAGACATCACCAACCGTTTATAAACAGACTTTACCAACCGTTTATAAACAGACATCACCAACCGTTTATAAACAGACATTACCAACCGTTTATAAACAGACTTTACCAACACCTTATATACAGACATCACCAACCGTTTATAAACAGACATCACCAACCGTTTATAAACAGACATCACCAACCATTTATAAACAGACTTTACCAACCGTTTATAAACAGACATCACCAACCGTTTATAAACAGACTTTACCAACTGTTTATAAACAGACATCACCAACCGTTTATAAACAGACATTACCAACCGTTTATAAACAGACTTTACCAACACCTTATATACAGACATCACCAACCGTTTATAAACAGACATCACCAACCGTTTATAAACAGACTTAACCAACCGTTAATAAACAGACATCACCAACCGTTTATAAACAGACTTTACCAACCGTTTATAAACAGACATCACCAACCGTTTATAAACAGACTTTACCAACCGTTAATAAACAGACATCACCAACCGTTTATAAACAGACTTTACCAACACCTTATATACAGACATCACCAACCGTTTATAAACAGACATCGCCAACCGTTTATAAACAGACTTTACCAACCGTTAATAAACAGACATCACCAACCATTTATAAACAGACTTTACCAACCGTTTATAAACAGACATCACCAACCGTTTATAAACAGACATTACCAACCGTTTATAAACAGAATTTACCAACACCTTATATACAGACATCACCAACCGTTTATAAACAGACATCACCAACTGTTTATAAACAGACTTTACCAACCGTTTATAAACAGACATCACCAACCGTTTATAAACAGACTTTACCAACTGTTTATTAACAGACTATATCAACCATTTATAAACAGACTTTACCAACCGCTTATAAACAGACATCACCAACCGTTTATAAACAGACATTACCAACCGTTTATAAACAGACTTTACCAACACCTTATATACAGACATCACCAACCGTTTATAAACAGACTTTACCAACCGTTTATAAACAGACATCACCAACCGTTTATAAACAGACTTTACCAACCGTTTATAAACAGATATCACCAACCGTTTATATGAGACTTTACCAACCGTTAATAAACAGACATCACCAACCGTTTATAAACAGACTTTACCAACTGTTTATTAACAGACTATATCAACCATTTATAAACAGACTTTACCAACCACTTATAAACAGACTATATCAACCATTTATAAACAGACTTTACCAACCGTTTATAAACAGACATCACCAACCGTTTATAAACAGACTTTACCAACCATTAATAAACAGACATCACCAACCGTTTATAAACAGACTTTACCAACATTAATAAACAGACATCACCAACCGTTTATAAACAGACATCACCAACCGTTTATAAACAGACTTTACCAACTGTTTATAAACAGACATCACCAACCGTTTATAAACAGACTTTACCAACCGTTTATAAACAGACATCACCAACCGCTTATATCAGACTTTACCAACCGTTAATAAACAGACATCACCAACCGTTTATAAATAGACTTTACCAACTGTTTATAAACAGACATCACCAACCGTTTATAAACAGACTTTACCAACTGTTTATAAACAGACATCACCAACCATTTATTAACAGACTATATCAACCATTTATAAACAGACTTTACCAACCGCTTATAAACAGACATCACCAACTGTTTATAAACAGAAATTACCAACCGTTTATAAACAGACTTTACCAACACCTTATATACAGACATCACCAACCGTTTATAAACAGATATCACCAACCGTTTATAAACAGACTTTACCAACCATTAATAAACAGACATCACCAACCGTTTATAAACAGACTTTACCAACCGTTTATAAACAGACATCACCAACCGTTTATAAACAGACATTACCAACCGTTTATAAACAGACTTTACCAACACCTTATATACAGACATCACCAACCGTTTATAAACAGACTTTACCAACCATTAACAAACAGACATCACCAACCGTTTATAAACAGACTTTACCAACCGCTTATAAACAGACATCACCAACCGTTTATAAACAGACATTACCAACCGTTTATAAACAGACTTTACCAACACCTTATATACAGACATCACCAACCGTTTATAAACAGACATCACCAATCGTTTATAAACAGACTTTACCAACCGTTAATAAACAGACATCACCAATCGTTTATAAACAGACTTTACCAACCGTTAATAAACAGACATCACCAACCGTTTATAAACAGACTTTACCAACCGTTTATAAACAGACTTTACCAACCGCTTATAAACAGACATCACCAACCGTTTATAAACAGACATTACCAACCGTTTATAAACATACTTTACCAACACCTTATATACAGACATCACCAACCGTTTATAAACAGACATCACCAACCGTTTATAAACAGACTTTACCAACCATTAATAAACAGACATCACCAACCATTTATAAACAGACTTTACCAACCGTTTATAAACAGACATCACCAACCGTTTATAAACAGACATTACCAACCGTTTATAAACAGACTTTACCAACACCTTATATACAGACATCACCAACCGTTTATAAACAGACATCACCAACTGTTTATAAACAGATTTTACCAACCGTTTATAAACAGACATCACCAACCGTTTATAAACAGACTTTACCAACCGTTAATAAACAGACATCACCAACCGTTTATAAACAGACTTTACCAACTGTTTATTAACAGACTATATCAACCATTTATAAACAGACTTTACCAACCGCTTATAAACAGACATCACCAACCGTTTATAAACAGACATTACCAACCGTTTATAAACAGACTTTACCAACACCTTATATACAGACATCACCAACCGTTTATAAACAGACTTTACCAACCGTTTATAAACAGACATCACCAACCGTTTATAAACAGACTTTACCAACCGTTTATAAACAGATATCACCAACCGTTTATATGAGACTTTACCAACCGTTAATAAACAGACATCACCAACCGTTTATAAACAGACTTTACCAACTGTTTATTAACAGACTATATCAACCATTTATAAACAGACTTTACCAACCACTTATAAACAGACTATATCAACCATTTATAAACAGACTTTACCAACCGTTTATAAACAGACATCACCAACCGTTTATAAACAGACTTTACCAACCATTAATAAACAGACATCACCAACCGTTTATAAACAGACTTTACCAACATTAATAAACAGACATCACCAACCGTTTATAAACAGACATCACCAACCGTTTATAAACAGACTTTACCAACTGTTTATAAACAGACATCACCAACCGTTTATAAACAGACTTTACCAACCGTTTATAAACAGACATCACCAACCGTTTATATCAGACTTTACCAACCGTTAATAAACAGACATCACCAACCGTTTATAAATAGACTTTACCAACAGTTTATAAACAGACATCACCAACCGCTTATAAACAGACTTTACCAACTGTTTATAAACAGACATCACCAACCATTTATTAACAGACTATATCAACCATTTATAAACAGACTTTACCAACCGCTTATAAACAGACATCACCAACTGTTTATAAACAGAAATTACCAACCGTTTATAAACAGACTTTACCAACACCTTATATACAGACATCACCAACCGCTTATAAACAGATATCACCAACCGTTTATAAACAGACTTTACCAACCATTAATAAACAGACATCACCAACCGTTTATAAACAGACTTTACCAACCGTTTATAAACAGACATCACCAACCGTTTATAAACAGACATTACCAACCGTTTATAAACAGACTTTACCAACACCTTATATACAGACATCACCAACCGTTTATAAACAGACTTTACCAACCATTAACAAACAGACATCACCAACCGTTTATAAACAGACTTTACCAACCGCTTATAAACAGACATCACCAACCGTTTATAAACAGACATTACCAACCGTTTATAAACAGACTTTACCAACACCTTATATACAGACATCACCAACCGTTTATAAACAGACATCACCAATCGTTTATAAACAGACTTTACCAACCGTTAATAAACAGACATCACCAATCGTTTATAAACAGACTTTACCAACCGTTAATAAACAGACATCACCAACCGTTTATAAACAGACTTTACCAACCGTTTATAAACAGACTTTACCAACCGCTTATAAACAGACATCACCAACCGTTTATAAACAGACATTACCAACCGTTTATAAACATACTTTACCAACACCTTATATACAGACATCACCAACCGCTTATAAACAGACATCACCAACCGTTTATAAACAGACTTTACCAACCATTAATAAACAGACATCACCAACCATTTATAAACAGACTTTACCAACCGCTTATAAACAGACATCACCAACCGTTTATAAACAGACATTACCAACCGTTTATAAACAGACTTTACCAACACCTTATATACAGACATCACCAACCGTTTATAAACAGACATCACCAACTGTTTATAAACAGATTTTACCAACCGTTTATAAACAGACATCACCAACCGCTTATAAACAGACTTTACCAACCGTTAATAAACAGACATCACCAACCGTTTATAAACAGACTTTACCAACCGTTTATAAACAGACTTTACCAACACCTTATATACAGACATCACCAACCGTTTATAAACAGACATCACCAACCGTTTATAAACAGACTTTACCAACCGTTTATAAACAGACATCACCAACCGTTTATAAACAGACTTTACCAACTGTTTATTAACAGACTATATCAACCATTTATAAACAGACTTTACCAACCACTTATAAACAGACATCACCAACCGTTTATAAACAGACATTACCAACCGTTTATAAACAGACTTTACCAACACCTTATATACAGACATCACCAACCGTTTATAAACAGACATCACCAACCGTTTATAAACAGACTTTACCAACCATTAATAAACAGACATCACCAACCGTTTATAAACAGACTTTACCAACATTAATAAACAGACATCACCAACCGTTTATAAACAGACATCACCAACCGTTTATAAACAGACTTTACCAACTGTTTATAAACAGACATCACCAACTGTTCATAAACAGACTTTACCAACCGTTTATAAACAGACATCACCAACCGTTTATATCAGACTTTACCAACCGTTAATAAACAGACATCACCAACCGTTTATAAACAGACTTTACCAACTGTTTATTAACAGACTATATCAACCATTTATAAACAGACTTTACCAACCGCTTATAAACAGACATCACCAACCGTTTATAAACAGACATTACCAACCGTTTATAAACAGACTTTACCAACACCTTATATACAGACATCACCAACCGTTTATAAACAGACATCACCAACCATTTATAAACAGACTTTACCAACCATTAATAAACAGACATCACCAACCGTTTATAAACAGACTTTACCAACATTAATAAACAGACTTCACCAACCATTTATAAACAGACTTTACCAACCGTTTATAAACAGACATCACCAACCGTTTATAAACAGACTTTACCAACTTTTAATAAACAGACATCACCAACCGTTTATAAACAGACATTACCAACCGTTTATAAACAGACTTTACCAACACCTTATATACAGACATCACCAACCGTTTATAAACAGACATCACCAACCGTTTATAAACAGACTTAACCAACCGTTAATAAACAGACATCACCAACCGTTTATAAACAGACTTTACCAACATTAATAAACAGACATCACCAACCATTTATTAACAGACTATATCAACCATTTATAAACAGACTTTACCAACCGCTTATAAACAGACATCAATAACTGTTTATAAACAGACATTACCAACCGTTTATAAACAGACTTTACCAACACCTTATATACAGACATCACCAACCGTTTATAAACAGACATCACCAACCGTTTATAAACAGACTTTACCAACCATTAACAAACAGACATCACCAACCGTTTATAAACAGACTTTACCAACCGCTTATAAACAGACATCACCAACCGTTTATAAACAGACATTACCAACCGTTTATAAACAGACTTTACCAACACCTTATATACAGACATCACCAACCGTTTATAAACAGACATCACCAATCGTTTATAAACAGACTTTACCAACCGTTAATAAACAGACATCACCAATCGTTTATAAACAGACTTTACCAACCGTTAATAAACAGACATCACCAACCGTTTATAAACAGACTTTACCAACCGCTTATAAACAGACTTTACCAACCGCTTATAAACAGACATCACCAACCGCTTATAAACAGACATTACCAACCGCTTATAAACATACTTTACCAACACCTTATATACAGACATCAACAACCGCTTATAAACAGACATCACCAACCGTTTATAAACAGACTTTACCAACCATTAATAAACAGACATCACCAACCATTTATAAACAGACTTTACCAACCGTTTATAAACAGACATCACCAACCGTTTATAAATAGACATTACCAACCGTTTATAAACAGACTTTACCAACACCTTATATACAGACATCACCAACCGTTTATAAACAGACATCACCAACTGTTTATAAACAGATTTTACCAACCGCTTATAAACAGACATCACCAACCGTTTATAAACAGACTTTACCAACCGTTAATAAACAGACATCACCAACCGTTTATAAACAGACTTTACCAACCGTTTATAAACAGACTTTACCAACACCTTATATACAGACATCACCAACCGTTTATAAACAGACATCACCAACCGTTTATAAACAGACTTTACCAACCGTTTATAAACAGACATCACCAACCGCTTATAAACAGACTTTACCAACTGTTTATTAACAGACTATATCAACCATTTATAAACAGACTTTACCAACCACTTATAAACAGACATCACCAACCGTTTATAAACAGACATTACCAACCGTTTATAAACAGACTTTACCAACACCTTATATACAGACATCACCAACCGTTTATAAACAGACATCACCAACCGTTTATAAACAGACTTTACCAACCATTAATAAACAGACATCACCAACCGTTTATAAACAGACTTTACCAACATTAATAAACAGACATCACCAACTGTTTATAAACAGACATCACCAACCGTTTATAAACAGACTTTACCAACTGTTTATAAACAGACATCACCAACTGTTCATAAACAGACTTTACCAACCGCTTATAAACAGACATCACCAACCGCTTATATCAGACTTTACCAACCGTTAATAAACAGACATCACCAACCGTTTATAAACAGACTTTACCAACTGTTTATTAACAGACTATATCAACCATTTATAAACAGACTTTACCAACCGCTTATAAACAGACATCACCAACCGTTTATAAACAGACATTACCAACCGTTTATAAACAGACTTTACCAACACCTTATATACAGACATCACCAACCGTTTATAAACAGACATCACCAACCATTTATAAACAGACTTTACCAACCATTAATAAACAGACATCACCAACCGTTTATAAACAGACTTTACCAACATTAATAAACAGACTTCACCAACCATTTATAAACAGACTTTACCAACCGCTTATAAACAGACATCACCAACCGCTTATAAACAGACTTTACCAACTTTTAATAAACAGACATCACCAACCGCTTATAAACAGACATTACCAACCGCTTATAAACAGACTTTACCAACACCTTATATACAGACATCACCAACCGCTTATAAACAGACATCACCAACCGCTTATAAACAGACTTAACCAACCGTTAATAAACAGACATCACCAACCGCTTATAAACAGACTTTACCAACATTAATAAACAGACATCACCAACCATTTATTAACAGACTATATCAACCATTTATAAACAGACTTTACCAACCGCTTATAAACAGACATCACTAACTGTTTATAAACAGACATTACCAACCGCTTATAAACAGACTTTACCAACACCTTATATTTAGACATCACCAACCGCTTATAAACAGACATCACCAACCGCTTATAAACAGACTTTACCAACCATTAATAAACAGACATCACCAACTCTTTATTAACAGACTTTACCAACCGCTTATAAACAGACATCACCAAATGTTTATAAACAGACTTTACCAACCGCTTATAAACAGACTTTACCAACCGCTTATAAACAGACATCACCAACCGCTTATAAACAGACATTACCAACCGCTTATAAACAGACTTTACCAACAACTTATTTACAGACATCACCAACCGCTTATAAACAGACATCACCAACCGCTTATAAACAGACTTTACCAACCATTAATAAACAGACATCACCAACCGCTTATAAACAGACTTTACCAACATTAATAAACAGACATCACCAACCGCTTATAAACAGACTTTACCAACCGCTTATAAACAGACATCACCAACCGCTTATAAACAGACTTTACCAACTGTTTATTAACAGACATCACCAACCATTTATTAACAGACTATATCAACCATTTATAAACAGACTTTACCAACCGCTTATAAACAGACATAACCAACTGTTTATAAACAGACATTACCAACCGCTTATAAACAGACTTTACCAACACCTTATATACAGACATCACCAACCGCTTATAAACAGACATCACCAACCGCTTATAAACAGACTTTACCAACCATTAATAAACAGACATCACCAACCGCTTATAAACAGACTTTACCAACCGCTTATAAACAGACATCACCAACCGCTTATAAACAGACATTACCAACCGCTTATAAACAGACTTTACCAACACCTTATATACAGACATCACCAACCGCTTATAAACAGACATCACCAACCGTTTATAAACAGACATCACCAACCATTTATAAACAGACTTTACCAACCGCTTATAAACAGACATCACCAACCGCTTATAAACAGACTTTACCAACTGTTTATAAACAGACATCACCAACCGCTTATAAACAGACATTACCAACCGCTTATAAACAGACTTTACCAACACCTTATATACAGACATCACCAACCGCTTATAAACAGACATCACCAACCGCTTATAAACAGACTTAACCAACCGTTAATAAACAGACATCACCAACCGCTTATAAACAGACTTTACCAACATTAATAAACAGACATCACCAACCATTTATTAACAGACTATATCAACCATTTATAAACAGACTTTACCAACCGCTTATAAACAGACATCACTAACTGTTTATAAACAGACATTACCAACCGCTTATAAACAGACTTTACCAACACCTTATATACAGACATCACCAACCGCTTATAAACAGACATCACCAACCGTTTATAAACAGACTTTACCAACACCTTATATACAGACATCACCAACCGCTCATAAACAGACATCACCAATCGCTTATAAACAGACTTTACCAACCGTTAATAAACAGACATCACCAACCGCTTATAAACAGACTTTACCAACCGCTTATAAACAGACATCACCAACCGCTTATAAACAGACTTTACCAACCGTTAATAAACAGACATCACCAACCGCTTATAAACAGACTTTACCAACACCTTATATACAGACATCACCAACCGCTTATAAACAGACATCACCAACCGCTTATAAACAGACTTTACCAACCGTTAATAAACAGACATCACCAACCATTTATAAACAGACTTTACCAACCGCTTATAAACAGACATCACCAACCGCTTATAAACAGACATTACCAACCGTTTATAAACAGACTTTACCAACACCTTATATAAAGACATCACCAACCGTTTATAAACAGACATCACCAACCGTTTATAAACAGACTTTACCAACCGTTTATAAACAGACTTTACCAACACCTTATATACAGACATCACCAACCGTTTATAAACAGACATCACCAACCGTTTTTAAACAGACTTTACCAACGTTAATAAACAGACATCACCAACCATTTATAAACAGACTTTACCAACCGTTTATAAACAGATATCACCAACCGTTTATATGAGACTTTACCAACCGTTAATAAACAGACATCACCAACCGTTTATAAACAGACTTTACCAACTGTTTATTAACAGACTATATCAACCATTTATAAACAGACTTTACCAACCACTTATAAACAGACTATATCAACCATTTATAAACAGACTTTACCAACCGTTTATAAACAGACATCACCAACCGTTTATAAACAGACTTTACCAACATTAATAAACAGACATCACCAACCGTTTATAAACAGACATCACCAACCGTTTATAAACAGACTTTACCAACTGTTTATAAACAGACATCACCAACCGCTTATAAACAGACTTTACCAACCGCTTATAAACAGACATCACCAACCGCTTATATCAGACTTTACCAACCGTTAATAAACAGACATCACCAACCGCTTATAAATAGACTTTACCAACTGTTTATAAACAGACATCACCAACCGCTTATAAACAGACTTTACCAACTGTTTATAAACAGACATCACCAACCATTTATTAACAGACTATATCAACCATTTATAAACAGACTTTACCAACCGCTTATAAACAGACATCACCAACTGTTTATAAACAGAAATTACCAACCGCTTATAAACAGACTTTACCAACACCTTATATACAGACATCACCAACCGCTTATAAACAGATATCACCAACCGCTTATAAACAGACTTTACCAACCATTAATAAACAGACATCACCAACCGCTTATAAACAGACTTTACCAACCGCTTATAAACAGACATCACCAACCGCTTATAAACAGACATTACCAACCGTTTATAAACAGACTTTACCAACACCTTATATACAGACATCACCAACCGTTTATAAACAGACTTTACCAACCATTAACAAACAGACATCACCAACCGTTTATAAACAGACTTTACCAACCGCTTATAAACAGACATCACCAACCGTTTATAAACAGACATCACCAACCGTTTATAAACAGACTTTACCAACCGTTAATAAACAGACATCACCAACCGTTTATAAACAGACTTTACCAACACCTTATATACAGACATCACCAACCGTTTATAAACAGACATCACCAACCGTTTATAAACAGACTTTACCAACCGTTAATAAACAGACATCACCAACCATTTATAAACAGACTTTACCAACCGCTTATAAACAGACATCACCAACCGCTTATAAACAGACATTACCAACCGCTTATAAACAGACTTTACCAACACCTTATATAAAGACATCACCAACCGCTTATAAACAGACATCACCAACCGCTTATAAACAGACTTTACCAACCGCTTATAAACAGACATCACCAACCGCTTATAAACAGACTTTACCAACCGTTAATAAACAGACATCACCAACCGCTTATAAACAGACTTTACCAACCGCTTATAAACAGACTTTACCAACACCTTATATACAGACATCACCAACCGCTTATAAACAGACATCACCAACCGTTTTTAAACAGACTTTACCAACGTTAATAAACAGACATCACCAACCATTTATAAACAGACTTTACCAACCGCTTATAAACAGATATCACCAACCGCTTATATGAGACTTTACCAACCGTTAATAAACAGACATCACCAACCGCTTATAAACAGACTTTACCAACTGTTTATTAACAGACTATATCAACCATTTATAAACAGACTTTACCAACCACTTATAAACAGACTATATCAACCATTTATAAACAGACTTTACCAACCGTTTATAAACAGACATCACCAACCGTTTATAAACAGACTTTACCAACATTAATAAACAGACATCACCAACCGTTTATAAACAGACATCACCAACCGTTTATAAACAGACTTTACCAACTGTTTATAAACAGACATCACCAACCGTTTATAAACAGACTTTACCAACCGTTTATAAACAGACATCACCAACCGCTTATATCAGACTTTACCAACCGTTAATAAACAGACATCACCAACCGCTTATAAATAGACTTTACCAACTGTTTATAAACAGACATCACCAACCGCTTATAAACAGACTTTACCAACTGTTTATAAACAGACATCACCAACCATTTATTAACAGACTATATCAACCATTTATAAACAGACTTTACCAACCGCTTATAAACAGACATCACCAACTGTTTATAAACAGAAATTACCAACCGCTTATAAACAGACTTTACCAACACCTTATATACAGACATCACCAACCGCTTATAAACAGATATCACCAACCGCTTATAAACAGACTTTACCAACCATTAATAAACAGACATCACCAACCGCTTATAAACAGACTTTACCAACCGCTTATAAACAGACATCACCAACCGCTTATAAACAGACATTACCAACCGCTTATAAACAGACTTTACCAACACCTTATATACAGACATCACCAACCGCTTATAAACAGACTTTACCAACCATTAACAAACAGACATCACCAACCGCTTATAAACAGACTTTACCAACCACTTATAAACAGACATCACCAACCGCTTATAAACAGACATTACCAACCGTTTATAAACAGACTTTACCAACACCTTATATACAGACATCACCAACCGCTTATAAACAGACATCACCAATCGCTTATAAACAGACTTTACCAACCGTTAATAAACAGACATCACCAATCGCTTATAAACAGACTTTACCAACCGTTAATAAACAGACATCACCAACCGTTTATAAACAGACTTTACCAACCGCTTATAAACAGACATCACCAACCGCTTATAAACAGACTTTACCAACCGTTAATAAACAGACATCACCAACCGCTTATAAACAGACTTTACCAACACCTTATATACAGACATCACCAACCGCTTATAAACAGACATCGCCAACCGTTTACAAACAGACTTTACCAACCGTTAATAAACAGACATCACCAACCATTTATAAACAGACTTTACCAACCGCTTATAAACAGACATCACCAACCGTTTATAAACAGACATTACTAACCGCTTATAAACAGAATTTACCAACACCTTATATACAGACATCACCAACCGCTTATAAACAGACATCACCAACTGTTTATAAACAGACTTTACCAACCGCTTATAAACAGACATCACCAACCGCTTATAAACAGACTTTACCAACTGTTTATTAACAGACTATATCAACCATTTATAAACAGACTTTACCAACCGCTTATAAACAGACATCACCAACCGCTTATAAACAGACATTACCAACCGCTTATAAACAGACTTTACCAACACCTTATATACAGACATCACCAACCGCTTATAAACAGACTTTACCAACCATTAATAAACAGACATCACCAACCGCTTATAAACAGACTTTACCAACCGCTTATAAACAGACATCACCAACCGTTTATAAACAGACTTTACCAACTGTTTATAAACAGACATCACCAACCGCTTATAAACAGACATTACCAACCGTTTATAAACAGACTTTACCAACACCTTATATACAGACATCACCAACCGCTTATAAACAGACATCACCAACCGCTTATAAACAGACTTTACCAACCATTAATAAACAGACATCACCAACCGCTTATAAACAGACTTTACCAACCGCTTATAAACAGACATCACCAACCGTTTATAAACAGACTTTACCAACCGTTTATAAACAGACTTTACCAACCGCTTATAAACAGACATCACCAACCGTTTATAAACAGACATTACCAACCGTTTATAAACAGACTTTACCAACACCTTATATACAGACATCACCAACCGTTTATAAACAGACATTACCAACCGTTTATAAACAGAATTTACCAACACCTTATATACAGACATCACCAACCGTTTATAAACAGACATCACCAACTGTTTATAAACAGACTTTACCAACCGTTTATAAACAGACATCACCAACCGTTTATAAACAGACTTTACCAACTGTTTATTAACAGACCATATCAACCATTTATAAACAGACTTTACCAACCGCTTATAAACAGACATCACCAACCGTTTATAAACAGACATTACCAACCGTTTATAAACAGACTTTACCAACACCTTATATACAGACATCACCAACCGTTTATAAACAGACTTTACCAACCATTAATAAACAGACATCACCAACCGTTTATAAACAGACTTTACCAACCGTTTATAAACAGACATCACCAACCGTTTATAAACAGACTTTACCAACTGTTTATAAACAGACATCACCAACCGTTTATAAACAGACATTACCAACCGTTTATAAACAGACTTTACCAACACCTTATATACAGACATCACCAACCGTTTATAAACAGACATCACCAACCGTTTATAAACAGACTTTACCAACCGTTAATAAACAGACATCACCAACCATTTATTAACAGACTATATCAACCATTTATAAACAGACTTTACCAACCGCTTATAAACAGACATCACCAACTGTTTATAAACAGACATTACCAACCGTTTATAAACAGACTTTACCAACACCTTATATACAGACATCACCAACCGTTTATAAACAGACATCACCAACCGTTTATAAACAGACTTTACCAACCATTAATAAACAGACATCACCAACCGTTTATAAACAGACTTTACCAACCGTTTATAAACAGACATCACCAACCGTTTATAAACAGACTTTACCAACCGTTTATAAACAGACTTTACCAACCGCTTATAAACAGACATCACCAACCGTTTATAAACAGACATCACCAACCGTTTATAAACAGACTTTACCAACCGTTAATAAACACTTTACCAACTGTTTATGAACAGAATATATCAACCATTTATAAACAGACTTTACCAACTGTTTATGAACAGACTATATCAACCGTTTATGAACAGACTTTACCAACTGTTTATGAACAGACATCCCCAACCGTTAATAAACAGACTTTACCAACCGTTAATAAACAGACTATATCAACCGTTTATAAACAGACTTTACCAACCGCTTATAAACAGACATCACCAACCGTTAATTAACAGACTTTACCAACCGTTAATAAACAGACTATATCAACCGTTTATAAACAGACTTTACCAACTGCTTATAAACAGACATCACCAACCGTTAATAAACAGACATCACCAACCGTTTATAAACAGACTTTACCAACTGTTTATAAACAGACTTTACCAACTGTTTATAAACAGACTTTACCAACCGTTAATAAAGACTATACGAACTGTTTATAAACAAACTTTATCATTAGTTTATAAACAAACTTTACCATTAGTTTATAAACAGAGCTCACCAACTGTTTAGAAACAGACTTTACCAACCATTTAGAAACAGACTTACCATTAGTTGTATGCCTGTGTATCCACCAGAAAGTGACAAAGATATTGTATAGGCTATGTGTGAGACAAGAGTATACTAAAATAAACTTTAACAATGATACGTTGATTGATTGGGAAATGATATCTCCATTTAAAAAATATTGGCAATTGTTATGCTATTTATCTGAGCTCATCAGGCACCTCAATTTCTATTCTAATTTCTTTTGAATTTACTGGCACGATTTCAGAAATTATACAGAGATTATCTTTAACAAAAGAACACCTAGTTACACCTTTTTCATTCTCAATCTGTTTTTGCATGTGTAATATGCACACATTAAAAGTTGTTTTGCTTTATATCGGCACAACCTTTCCATGTTGAATGGATGCAACAATAGACCTTATTATCTAGAACCTGCTGTGAATTATATTGTCTCTCACATTGCTTAACTCAACCATGCAGTGACAGCTGTGGGTACGTGTATTCAACTGAAGTGAGTGACACTAATTGTGATGATAAATACACCCCGTATTCACGCCGTCCTTTTCTAATACAGAGGACCCCAATATACAAGAGGACACATCTGTGTCATAACATAATCATCTAAATAATATGACTGTCAGTGATGAAATAGGAGGAGAATAGGCAGCGTGTGGACATCTTTGTCGTTGGCACATGGATGTATCATCACATAATTGACTGTAATTTGAGCACACTCCAAGTGTTGTTCAGATAACATTTGGCAGCAACACCCTCCCAGGGGCATGTGCTCAGCCCTACAGTATAAATGTATTACTCAAGCATATATGTATCATGACGAACAAGTATGTGTACACTGAATAATGCATCTACTTGAAATGCATCGATTACATAATGTCCTCATTTACATTATGCCTTCATAACCAAGGGCTAAATATGTATGTTGGTACACTCTGTACTACACCATTAGACAGTCATTGACTTCTAACTCATTCAAATGAATAACAGAGAAATATGACAAGGCAAAATACAAAATAGTTTACTATTTAGTGAGCACTATATCCGCAGTTATATTTAAAGCCACTGTTAAATCCTTAATGGTGAAACTAGCATGTCCGTTTGTGATGTTACAACAACAAAGAAATTACTTCAAACAACAAACACTGTATTTTTCCCCTCGGAAATCATTGCACATCATTGCACATCATTGCACATCATTGCACTTCATTGCACTTCATTGCACATCATTGCACAACATTGCACATCATTGCACATCATTACACACATGATAGAACAGTAGAGTATGTATTGCCATGTTTTTACCACGATGCTGGACGCTCCTCGATGCTGGACACCCCTCTCCTCCATTTCATCAACAAAACAAAAAACAATAACAGATGTGCTGGGGGGCCAACAGTGGCACTGCTTCCCCTCATGCAGATTCCAGCTTTAAGGCATGAGAGGTACCAAAAGTCCAGCATTCACAGTTTCAAACCTTATGCTCCAGTACATAGCCACTAGTATGTGCTGTATAGAAGATTGTGTAAGCACTAGGCTGTAGGCTATAGTAGGTTGCGTTATGTGTAATGTGCTGTCCCTCAGGGGAATGGTGATAATCAGTCCATCCGGTGGAAGATTGTCAAGCAGACCAACACCCCTCGATGGCACAGCCAGACATAGACTTTGCCTGGGTTCAACTGACTGGTCACTACTGAGCCCCAATTGAATCAGGCTTTAATGGAAGCTCTAGCCACTTCAAATGGGACGGCTGATTGAGGTGGATGTATTAAAACTAATCAGACGCCTGCTCACCACGAATAAGGTGCGTATGTGTCTGTTAAAGGGACAGGTTTTCCTTGCAGTTGGGAGAGTTTTATTGAAGTCTCATCAGATGCATTTTATTCTATCAATCATATTTATGTTTACTTGTTTAATCAGTTTACTATTACATCAGGGTGTTGGAGGGGGGGGGGGGGGGGGGGGGGTAAATACTAGTCAATTATCTGTGGCTGTTAGCTAGAGCTGGATGGGCATTAGTTAGGTAACTTAGCTAGCTTGCGCTTGGTTCCAAAACTGAACAAAATTTCACTGTCATTATTGATGTCCATGGGGTTCAATCTAATTGACATGTTTTGGCTATAAAGATCCACCAAATTTCCCTCCATTATAAAAAATGTAGCTCGCTGGCATAGGCAGGTCAGTCCTTAAGTAGCAATGCCCCACCCATCTGAGGATCTGTCTTTTTCATCTATTTCCTGTGTTTTTAGGGGTGGAAAATATACTTTTCACTTACATTTCCCTCGATTGATTTTTTATATTTTACTACTACGACTCTTTCATACTCTTGCTTGTGCCTGTTGTTTTTTCCCCTTTAACATTGCGACGTTATGATGTTACGTTGGTAAAAAAATAAACCAAAATAGCTTCTTAGCAAAGAGCAATCTCCCAAGCAAGAACCCTGCTAGCACTTTCTGGGAGTGGTCTGAGTGGGGAGTTGAAAATGAAAAACCAGCTATTACTGGCAGAAAGTTTTTTATTGGTCTACCCTTATCGATAATAATTTTACAAATTCTTTGAATAATGTGGCTAGTACAGATATACTTTCATTGACATTCCTGACCACTTTCCATTTTTTTACTTCTCTTTGGCAGCTGGTTATAAACAGACATTCTCATTGACCTCCATAAAAAAGTTCCTTGCTTGGTGAGCGAAAAAAACATAAAAAAATGCCACCTGCAGGAGAAGACAGATTTTGGGCCCAGTTATCCCTCTCGCTTTGCATTTTCCTCTCTGGTGCAGGTAGGCCTAGCCAGAGGAAGTTTTTGTGGTTGCAGCCCTGTTACACCCCTTTATGTTAATGAATTCATAAATAAAAAGTATCTTCATCCTTTGTTCAACTTTTACATTTATTAGAATTGTTTTGAAAACATTTTAACAATTTTGATGACCGTTGCTACTTTAAGTTAACAACATCGGCTAATGTGTTCAACTTCGGTTGGAAAAGATGCACTGACTGCCTTTCCCAAGAGCAGTGGCAGCTTGCAAGTCGTGTCATTAGCTTCTGCTAGCTCGTTAGCCTCCTTCACAGCCAACTGTCTCCTATCAAACAATTAGATAGCAAGTTAAGTGTTGGCTTTTCCAAATATATGTTGTTGAAAACACAATTTCCCAATTAGTAGGTATATAATGAATTATGCTTTCTGCACTTATAATGCATATCAATGTTTTATAATGATACTATAACTACTTATGAGCAATTATAGTGAGTATTATAAGGAACTAAAAGTGTATTATACGGCATTGTAAATTTACTTACTGTGTAAGGCATTATATGTGTAAATCTCATAGAAAGTGTAACTGAATATCACATGTTGCTCCTGTAATTGTCTGTTATTGAGTCTTGGATGTGTATCACAATGGACTGTGCGGCTTTGACTAGACCACTCTTAGACATGAATGGTTTGCTTGTGTACCACAATAGCAATTTCATGAAGATCAGTGTATTGCTTGGTCTCAAACATGCAGTCTCATACTCTTTGCCTTAGCCTCTACCTTTGATGTTGCCAAGCAATGTTCACAACTACAGACTGGCTGAACAAATGTTTGTCATTCTCTTTGGTGTATAAATATTGAAGGTGTGAAGCAAAGTGCAAGAGGGGAAAAATGGTCTTTGATTTGCGTGAGCGAGCAGCAGGTACAGGGAATGGTGCGAACAGGGATGAACATGATCCGTGCCTACAAGTATAGGATCTTAATTTGATCACCCTGTTGCAGTAGAACTTTAAACATTTAAAACATGTAGTGTATCTGAGATTTAAAAGTTTTTAAATATCAACCCCTAAAAAAATGTACATTTATTATAATCCACATAATAATTCACTGGTATAGCAAAATGGCTCAAATTAAGATCCTACACATTTAAAAGACTATGTCTGGCTTTATCCAGGCGGTGACATCATCTAGCAGGCAGGATGACTAATGGAAAATATGCTGAGCTTGCTGTTGACATAGCAACTGACACAACAGTAAAGAAGGTGAGATCCACAGGCCAGATGTAAAATAAAACCAAAAATAAGTTGATGGTGAGGTGGTGACAATGTCCACAGAGCCAGGGTTCATAACTCTTCAGAATTCATAACAGCTTATAAAGAAGACTGTACATGAGATAGTGTTGCATTACTTAGACATACAGTATCAGTACATAGTGTTCATTATGAAATTAGTTTCTGTGCTAGAGGCCAAGTTAAGACACTGATTTCACCTTCATATAAGCTGTCAATAATGAAAAAAATAATATCCAACGGGAGTCTAATTGTCACGTTCGTTGTACAGAGGAGACCAAGGCGCAGTGTGACGTGAATACATGATACTTTAATGAAGACGAAGACCACTAAACAAACTATAAAAAATAACAAAATGACTGTGAAGCTATAATATACTGAGTGCAAACACAGGCAACTAGACATAGACAATAACCCACAAAATAAATATGGTTCCCAATCAGAGACAACGATAAACAGCTGCCTCTAATTGAGAACCAATCTAGGCAACCATAGACATACATAGAACACCTAGATGGTAAACAACCCCATAAACATGCAAAAACCCCTAGACAGTGAAAAGCACATTCATCACCCATGTCACACCCTGACCTAACCAAAATAATAAAGAAAACAAAGAATACTAAGGTCAGGGCGTGACACTAATATAGAGATAAACACCCATCTAGATGAAAAAAGACTTGAATAAAAAAGGAAACAACAATGATCTAAAGTGTTTTATTAACCTTGATTACACTAAGTCTAACCACTAGCACCTTATTTAGCAGTAAAAACACAAGTCAATAACGTGACAATATAGGATCAAAGTTGCACAGGATAAAATAAGTATCATTTTGACTATTTTCTACATTGTAGAATAATAGCGAAGACTTGGCCTCCACAATCACCCGACCTCAACCCAAGACCCTTGAATGAGTGTGTTCAAACTTCTGACTGGTACTGTAAGTATAATAACATAAAGCATTCAGCAATTCATGTTACTACCAATTTAATAGGATTCTGACAAATGTTAATGATTCTAAATGCATTTTTATACAGAGCAGCAAAGTCCATACTAATAATTATTATACATAGGAAGAAGGAATTTGTGTTTCATACATCACCTTGCAAGGAAACTTTGAGGCATAGTCAGATATAATTTTCTGATGAACTAAACAAACAAACAAATCGGAACCAGAAACGAAAGCTACAAATAATTTCACATTTATGACATTCAGTACTTCTGTCAAACCAAGGTATTTCTGATGGAGCACCTTATTCCTTGAGCCTAACCAATCCGTGCTTTACTGTGCTTCAACAAGGCTATGGTAAAATACCTGTTTATACAGTCTCTTATTAATCCCTCGCCTCCCCGCCCACCTGTTTATCGCTTTACAATTCGTTCTGCTGGCTCAGCACGTCGAAGGACATGATAATGGCCATGTCAGTGGAGCCCCCTCCACCCCCGCTGGCTGCCAGTTTGAGCTGGGACATGCTGGCCCCGGTGAACACCTCTCCCTCCCACACACGGCTCTTACTGAGCTGCAGCTCCATCAGCTGCTCTCCTACCACGCTCACCCTCTGGGCCCCAGGCACCCTGACCCTGAACAGCACCCAGGACAGGGGCTCCAGGAGACCCCCGCGGGGCTCGAACAGCACGCTGCCCCTCTGCCAGGCTGTGTAGGTGCAGGGGAACGGAGGCCAGCTGCTCCCTGAGCTGTTGCACAGCACAAAGTCACATAGCAGACTGAAGTCCTGGTCAGTGGAGGTTTTGGCGTAAAGGCCCAGCTTGTAGACTCCGGCCTCGGGTAGGGCCACGCTGATGGTCACTTTGCTGCTGTTGTAGGTGAAAAAGACGTGCCGGCAGAGTGGGTGCCCCAGTCTCTTGCGTTGTTCCTTGAACAGCACAGCATGGAGCTCCAGGTCTTGTTGGTTTTGGAAGGTAATGTTGCATTTGCCTTGCTGGGTGCTCACCAGCGCCCCCGTGTGGCTGAACTTGGAGAGGCCAGCATCTTGCGTCCGGATGCCAGGCCCACAAGCAGTGCTAAGGGCAGGGGGAAAGAGCTCATTGAAGTTGATAGCGCCTCCTGTGCAGTGCAAGAGGAAGTTGCCTCCATTCTGGAAGCCATCTTGGGGCCGCTCGTAGTTCCGAACAAACACAGACAACCGATAGTAACCTAGATAGGGACAGAGGACGTTACAGGTGAGGCGGTCAGATTGGATTTGAGTTGCCAGACACCTCTTGGCTATGGACGGGTCAAGGTCTTTCTGGGTCAGTTCACACAGCATCATGAGTGGTCTGGAGGTGTGCAGGACAAGCTCGAAGGAGCCAGTCTCCGACACCTCAGCCTCTGCTCCGTTGCTGCACTTCTTCACCCCCAGGCTCTCTGCGCTCCGCTGCAGACCCCAGGACAAGAAGGTGTTCTCAGGGAGTTCTTCAGTTGGTTCCTGTTCTGGACACTCCACCAGGAGAGAGCAGACCCAGCTGAACGTCCCTGAGTTGTTGCCTGACCGGGCAAAGATCATGATGTCATACGTACCACCTGTAGGGGGCAGCAGTCGTAACCTCATGCTCTCCCGGGTCACAGTGAGCAGGCCAGATGAGCTATTGACCGCTTTGGGTTCACAGCCGCTCCGCTGAGAGATCTGGTAGGTGAAGTCGACAGGCTTGGTGAACTTCATGGACACCGAGGCCTCACCATTTTCTGACCAGAAACAGAAACAGCAATTAGCAAAATCAACATATTGTACAGTATAGGCCTGAATGATGGTACATCTTCAATGGTAACTCTTCAATGACATATTCATCTACAACTACTTTATTACTAACTGTGAATAACTTCTGCGAACAGTGTCCACTTTCAACAACGTGTTAGCCTACCATTTATGTTGTATAATTCAACCTTGAACACTAGTCTCCAGTTTTTTTATGGACTGTGCCGCCATTTTTGTTTTATATGGATGCGGGACTGACCTGTGACCAGCAGGAAGTGTTTGGGATGGAGGAGGGTCAGACCCAGTCTGTAGAACTCCGAGGTCTTTAGAACCCTCTTCTCAAACTCCTCCAGTGGGATGGGATCGTCCAGAAGCTGCCACTCTTTATCATCTGGATAGTGGGAGTTGATGAAGTCCTCAGGGTCTGTCAGGAAGTAGAAGTCATCGTACCTGGACGACAAGGAGAATGGCTTAATAGCAGAAAAGCTAATGCTAATGCTAATCGAAAGTGACAACGTTTGGTGTTTTTAAAATAAATTCCAGAAGTACACTCCTTGATAAAAATATGGTATCTAGAACCTAAAAGGTTTTTTTTTGCTGTTCCCATAGCAGAACCCCTTGAAGAACCCTTTTTGGTTCCAGGTAGAACTCTTTTAGGTTCCAAAGCCCTTTCCACAGAGGAGGAACCCAAAAGCGTTCTATCTGGAACTAAAAAGTGTTCTACCTGGAACCAAAAAGTGTTATCATATGGGGACAGCTGGAGAATCCTTTTTGGAACTCTATTTTTATTTGATTGTAGTGAGATAATTCCAGTCGTATTTGGCACTAGTACTGTTGTATGTATGGTCCTGTGGACCACCTTGTTAGAATTGGTCCATTACAAAAATAGCCTTTGTAATGAGTGGCAATCATCATTACTTGTTTTCATCATTATCAAGTAACACGGTTCTTGACATTCCATGCACGAATAACCCACAGGGTTTATTTTAGAAAATCTAATCAGACACTAGTTCTTTGCTATTCTTAGTGATTCAATTGCATCTATTGGCAGCTTGTCAACATAATAAATGTTGTGCTCAACAGTATAGTATGTACTTAACTCTGTGCTAGCACAGTTACCAATCATGTAGGCCAATTGCTTTACTTGGAACTCATATTCACCTCTTAATAAAGGCTTTGTTGTCCATGTCTACTCTCCCTGCTCCCCAACATGCGTCCAGTAGATACCAGTGTCCTCCCAGTTTCACTGCGTTCCACATGTGGAGGGACTTGGTGTTTTGGTAGCTCTGGCCTTGCCTGTACTCAATACCTTTGCCATGGCCAGACACCTCTTGGCATTCGATTCCTGCCTCCCTGCAATGAAGCAGGAAACATGTAAGGATGGAGTGCCTGATGTGTTTATTACTGACAATGGCATGCAATTTTAGACCACTCAATTGTTAATGTGTTTGATGTTTTTATTTTTCAATGGACCAAATGCTGTCTTACTGGCACATCTTCATGCAGACGCTGGAGTACCCACAGCACACGCCCCGACCCGTCTCAATGACCCTTTCTGGGGAGCACAACTTGTCCGTCAGGCCAAGGTAGCCACTTACATCGTACTCTGCAAAAAGAACCGCCCACCCCATAACATTTAGGGAAGGATATGTTGAGAATTATGCCACTATCTTGCATAACTCAAAATGTCACGATCAAGGTATTCTGCAATCAACTTCCCTGGAAAGACTCCATGTCTAACATTGGGACATATGAAAAAAGACACAGTGTAACTTAAATTGAATTATAAGGATTTAATCCCCCACTATAACCACGGGACTGCTTGCCCATTTAATTAGATAACGAGGCCACTTATCACGTCAGACTGAAACTGTGCGGCTATTTCATTAACATTTCCAGTGGACCCAGAGTGAGATGAATGAATGTCTATTTTAATGAACGTCTGTCCTCGTTAGGTTGAACCGCAAAGTCCCATCCACCAACAGCTGATCCCTGTATATACGCAGTGGAAAGACCTTAGGGTAGCATTGTTAGGACAGCTGTGTAGGGATGGAAAGTTTGGGATGTATATCTAGTATGGTAAAGAGCCTAATGAGACCAACTCTTACCTTATAGTATGGGGCTCTAGAGTAAAGCTCTCTGATGCACAGTGTTCTAAGTGGTGTTCTGTTATTGGCAGGTTGCTGCAGTGTCGCTGCGCTGTCGTGAGTAAGCCGTGGGTTGGATAATTGAGAAGGTGTGTAGGAGTGTACGGCTGTTAAAAGTGTGTGTGTGTTACTGACCGATGTTGTGGCAGAGCCAGATCCAGATGGCTCTCAGTTTCTCCAGCTCATTCTGTGCTCCTTCTGTGATGGTCTGCGTGATGGTCTGGGTGATGGTCTGGGTGATGGTCGGAACTGAGAAGATCTTTTGACTGCGCAACTGCAAAACAAACAGGATTTATGGAGAAAAATAAACTTACATGCACACACATACTCACACACACTCACAAGCATTTAAGTGCACAAATATACAAAAGCATATACAATATACACACGCACGCTGAGATGTACAAATATACGCATAGACACACATACACATACACACACACACAGTGGTATCCTACATGCACACACAAAAATAATACAGTATTAGAAACAGACTTTTCCAGTATTGATGGCATGGTTATCCACACTGCTGAATACTTCTGTGGTGGCAAAGAGTTCCTTTTGGAGCTTTTTTTTGGAGACGCTTCCACTCTTCACTGTACTGGAGTTCTCCCTGGGTCTTGGCTGGAGTTTGGACTTCACCGGGGCTCGTCCTTCCACATCCCTCTGTATGTCCCCCTCCTCCCTCCTCACTGTACTCTTCTTCACCACCCTGAGGGAGTAAGCAGTGCACTCATCTGACAGCTGTCGCTTGGTCATGGGTCTCTGGACCTCCAACTCCATGGCAGCCCATTTCTGAAACACAGAACTAGTCTTGGACTGGGCCGCACTGGCAACAGTTGCCACTGTCGTTTTGGTTGCTACGGTTGACGCTACAGTTTTGTGGCTTTTCATGATATTGCTGTTATTTAGTGACAGAACCTCCAGCTTCCACTCTTGCTGGACAACTGACGGACCTTTTTTGTCGTCTGACGTTGTTTTTGAGGTGTCTTTAGAGTGGCCATCTTGGGGTTTGGAGGCTTTCTTTTCACCACTTTCCCCAGTTTTGACCTCCTGACCTGAGGCCTTCTGCGTGGCCTGAGGGTAGGACTCCTCCTCGGTCACTTTAGTGTTGTTGCTGTTGTTGCTGTTGTAGCAGTAGTGCTGTTGGTAATTGTTGGTAGGGAGGGGGCAATGGACGCTGCGGAGGTTGAGGGATCTCTTTGGGAAAGGGACCTCTACAGACCTCATGTGAAGAACATTGCCCATCGTTTCCAGTTTTGGTTATATCGGAGCAGAAAACTGAGAGAGAAAAATAACTGTTAATTAAAGACGCAATATTAAACCAATTAAAACTGATCCTGGGACATAGAGGTGTAAATAATAACACTGCAATAAGAGTGAAAGTTATTTGAATCTGTACCTCTGCACTGTGAAGTGAAGGGCAAATAATACTAAATTCAGACTGAAACTTGGTATCTTCAAAAAAGACAATGGTGTAAAAAAGAAGGTTCTCACACAAGGCAATGCTGCTGCAGAAAAAATATAGGCATCAAATTATACATGAAACCAGATGGTTGCTATTGAAAGTGTGGGTAAATAGTAGCTTTATGATATCTACTTCCTCGATACATCTGTACTCATATGCCCTTCATACACACAAATATACTTCTGTAAACGCATCAAATAAATGACAGACGAAGTCATTACGAAGAGAGACCATGTGTCCTGTGTGGCTCAGTCGGTAGAGCATGGCGCTTGCAACGCCAAGCGTCGTGGGTTCGATTCCCGCTGGGGCCACCCATATGTAAAAGTAGTGGCCCCAGCCGACTTGTAAGTCGCTTTGGACAAAAGCGTCTGCTAAATGGGATATATTATTATTATGATTGCACTTGACATGTTAATTAAGGTAAAATACAAGTTTTCTCTGTGTGTTTCTGAAAATGTGACAGCAATGTGTGAGTTGCAGATTATTTGTGCTATGTGCAGACGATGTTGTCTTAGTGTGTGCTATGTTAATCATATACAGTAGCAGCAGTCTGTACAGTTAGTCTTATGTTAGTCTATGTTAGGGCTGGATTCAAATTATATCGCCGAGGTATCCTGGAAGATCAACATTAAAATGTATTGGTAACTTCCGATTGAGCTGACATATGCAGCGTTTAACGTGAATGCAGTTTCATTGCCTTTGTCAATCGCACTATAAAGTCAATCTTCAGCGCAACAGGTTGAATTGAGCCCTTTGTCTTATCGCAGCAGCTTGCAGAGTTTCATGATAACCTCAAACTGAACTATACAGATAATAACTTGCAAATTAATCGTAATAATGCCCAGAAGTAAACACACACGCCATGCCTCATATTCAAGTGATATTCTCAATAAATCCTAAAAAATGGATTGGTAGGAGAGTATTTTTGTTGCGTTTGTGGATCCCAGGAAGATTAGTTTTCCTCATGGTGTCAGCTAATGGGATCCCAATAAAGATAAATTATTCCTACCTGGTGTTGATGCTTTGTCAGCAATGGTAAATCTGTCTGGCTGTCTGTCTGTGTTCTCTCCATCTATGTCTTGACAGATCTCACCTCCCGAACCTGTGTCTGTTTTATACTCTGTGTGTCTCTCCTCGGGGCTGGGATGTGTAGGGTTTCCACGGCGAGGGGATGACAGACCTAAAAATACTACAGAGCAGCTGATAGAGACCAATGGCACAACTTTCCACGAGCTCTACCCTCCAGGGGTAGGGGTGGGCTGAGGGTCTGGGGCTGCAGAAGGGAGCCAAGGGGGGGCTCTGGGAAAGGTGTGAGATTTTGGGGAGGTTAGAGGTGAGCTGGGTTCATGCTAGCATATTTTTTTGTTTGTTTACTTCAATTGTGGTACATTTGAAAGTACTGTATTTAAGGCTGACAGAGCTGTATTTTTATCTGAGAAATATTCCACGTGTGGGAGATAAACTCCATGGGTGGCAACACAAGTATGTTGAAAGCATTAGATTAGATTTTTATTTAGTCACACTCACACGGTCACCGATGTAGTTGCAGTGTACAGTGAAATACTTAAGATCCAAGCAAGAAAAATAAAATATAATAATAACAATACTTATAATATATACATATTTACAACTGTGACCATTATTCCGCCGTCTCCAGGAATTTGTTACAGTCGGGTGGAAAGTGAGTACCCATACTCATATTCATACTCCAATATTTCTGCCCAGGTGTATGAAGTGATGCACAAAACAAAATGAGTAAGCACATTTGAGAAAAGCACTAGACAAAAAGAGAATGTTTTTTAGCAGCTCTAGGCGATGCGCCATCTGTTGGTGCCATCTTAGCCATTGAAGGTGTTACTGTTTGCTCAATATATATGGCTGCACACCCCACCCATTGTCTTTGATGGAATTTAGGAGTTGTTACATCACAGGCTGCTAAGTGCCATTGCAGCAGTTGGTGCTGCAGCCACAACCAAGGTGGTCCATTGCAGAACATTCAGTTTAACAGTGAGATAGTCCATTGGTAAGTGGAAGGTCCTTCGTTCAATCTGTCATCTACATTTAAATATCAAAGGTGCCCCCCCTTCTTACTTCAAGCATAAGTGACCAACTCCACTCTCCACTGTGATTGGTTAAGAAGACTGTGAAATGTTATTCATTGATAGTCCCCTGTACCCTCTACCTGTGGGGCCTGGCTGGCTTTGTGACAGTAACCACTCATGCTACACATCCCACAAAGCCTTACGAGTCTCTGTCACACCGTCTCATAGCTTCACATAGCATTTCTGGTCTGTGTCCAGCAACCTCTGACTCTGAAGTGACTGACAAAACGACAAAACAACAACCTTGACGGTGAGATGAAAACTGCGAAGGAGCCGGGGGTCGTACTCATCACAGCGAATAGTGTTTTGGAAGGTAAGAGAGTGTATTGTGTATCTCACGGTCTACAACGACTTGATGATGGTTCAAGTACAATGATGATTAACACTATGAAACACTGAATATGGGTTATTTATGAAAGCTTGTTAATTGTCAGCAGTCAAGTTAGACATATGGACTGAGTTTGGAGTGTTTTGATAAATGTTCAGGGGCGGACTGGAACATACTGTGTCTCAAAGCCATATAAAATATATTGGTTGTAAAATAGTTGCTATTGAGTTGAATATTGGGAAATGCAAATTATACCTACAGAAAGCTGAGGCCCTTCTCTCTTCGACAGGGACATGGGGGCGAAGCTTCCAAGGCTGTGTTTTTCCTGTAATTGCATTTTGAAATGTTACATGATCGGAACACATTTTTCTTTCAAGTGCATGGGTGGGGGAGGAGGCGAGGGCGCAGGGCAGGGCAGACACTTACATTACAGGAATCCTGTGGATAATGCACTTTACTCTTTGACCAAATCATGGTTTTAGCCTCCCAAAAAAAGGAAGTTTTGAGTGAGGTGACAATGTAGAATGTATTTTTTCAACGTTTACAGGCACCCTTTCCGATGACAGAGGCCCAGCAGGTCTCTTTACTGATGCTGTATTTGAGTTTGCATGACCTCAGCTCAGCTGGCCCATCTTGGTAGGGGGGCCGGCCGTTGCCCACTCATCAGCTAAAGGCTCATTGTAGTACAGTGGTTCCCAACCAGGGTACTAGGACCCCTGGGGTACTTGGCCTATCCACAGTGGGTAGTTAAGAGGGTAGTTAAGTGGGTAAAATGCACAGAGACATTGTGCAACAACAACAAAAAACTATTATCTTAAAGGCTCAGTCACCTTTTTTCATAGTTTTATTTTTATATAAAAAATATATTTTGGTTTGTTTGTGTCATCAACCCCAAAAAATGGTGGTGGGGGGGTGTTCCTTGTTATTTTCTATGTTTGGTTAGGTCAGGGTGTCACTCGGGTGGGAAAATGTTTTCTATTTCTTTGCTTTTGGCCGTGTGTTTCCCATTCAGAGGCAGCTGTCTATTGTTGTCTCTGATTGGGGATCACATATAAGTTGTCATTTTCCTTTTGGGTTTTGTGGGATCTTGTTTTCTGTATAGTTTCTTAGCCTTACAGAACTGTGTGCTTTTTGTTGTTGTTGTTGTTGTTGTTGTTTGTTGCAGGTTTAGCACTACGAAGTTTTACATTCGTTGTGTTGCTTGGTCGTTGTGTTGATTGGTTTTTGGTGGAACATTAATAGAGATAATGTACGCCTACCACGCTGCACCTTGGTCCGGTCATTCTCCAAACGAGGAGTGTAACAGTAACAATATAACCAAACCAACACCTAGCTCCACTTTGAGCCTTTCTACATGGGTCTTCCGGTCCCTCTCTGCTCATGGACAGCTAAGCTGTTTACCGGCATATCCAACAAAAGAGAACAGAGATCCAACAGACTTGCCCTTATTGGGATCAGGTCTACGGCCAAGTAACATCCGGTCGGTTCCTGTCCAGTTGGGTTTAATTTCCCTCCCAGTATTAGGAGGGCCCTGCATGTCAGCTCTTGCTGCTCCAGACCAAAAAACAGATCTGGCCGAAGCCAGGTTAAAACAGCCACCACCTAACCTCCAAGCTAATTTTATTCAGGTGTGTGTAATTAGGCTCTTACCCTTCCGGGCCACCCTCTCTCCCAAGCAGAAATATACCGGCCTTCACACACCCACCCTCTCTCTCCATCACACTTGGTTTGTACCTGGAAACTTTATTTCCAAAACGTTATATTCACCAATTTTTTATAATTGCTTATGGGTACCTTCATGTGTGTGTAAAATATGACTGTTCTCAGATTTTTTATTCATAGATTGTATGTGTTTTTTGCAAAACGCTATATATCCATTGTTTAGCTGGAATACACGGTTCATATCCTGCATATTTGACTGTGATATGTGCTTGTCTCACCTAGCTATCATAAGATGAATGCACTTCTGGTTAAGAGCATCTGCTAAATGACAAAAATGTAAATGTTTTATGTACCGATCGTAACATTATGACTAGAACTACTGTTCCCTGAAGGAGGGAAAAGAGGTACAACATACTATTTGCAGTCGCACGGTTGAAGGATCTACAATCATGCCTGACAAGGCCAATGAAATCTGCGCCTCACTGGTAGCCCGCCTTCCACAGGTGATAAGCGTGAGGCTTGGATTCATTCCTTCAATTTAATACCGTTCTTCGACAAGCCCAGGGGCTAAACATGTGTTGTACCTCATTTCCCATCCATAAAGATTTATATTGCCTCCTGCCAATAATGTCCCATACCTGAGAGAGCTTCCACTCCTGAGAGAGATGGTCCAACCTAGATAAAAGATCTGCATCCTCCAAAGCGAAAGCATGTGTGCACTGCTCTCCAGCAATAGGGAGCGAGCCAAGGTTAGGAGGGAGGCAGTCCCTCCCCATCTGTTGATGCATGCCACCAGCAGGCCCAACAAAATCAGGGGGATGCGCTTGAGCGCCAGAAACTCTGGATAATCTGTCATGATCACCTTTCAGGATACAACTCAGCCCATAGGAGCCCCCTGACAATAACAGAGACACCCGAAGTGATGCGTCCAGGTGAGGGGCTAGCACAGTATCAACAATAGCCACACGGGAATTACTTCTTCACAGAAGCCATCTTCCCCAGTAGGCATAGGCAGTGGCGTAAGTGCACAGTGTTACCCAGCCAAAATGTGGCTAAGCAAAGCCATAACCCGGACACCCTCCGTGGGGATAGAAAAGCGTGAGTGAGTCTAGCTCGAGACCCAGAAACAGAATGCACTGAGCTGGAGTCAGACAGCTCTTATTCTGGTTTCTTATGAAGCCTAGAGACTAAATATGGGACCGTAGCATGGACGTGTGTAACAATGCTTGCCCCCTCGACTCCACCGCCACCAGCCAATCGCTGTAACAGCCGGCGGCTCGTGAGCATTCTGAGCATGTAGACTCTGAGGCACTTGCTGAGGGCTCGTAGGTCTAGAACACCATGCAAAGTCCCGCCCCTTTTCGTAACCAGGAATACCGGCTTTACCAGCAGTCCCAGATCCATAGCAACCACTTGGATTGCCTGCTTCTGGAGAAGGGAGGATATTTCCTCAAAACAGGCACTGTCGCCTCATGAACAGTTGATGTGATGACGCTGCCGAAGTCTGCGGGACACACAACAAATTGTAGCCTGTACCCTGACATCACTGTTAGCATGATCCAGGGCGACACTGCGCATTCGCTCCATTGGTCGGAGCAGACAGCGAGACTCCTGTGAAGTACCATCTGATGGGGCGGGATGCCACCTTGTGGACTGGGAGAGATTGGTTCTTCTTCCATTTCAACCACTCTTGAAAACCATTTGTCAGAGCATGGAGAAGGAGCACTTTTCATAGAACTCACATACGGGAGACAACACTTTTAACACCTGTGAACACTGTGGAACTTAATTGAATCAACTGTGTTTATGTGGCAAGGTTTGCCTAAAGCCCGGCCCACTCTTGTTACACGGGCTCCGGCGATCAGTGCCGTACCCCGATTGGCCATGCCACTTGGGGGTATTGTTGTCACAACTAACCTCACTCAGTTTAGGTTCAGGTAACCGGCTGGAACCCAGTGCTGGACCGCACACATTAAAAATAGACCCAGAGAAAAAACGTTATTATGGAGGTTACCCTACCGACCAGTCATGGGTACTGGTGACAAAGAGCCTTGTAACCTAGCTGGGAATGGGACAGACAGCTCTGAAAAATGTACCCTTTCTGTTGTAACAGACATGGGTGATTTGTAATTGAATTGAATTCCCAGGAATGAAAAGCGTTGAATTGGAGACAGACAGCTTATTTGGGGGCTCATATAACCACAGAGACTGCGTGTGGGATAATAGGGTGGTCGTATCCAACTCTGCTCCTTTCCTCAACTCCGCTACCAACAACTAATCGCCTATAGAGCCAATAACCTGTACCACTAGACACCTCATAGGGACTAATGAGCTACAGGCAGGAATCAGCAAGGAATCCCTATAATGAGCCACCCATGGGGGAGGGGCGCCCCCTTGTGGACAGTGACCAAACTTGCCACTTTCTCTCTGGGGAGAATGATATACCCCTTGAATTTTTTAAGTATATTTTTTCATTTAACCTTTATTTAACTGTGAACCCTGTGAAGACTGTGGAATGTGGAGTAATAGAGGGGGCAGCAATAAACTTCCATGAGACTGTTTAGCCCGCATGAAGCCTGGCACCTTTATGGGCACAGGGGGCTCTGGCAATGGCTGACATAGTACCTTGTTTGCCAAACATGGGGGGCATTTTTGTCACATTGTTTTCTGCCGAAGGGGCGCACGGGTCACTCAGACCCGTGCCAAGGCCTCTTGCTCCAGGGTCAGCCCAGCCAAGTGCTCGGGGAGCTGCTTCTTCATCAGAGGTGCATGCCAAACCCGTTTCCTTCACTGCCATAATGCTTGGGGAAATCTTGCAAGTTTCACTTGCTGGAAGTTAAGCATGCTAGCTGAAGTTAGTCAGCAAAAGCTAGGCTATCTAGCCTCATTGACCACAGCACGGTCCGTTTAGAATAACTTATTTTTAATTATTTTTTTATTTTTTTATTTTACCCCCTTTTTTCTCCCCAATTTCGTGGTATCCAATTGTTATTAGCTACTATCTTGTCTCATCACTAGATCGCTCCCGTATGGGCTCGGGAGAGCCAAAGGTTGAAAGTCATGCGTCCTCCGATACACAACCCAACCAAGCCACACTGCTTCTTAACACAGCGCGTATCCAACCCGGAAGCCAGCCGCACCAATGTGTCTGAGGAAACACCGTGCACCTGGCAACCTTGGTTAGCGTGCACTGCGCCCGGCCTGCCACAGGAGTCGCTGGTGCGCGATGAGACAAGGATATCCCTGTCACTGCATCCACCACACCCGTACGGGAGCGATGTAGCTCCCTAACCCGGACGACGCTATTGCCAATTGTGCGTCGCCCCACGGACCTCCCGGTCGCGGCCGGTTACGACAGAGCCTGGGCGCGAACCCAGAATCTCTGGTGGCTCTTAACCACTGTGCCACCCGGGAGGCCCCGTTTAGAATAACTTAAATCTCTGTATACTAAACAGGAGAGCTACCCCAGAAAATCCACCATGGGCAGGGATGAATAGCTAGTAATAGCTAGCTCACCTCAATGAGTTACCCTGGCTAGCACGCTATGCAGCCCTCGTTTAGCTAGTCTGGTCTCAAAACTCCCACTTAGGACCAGATCCATTCATCAAGAAGTCTGGGAAGAGAGGCAAGCTGTGCTTGACCGAGGTGGCAGGGGGTACCCACCAAACCTGGCCGCCCTCTGTCTTCAAGTAGACTCCCGTAACAGACTGCACAGCCACCGCATGACCCACGCACAGGCAGGCACTGCATTCCCCACACCCAGGCAGCTACCGCATCACCCACACCCAGGCAGGCACTGCATTCCCCACACCCAGGCAGCTACCGCATCACCCACACCCAGGCAGGCACTGCATTCCCCACGCCCAGACAGCTACCGCATCCCCCACACCCAGGCAGGTACTGCATTCCCCACACCCAGGCAGCTACCACATCCCCCACACCCAGGCAGGCACTGCATTCCCCATGTCCAGACAGCTACCGCATCCCCCACACCCAGACAGGCACTGCATTCCTCACGCCCAGGCAGCCACTGCATTCCCCACGCCCAGGCAGCCACTGCATTCCCCACGCCCAGGCAGACACCGCATCCCCCACACCCAGGCAGGCACTGCATTCCCCACTCCCAGGCAGGCACTGCATTCCCAACACCCAGGCAGCTACCGCATCCCCCACACCCAGGAAGGCACTGCATTCCCCACGCCCAGGCAGCCACTGCATTCCCCACGCCCAGGCAGCCACTGCATTCCCCACGCCAAGGCAGCCACCGCATCTCCCACACCCAGGCAGGCACTGCATTCCCCACACTCAGGCAGCCACCGCATCTCCCACACCCAGGCAGGCACTGCATTCCCCACACCCAGGCAGGCACTGCATTCCCCACACCCAGGCAGGCACTGCATTCCCCATGCCCAGACAGCTACCGCATCCCCCACACCCAGACAGGCACTGCATTCCTCACGCCCAGGCAGCCACTGCATTCCCCACGCCCAGGCAGCCACTGCATTCCCCACGCCCAGGCAGCCACTGCATCCCCCACACCCAGGCAGGCACTGCATTCCTCACTCCCAGGCAGGCACTGCATTCCCCACACCCAGGCAGCTACCGCATCCCCCACACCCAGGAAGGCACTGCATTCCCCACGCACAGGCAGCCACTGCATTCCCCACACCCAGGCAGCCACTGCATTCCCCACGCCCAGGCAGCCACCGCATCTCCCACACCCAGGCAGGCACTGCATTTCCCACACCCAGGCAGGCACTGCATTCCCCACACCCAGGCAGGCACTGCATTCCCCACACCCAGGCAGGCACTGCATTCCCCACACCCAGGCAGGCACTGCATTCCCCACACCCAGGCAGGCACTGCATTCCCCACACCCAGGCAGGCACTGCATTACCCACACCCAGGCAGCCACCGCATCCCCCACACCCAGGAAGGCACTGCATTCCCCACGCCCAGGCAGCCACTGCATTCCTCACGCCCAGGCAGCCACCGCATCTCCCACACCCAGGCAGGCACTGCATTCCCCACACCCAGGCAGCCAATGCATCTCCCACACCCAGGCAGGCACTGCATTCCCCACACCCAGGCAGGCACTGCATTCCCCACACCCAGGCAGGTAAGGCATTCCCCATGCCCAGACAGCTACCGCATCCCCCACACCCAGACAGGCACTGCATTCCTCACGCCCAGGCAGCCACTGCATTCCCCACGCCCAGGCAGCCACTGCATTCCCCACGCCCAGGCAGCCACTGCATCCCCCACACCCAGGCAGGTTCTGCATTCCCCACTCCCAGGCAGGCACTGCATTCCCCACACCCAGGCAGCTACCGCATCCCCCACACCCAGGAAGGCACTGCATTCCCCACGCCCAGGCAGCCACTGCATTCCCCACGCCCAGGCAGCCACTGCATTCCCCACGCCCAGGCAGCCACCGCATCTCCCACACCCAGGCAGGCACTGCATTTCCCACACCCAGGCAGGCACTGCATTCCCCACACCCAGGCAGGCACTGCATTCCCCACACCCAGGCAGGCACTGCATTCCCCACACCCAGGCAGCCACCGCATCTCCCACACCCTGGAAGCCACTGCATTCCCCACGCCCAGGCAGCCACTGCATTCCCCACGCCCAGGCAGCTACCGCATCCCCCACACCCAGGCAGGTACTGCATTCCCCACACCCAGGCAGCTACCGCATCACCCACACCCAGGCAGGCACTGCATTCCCCACGCCCAGACAGCTACCGCATCCCCCACACCCAGGCAGGTACTGCATTCCCCACACCCAGGCAGCTACCACATCCCCCACACCCAGGCAGGCACTGCATTCCCCATGTCCAGACAGCTACCGCATCCCCCACACCCAGATAGGCACTGCATTCCTCACGCCCAGGCAGCCACTGCATTCCCCACGCCCAGGCAGCCACTGCATTCCCCACGCCCAGGCAGACACCGCATCCCCCACACCCAGGCAGGCACTGCATTCCCCACTCCCAGGCAGGCACTGCATTCCCAACACCCAGGCAGCTACCGCATTCCCCACACCCAGGCAGCTACCGCATCCCCCACACTCAGGAAGGCACTGCATTCCCCACGCCCAGGCAGCCACTGCATTCCCCACGCCCAGGCAGCCACTGCATTCCCCACGCCCAGGCAGCCACCGCATCTCCCACACCCAGGCAGGCACTGCATTTCCCACACCCAGGCAGGCACTGCATTCCCCACACCCAGGCAAGCACTCCATTCCCCACACCCAGGCAGCCACTGCATTCCCCACACCCAGGCAGGCACTGCATTCCCCACACCCAGGCAGGCACTGCATTCCCCACACCCAGGCAGCCACCGCATCTCCCACACCCAGGAAGGCACTGCATTCCCCACGCCCAGGCAGCCACTGCATTCCCCACGCCCAGGCAGCCACTGCATTCCCCACGCCCAGGCAGCCACCGCATCTCCCACACCCAGGCAGGCACTGCATTCCCCACACCCAGGCAGCCACCGCATCTCCCACACCCAGGCAGGCACCGCATTCCCCACACACAGGCAGGCACTGCATTCCCCACACCCAGGCAGGCACTGCATTCCCCATGCCCAGACAGCTACCGCATCCCCCACACCCAGACAGGCACTGCATTCCTCACGCCCAGGCGCTACTGCATTCCCCACGCCCAGGCAGCCACTGCATTCCCCACGCCCAGGCAGCCACTGCATCCCCCACACCCAGGCAGGTTCTGCATTCCCCACTCCCAGGCAGGCACTGCATTCCCCACACCCAGGCAGCTACCGCATCCCCCACACCCAGGAAGGCACTGCATTCCCCACGCCCAGGCAGCCACTGCATTCCCCACGCCCAGGCAGCCACTGCATTCCCCACGCCCAGGCAGCCACCGCATCTCCCACACCCAGGCAGGCACTGCATTTCCCACACCCAGGCAGGCACTGCATTCCCCACACCCAGGCAAGCACTGCATTCCCCACACCCAGGCCGGCACTGCATTCCCCTCACCCAGGCAGGCACTGCATTCCCCACACCCAGGCAGCCACCGCATCTCCCACACCCAGGCAGGCACTGCATTCCCCACACCCAGGCAGGCACTGCATTCCCCACACCCAGGCAGGCACTGCATTCCCCACACCCAGGCAGCTACCGCATTCCCCACACCCAGGCACCCGCGGAACAGAGGAGGAGTAGTATGAGGGTGCGGCTAAAGGCTATCAAATATGGTCGCCTAGAGCGGTGGGGACGGAGAATAAAAGGGGGGGTATAATCGAATTAAAAATCAAAAAGAGATTGAAAGTAAATATGGGTCCAGTGAGTGGTTGGGCTGGCTGGGGACGCGGCGATTCAGACAGTTAGCAGGCCTGTACTAACAAGCTAACAGTTAGTAGACAGGGGCTGAGCAAGCTAGCAGTTAGCAGGCCGAATTAGCAAACAAGCAGATAGCAAGGGGTTGAGTCTGTTTATGCCTCTTCATGCGGTGACATCGATAGACCGGTCGTGGGTCCTGATAATGTAGCCCAGGAGTATGCTTCGGTGGTAGCACAGGAGCTCTGGCCGGGCTAGCTTCAAGCTCAGTGGATGGAAACGCTAGCCAGGAGTAATCATCTGGGGTTGCGGTTAGCTAGTTAGCTAGTTGTGAAGATCCAGATGAGAATGTTGCGTTTGCGGTGGGAATCCGGGGATAAAAATAAAAATACAAATAATAGGTCCGTTATGCTCTGGTTAGAGTCGCGTTGTTCGAACTGGCGAGAGCTTTCCGAGCTAAAGGTTAGCTGAAGACCGCTAGCAATGGTTTGCTGACTGGTAGCTGGTAGTTAGCTGGCTAGCTTCAGTTGAGGGGTTCCGGGTCCAAAGTAAATATATATACTTTAGAAAAAAAGCAGATCCACGCTACATTGGCGGGTTGCAGGAGAGTATTTAGATGTTGAGGTTTCGCAAAATGTTTTAAAAGATATGTGAAGAAGAATATGTTTAAAATTAAAATAAAAACGATAAAAAACTATATATACAAGGGACACGACACGACAGGACGTCCGACTGCTACGCCATCTTGGTTAGTAGAGTACAAAGAGGAGGAAATCAGCCGTGACAGAATCACCCACCAAAACAGGACCAAGCAGCGTGGTGACAGGCAGTGGCGGGAGGAGCAGCGCAATCAGGACTATTGGACTTGGGAGGAAATACTGGATGGAGATGGACCCTGGACGCAGCCGGGGGGAATATCGCCACCCCAAGGCAGAGCTTAGAGGCAGCCAAAGCGGAGAGGCGGCGGTTTGAAGAGGCAGCACGGAAGCAGGGCTGGAAGCCCGAGAGTCAGCCCCAAAAATTCCCCTTCCTCCTCTCCAGAGCCACTAGAGTCTTCCGCCTGTCCAGAGCCGCTAGAGTCTTCCGCCTGTTCAGAGCCGCTAGAGTCTTCCGCCTGTCCAGAGCCGCTAGAGTCTTCCGCCTGTCCAGGGCCGCTAGAGTCTTCCGCCTGTCCAAAGCTGCTAGAGTCTCCCGCCTGTCCAGAGCTGCTCGAGCCGTAGCGAGTATTTGTGTAGTGTTCACGTTATCGTCTTTCATTAAACATGTTGAACACGAACTACGCTGCATTTTGGTCCGATCCTCTTCAGACAAAGAGGAGGAAATCAGCCGTGACAGCGGTAGATCTGTTCTATGTGTGCTATTTCCATGCTTCCTTTTCGTTATGTTCAGTTTTTGCGTCTTTTGCTTTGGTGTTTGGTACACTAGCTTCAAACAGCTGAAAATACAATATTTGCGGTTATTGAAAATATACTTCACAGTGGTTTAGATGGTACAATGATCATCTTGTCACATAAAATTAAATCAGGAGAACTATTAGAATTTTCGCAACCAGGAAATGGCAGAGCAATTTCTGCATATTGCACCTTTAAAGAGCGACTGCCTTTAAAAAGCAAGGAACCCCTTTGGAAACAGCCTATGAGTCAGAAACAGTTATTCTAGTGTCAAAATTGAGTACATAGTGTAAATAGGATAATTTGATCATAAAGTCACTCTGCAAAAATTGAGTTTGGAACTTCCATGTGTCACAACAGGTAAATTAAGGTTGGGTTTGATTTGAAGATGTCCATCAGCCCACTAACATGGGCTGAACAGCTGCGGTCATTTCATTCTATCTAATAGCTTAGCCAGAGTTCAGTGGCTCTTTAAAGCTCCTGCACAGAGCCTTTGTACATGTGACTCTGCAACTACTACTGTAAACAGTATAATTTTCATTGTATGTTAGCAAATAGTGTCATGTATATGTTTTAATTTATGTGTTTGAGCTGATCTTGGACCTAGTGGTATCCCACTTTGGGTGAGGTTATATGAAGGTAACATTTAATATCCATACAGACATGCCAGATATGAGCAGAGAAGACTTTTTATTTGGAGTAATGAACAGCCAGTTTTCTGGTTAAGATCACGACAGATCAGTTACACACTCTGGTAAGGCTGTTCCCTATTGGTCCACAAGATGGCGCTGTGTTGATGTGATTGGGAACTCTGCCTCCCTTTCCCTCCATCACCTTATGCTAAGCACACAGTCCGACTCCACAGCTCAGCTGCATATGGGTGTCAGATAAAATTGCCTCTCGAGCCTGATCTTGGGTCAGTTTAGCATTTTCCCCACTAATGGTTAGTGTTAGGATTGGAGGAGGGGAGCCTCTGTATGAAAGCTTATGTTTTAATTGATTACTCTGACTGGGAGTGGTATGTTACCCATTTATCCAAAATGCTTAAGGCTGAATGCTCAAGTGCATGTCAACAAAAATTGGAGGGTGCAAAATCTCCATGCCCTGAGGTCTTGTGTAAATCAACTGTCCGTCATACAGTCCTACATTTGAATGATCTCCCACGTGAAAAAATTATACAGTTTACTATAGAATACTACAGTACTTACTACAGAATTATATAGTAAACTGTAGTATACTGTAGAATAATATAATACACACTGTAGTATCCCTCAACCATGTTATACAATAGTAAATACTACAGTATTATCAGCAAAAAAAGCACTGTAGTAAATATTACAGTAATATCTGCAAAAACACTACAGTCAACAAAAACACGCTGCTTTAGCTATAGTAAATAATACAGTATTTAATTTGTACATGCTATTCCCAATCCCCTCACAATTTGTGCCACCCATAAGCGTGAAACCTACAGCAACAATTACACGTAAAATATTTCAAGAGATTCAGAGATCTTTATCCTTATCTATATTTTAAGGGGTTTTCATTATTCGCTCTTCTATAAATCCGTAAACTTAATGTATATCCTGCAGAATCTTGTCTTCTCAAGCTCAGACAGCTTGTATAGTTCAGAGCTACCATTGTAAGGTGCTGCTCCCGACCCCTGGCTTTAGCCTCAGGCTACATCACACTTGGCAACAGAAACCAGCAATGAAACCACATGCACAGAGGTAACACAGTGCCTTTCCCACCTTATTACGATGCCTATAGCATCTCAGCGAGAGGCTTTACTATCTAGACCTGTTTGGTATCCGTCTATTAACACACATGCTATCTTTGTACTATAGTGAAATGGAAGTATACTGTGAGCCTACGGTGTGTTGCGGAACTGCCTTTGATGTAAATTTTAAAAGTTTTACAAGGTTTGTAACCTTTGCAGAAATAACAAGCAGGTACGACAGTTGTAATTACATCCCGATAGGAGGAATTCGATGGAAGGTATCCATGGAAATTTAACACAGGGTCATCCAAACAGAGCAGACCTATTTTAAAAATATGAGCATAAAATCACTAAGCTCATTATTTGGTTGGGAAATAATTTTGAAGTCCCCCATCCTTTTATCTTTTCCCTCTGAAACTATTTTCTGAGAATATTTTACCGTATCAAATTCAAAAAGTAAAAATGAATTAAGAATATGCAAAACTGACTCCAAAATCTATTTTTCATCTTGGACAAACCCCAGGAGGAGGAGGAACTATAACCAACCAGCCCAACAGAACAGGGTAATTATTATGCTATTTGGTAATCAGTAAGACACATGCATCCAAAGCACCTACAGTAAAAACATGAGGCTCTGCAGATATTCTGATGCATCTTTAGACAAAATCAGACTATGGCGTAACATTTCATTGCTTCATTTATTTATTTTTACTCTCAAGGTCAGTTTTCTTGGCCCCAGCCAGTAGATATGGTCTCAAGGCCCAAAACGGTTTCTATGTCTTCAATCGTACACAGTGTTACAACAACAACCTTCCACTCCCTGATGAGTAAGCCTATTCAGGCCATACCCTGAATGGAGATTTTATATAAACCCATTCCAACAAATTAAAACTGCATTAGCGGAATGCATATTGTCTTTTATTTTCCTATGTTTATACAATATGATGTTCTAGGACATATTGAAATACAACAACAACATCTGTATCAGGTGTACAAAGCTGCATGTCACATTTCATCTTTGTTGTATTTGATCCTAATCCATTTATACCAATAATCCGTTTTATTTGTAGAGCGCTTTTCATTTACAGGCAGACTCTCAATGCTCTTACCAGGTTCAAAGTAATCTGATAGTAATAGGAGATAAACATGAGATTTATTCTATCTTCTTATAGTCCATACATGCTATGATCAATACGTATTCGCTTGACAAATCATAGCTACCCTGCTCTGGCTGACGGCAAAGTCGGCTCAAAACCAAAGTGACATGGGTTAAGTATGTGGAGTAATGAGTAGTATTCAGTGTGTTCACATGCAAAAGTGACATGGGTTAAGCATGTGGAGTAATGAAGTAGTATTCAGTGTGTTCACATGCCAAAGTGACATGGGTTAAGCATGTGGAGTAATGAGTAGTATTCGGTGTTTTCACATGCAAAAGTGACATGGGTTAAGCATGTGGAGTAATGAGTAGTATTCAGTGTGTTCACATGCAAAAGTGACATGGGTTAAGCATGTGGAGTAATGAGTAGTATTCAGTGTGTTCACATGCCAAAGTGACATGGGTTAAGCATGTGGAGTAATGAGTAGTATTCAGTGTGTTCACATGCAAAAGTGACATGGGTTAAGCATGTGGAGTAATGAGTAGTATTCAGTGTTTTCACATGCAAAAGTGACATGGGTTAAGCATGTGGAGTAATGAGTAGTATTCAGTGTTTTCACATGCAAAAGTGACATGGGTTAAGCATGGGGAGCAATGAGTAGTATTCAGTGTTTTCACATGCAAAAGTGACATGGGTTAAGCATGTGGAGTAATGAGTACTATTCAGTGTTTTCACATGCAAAAGTGACATGGGTTAAGCATGTGGAGTAATGAGTAGTATTCAGTGTGTTCACATGCCAAAGTGACATGGGTTAAGCATGTGGAGTAATGAGTAGTATTCGGTGTGTTCACATGCAAAAGTGACATGGGTTAAGCATGTGGAGTAATGAGTAGTATTCGGTGTGTTCACATGCCAAAGTGACATGGGTTAAGCATGTGGAGTAATGAGTAGTATTCGGTGTGTTCACATGCAAAAGTGACATGGGTTAAGCATGTCGAGTAATGAGTAGTATTCGGTGTGTTCACATTCAAAAGTGACATGGGTTAAGCATGTGGAGTAATGAGTAGTATTCCGTGTGTTCACATGCCAAAGTGACATGGGTTAAGCACGTGGAGTAATGAGTAGTATTCAGTGTGTTCACATGCAAAAGTGACATGGGTTAAGCATGTCGAGTAATGAGTAGTATTCGGTGTGTTCACATGCAAAAGTGACATGGGTTAAGCATGTGGAGTAATGAGTAGTATTCAGTGTTTTCACATGCAAAAGTGACATGGGTTAAGCATGTGGAGTAATGAGTAGTATTCAGTGTGTTCACATGCAAAAGTGACATGGGTTATGTGGAGCAGTGTGTTCACATGCAAAAGTGTGGAGTAATGAGTAGTATTGGAGTAATGAGTGTGTTCACATGCAAAAGTGACATGGGTTAAGCATGTGGAGTAATGAGTAGTATTCAGTGTTTTCACATGCAAAAGTGACATGGGTTAAGCATGTGGAGCAATGAGTAGTATTCAGTGTTTTCACATGCAAAAGTGACATGGGTTAAGCATGTGGAGCAATGAGTAGTATTCAGTGTGTTCACATGCCAAAGTGACATGGGTTAAGCATGTGGAGTAATGAGTAGTATTCAGTGTGTTCACATGCAAAAGTGACATGGGTTAAGCATGTGGAGCAATGAGTAGTATTCAGTGTTTTCACATGCAAACGTGACATGGGTTAAGCATGTGGAGTAATGAGTAGTATTCAGTGTTTTCACATGCAAAAGTGACATGGGTTAAGCATGTGGAGTAATGAGTAGTATTCAGTGTGTTCACATGCAAAAGTGACATGGGTTAAGCATGTGGAGTAATGAGTAGTATTCAGTGTGTTCACATGCCAAAGTGACATGGGTTAAGCATGTGGAGTAATGAGTAGTATTCAGTGTTTTCACATGCAAAAGTGACATGGGTTAAGCATGTGGAGTAATGAGTAGTATTCAGTGTGTTCACATGCAAAAGTGACATGGGTTAAGCATGTGGAGCAATGAGTAGTATTCAGTGTTTTCACATGCAAAAGTGACATGGGTTAAGCATGTGGAGTAATGAGTAGTATTCAGTGTGTTCACATGCAAAAGTGACATGGGTTAAGCATGTGGAGTAATGAGTAGTATTCCGTGTTTTCACATGCAAAAGTGACATGGGTTCACATGGAGTAATGAAAAGTGTTTTGACATGGGTTAAGCATGTGGAGTAATGAGTAGTATTCAGTGTGTTCACATGCAAAAGTGACATGGGTTAAGCATGTGGAGTAATGAGTAGTATTCAGTGTTTTCACATGCAAAAGTGACATGGGTTAAGCATGTGGAGTAATGAGTAGTATTCAGTGTTTTCACATGCAAAAGTGAGCATGTGGAGTAATGAGTAGTATTCAGTGTTTTCACATTGACATGGGTTAAGCATGTGGAGTAATGAGTAGTATTCAGTGTTTTCACATGCAAAAGTGACATGGGTTAAGCATGTGGAGTAATGAGTAGTATTCAGTGTGTTCACATGCAAAAGTGACATGGGTTAAGCATGTGGAGTAATGAGTAGTATTCAGTGTTTTCACATGCAAAAGTGACATGGGTTAAGCATGTGGAGTAATGAGTAGTATTCAGTGTGTTCACATGCAAAAGTGACATGGGTTAAGCATGTGGAGTAATGAGTAGTATTCAGTGTGTTCACATGCAAAAGTGACATGGGTTAAGCATGTGGAGCAATGAGTAGTATTCAGTGTTTCACATGCAAAAGTGACATGGGTTAAGCATGTGGAGCAATGAGTAGTATTCAGTGTGTTCACATGCAAAAGTGACATTCAGGTTGCAAAATGTTAAGCACGTGGAGCAATGAGTAGTATTCAGTGTGTTCACATGCAAAAGTGACATGGGTTAAGTATTCATGTTCACATGGAGTAATGAGTAGTATTCAGTGTGTTCACATGCAAAAGTGACATGGGTTAAGCATGTGGAGCAATGAGTAGTATTCAGTGTTTTCACATGCAAAAGTGACATGGGTAAGCATGTGGAGCAATGATAGTATTCAGTGTTTTCACATTACATGGGTTAAGCATGTGGAGCAATGAGTAGAATTCGGTGTGTTCACATGCAAAAGTGACATGGGTAAAGCATGTGGAGTAATGAGTAGTATTCAGTGTGTTCACATGCAGAAGTGACATGGGTTAAGCATGTGGAGTAATGAGTAGTATTCCGTGTTTTCACATGCAAAAGTGACATGGGTTAAGCATGTGGAGCAATGAGTAGTATTCAGTGTGTTCACATGCCAAAGTGGCATGGGTTAAGCACGTGGAGTAATGAGTAGTATTCAGTGTGTTCACATGCAAAAGTGACATGGGTTAAGCATGTGGAGTAATGAGTAGTATTCAGTGTGTTCACATGCAAAAGTGACATGGGTTAAGCATGTGGAGTAATGAGTAGTATTCAGTGTTTTCACATGCAAAAGTGACATGGGTTAAGCATGTGGAGCAATGAGTAGTATTCAGTGTTTTCACATGCAAAAGTGACATGGGTTAAGCATGTGGAGTAATGAGTACTATTCAGTGTTTTCACATGCAAAAGTGACATGGGTTAAGCATGTGGAGTAATGAGTAGTATTCAGTGTTTTCACATGCAAAAGTGACATGGGTTAAGCATGTGGAGTAATGAGTAGTATTCAGTGTTTTCACATGCAAAAGTGACATGGGTTAAGCATGTGGAGTAATGAGTAGTATTCAGTATTTCACATGCAAAAGTGACATGGGTTAAGCACGTGGAGTAATGAGTAGTATTCAGTGTGTTCACATGCAAAAGTGACATGGGTTAAGCATGTGGAGCAATGAGTAGTATTCAGTGTTTTCACATGCAAAAGTGACATGGGTTAAGCATGTGGAGTAATGAGTAGTATTCAGTGTGTTCACATGCAAAAGTGACATGGGTTAAGCATGTGGAGCAATGAGTAGTATTCAGTGTTTTCACATGCAAAAGTGACATGGGTTAAGCATGTGGAGTAATGAGTAGTATTCAGTGTGTTCACATGCAAAAGTGACATGGGTTAAGCATGTGGAGCAATGAGTAGTATTCAGTGTTTTCACATGCAAAAGTGACATGGGTTAAGCATGTGGAGCAATGAGTAGTATTCAGTGTTTTCACATGCAAAAGTGACATGGGTTAAGCATGTGGAGTAATGAGTAGTATTCAGTGTTTTCACATGCAAAAGTGACATGGGTTAAGCATGTGGAGTAATGAGTACTATTCAGTGTTTTCACATGCAAAAGTGACATGGGTTAAGCATGTGGAGTAATGAGTAGTATTCAGTGTGTTCACATGCAAAAGTGACATGGGTTAAGCACGTGGAGTAATGAGTAGTATTCAGTGTTTTCACATGCAAAAGTGACATGGGTTAAGCATGTGTAGAAATGAGTAGTATTCAGTGTTTTCACATGCAAAAGTGACATAGGTTAAGCATGTGGAGTAATGAGCAGTATTCAGTGTGTTCACATGCAAAAGTGACATGGGTTAAGCATGTGGAGCAATGAGTAGTATTCGGTGTATTCACATGCAAAAGTGACATGGGTTAAGCATGTGGAGCAATGAGTAGTATTCGGTGTGTTCACATGGAAAAGTGACATGGGTTAAGCATGTGGAGCAATGAGTAGTATTCGGTGTGTTCACATGCAAAAGTGACATGGGTTAAGCATGTGGAGTAATGAGTAGTATTCAGTGTGTTCACATGCAAAAGTGACATGGGTTATGCATGTGGAGCAATGAGTAGTATTCAGTGTTTTCACATGCAAAAGTGACATGGGTTAAGCATGTGGAGCAATGAGTAGTATTCAGTGTTTTCACATGCAAAAGTTACATGGGTTAAGCATGTGGAGTAATGAGTAGTATTCAGTGTTTTCACATGCAAAAGTGACAAGGGTTAAGCACGTGGAGTAATGAGTAGTATTCAGTGTGTTCACATGCAAAAGTGACATGGGTTAAGCACGTGGAGTAATGAGTAGTATTCAGTGTGTTCACATGCAGAAGTGACATGGGTTAAGCATGTGGAGTAATGAGTAGTATTCAGTGTGTTCACATGCAAAAGTGACATGGGTTAAGCATGTGGAGCAATGAGTAGTTTTCAGTGTTTTCACATGCAAAAGTGACATGGGTTAAGCATGTGGAGCAATGAGTAGTATTCAGTGTTTTCACATGCAAAAGTGACATGGGTTAAGCATGTGGAGTAATGAGTAGTATTCAGTGTTTTCAAATGCAAAAGTGACATGGGTTAAGCATGTGGAGCAATGAGCAGTATTCAGTGTTTTCACATGCAAAAGTGAAATGGTTTAAGCATGTGGAGCAATGAGTAGTATTCAGTGTTTTCACATGCAAAAGTGACATGGGTTAAGCATGTGGAGTATTGAGTAGTATTCAGTGTGTTCACATGCAAAAGTGACATGGGTTAAGCATGTGGAGCAATGAGTAGTATTCGGTGTGTTCATATGCAAAAGTGACATGGGTTAAGCATGTGGAGCAATAACTAGTATTCAGTGTTTTCACATGCAAAAGTGACATGGGTTAAGAATGTGGAGTAATGAGTAGTATTCGGTGTGTTCACATGCCAAAGTGACATGGGTTAAGCATGTGGAGCAATGAGTAGTTTTCAGTGTTTTCACATGCAAAAGTGACATGGGTTAAGCATGTGGAGCAATGAGTAGTATTCAGTGTTTTCACATGCAAAAGTGACATGGGTTAAGCATGTGGAGCAATGAGTAGTATTCAGTGTGTTCACATGCAAAAGTGACATGGGTTAAGCATGTGGAGTAATGAGTAGTATTCAGTGTGTTCACATGCAAAAGTGACATGGGTTAAGCATGTGGAGCAATGAGTAGTATTCAGTGTTTTCACATGCAAAAGTGACATGGGTTAAGCATGTGGAGCAATGAGTAGTATTCAGTGTTTTCACATGCAAAAGTGACATGGGTTAAGCATGTGGAGTAATGAGTAGTATTCAGTGTTTTCACATGCAAAAGTGACATGGGTTAAGCATGTGGAGTAATGAGTACTATTCAGTGTTTTCACATGCAAAAGTGACATGGGTTAAGCATGTGGAGTAATGAGTAGTATTCAGTGTGTTCACATGCAAAAGTGACATGGGTTAAGCATGTGGAGTAATGAGTAGTATTCAGTGTTTTCACATGCAAAAGTGACATGGGTTAAGCATGTGTAGAAATGAGTAGTATTCAGTGTTTTCACATGCAAAAGTGACATAGGTTAAGCATGTGGAGTGGAGTGATGAGCAGTATTCAGTGTGTTCACATGCAAAAGTGACATGGGTTAAGCATGTGGAGCAATGAGTAGTATTCAGTGTTTTCACATGCAAAAGTGACATGGGTTAAGCATGTGGAGCAATGAGTAGTATTCAGTGTGTTCACATGCAAAAGTGACATGGGTTAAGCATGTGGAGCAATGAGTAGAATTCGGTGTGTTCACATGCAAAAGTGACATGGGTAAAGCATGTGGAGTAATGAGTAGTATTCAGTGTGTTCACATGCAGAAGTGACATGGGTTAAGCATGTGGAGTAATGAGTAGTATTCAGTGTTTTCACATGCAAAAGTGACATGGGTTAAGCATGTGGAGCAATGAGTAGTATTCAGTGTTTTCACATGCAAAAGTTACATGGGTTAAGCATGTGGAGTAATGAGTAGTATTCAGTGTTTTCACATGCAAAAGTGACAAGGGTTAAGCACGTGGAGTAATGAGTAGTATTCAGTGTGTTCACATGCAAAAGTGACATGGGTTAAGCACGTGGAGTAATGAGTAGTATTCAGTGTGTTCACATGCAGAAGTGACATGGGTTAAGCATGTGGAGTAATGAGTAGTATTCAGTGTGTTCACATGCAAAAGTGACATGGGTTAAGCATGTGGAGCAATGAGTAGTTTTCAGTGTTTTCACATGCAAAAGTGACATGGGTTAAGCATGTGGAGCAATGAGTAGTATTCAGTGTTTTCACATGCAAAAGTGACATGGGTTAAGCATGTGGAGTAATGAGTAGTATTCAGTGTTTTCAAATGCAAAAGTGACATGGGTTAAGCATGTGGAGCAATGAGCAGTATTCAGTGTTTTCACATGCAAAAGTGAAATGGTTTAAGCATGTGGAGCAATGAGTAGTATTCAGTGTTTTCACATGCAAAAGTGACATGGGTTAAGCATGTGGAGTATTGAGTAGTATTCAGTGTGTTCACATGCAAAAGTGACATGGGTTAAGCATGTGGAGCAATGAGTAGTATTCGGTGTGTTCATATGCAAAAGTGACATGGGTTAAGCATGTGGAGCAATAACTAGTATTCAGTGTTTTCACATGCAAAAGTGACATCGGTTAAGCATGTGGAGCAATGAGTAGTATTCAGTGTTTTCACATGCAAAAGTGACATGGGTTAAGCATGTGGAGCAATGAGTAGTATTCAGTGTTTTCACATGCAAAAGTGACATGGGTTAAGCATGTGTGTTCACATGCAAAAGTGACATGGGTTAAGCATGTGGAGTAATGAGTAGTATTCGGTGTGTTCCCATGCAAAAGTGACATGGGTTAAGCATGTGGAGTAATGAGTACTATTCGGTGTGTTCACATGCAAAAGTGACATGGGTTAAGCATGTGGAGTAATGAGTAGTATTCGGTGTGTTCACATGCAAAAGTGACATGGGTTAAGCATGTGGAGTAATGAGTAGTATTCGGTGTGTTCACATGCAAAAGTGACATGGGTTAAGCATGTGGAGTAATGAGTAGCATTCGGTGTGTTCCCATGCAAAAGTGACATGGGTTAAGCATGTGGAGTAATGAGTAGTATTCGGTGTGTTCACATGCAAAAGTGACATGGGTTAAGCATGTGGAGCAATGAGTAGTTTTCAGTGTTTTCACATGCAAAAGTGACATGGGTTAAGCATGTGGAGCAATGAGTAGTATTCAGTGTTTTCACATGCAAAAGTGACATGGGTTAAGCATGTGGAGTAATGAGTAGTATTCAGTGTTTTCACATGCAAAAGTGACATGGGTTAAGCATGTGGAGTATTGAGTAGTATTCAGTGTGTTCACATGCAAAAGTGACATGGGTTAAGCATGTGGAGTATTGAGTAGTATTCAGTGTGTTCACATGCAAAAGTGACATGGGTTAAGCATGTGGAGCAATGAGTAGTATTCGGTGTGTTCATATGCAAAAGTGACATGGGTTAAGCATGTGGAGCAATAACTAGTATTCAGTGTTTTCACATGCAAAAGTGACATCGGTTAAGCATGTGGAGCAATGAGTAGTATTCAGTGTTTTCACATGCAAAAGTGACATGGGTTAAGCATGTGGAGCAATGAGTAGTATTCAGTGTTTTCACATGCAAAAGTGACATGGGTTAAGCATGTGGAGCAATGAGTAGTATTCGGTGTGTTCACATGCAAAAGTGACATGGGTTAAGCATGTGGAGTAATGAGTAGTATTCGGTGTGTTCACATGCAAAAGTGACATGGGTTAAGCATGTGGAGTAATGAGTAGTATTCGGTGTGTTCACATGCAAAAGTGACATGGGTTAAGCATGTGGAGTAATGAGTAGTATTCGGTGTGTTCACATGCAAAAGTGACATGGGTTAAGCATGTGGAGTAATGAGTAGCATTCGGTGTGTTCCCATGCAAAAGTGACATGGGTTAAGCATGTGGAGTAATGAGTAGTATTCGGTGTGTTCACATGCAAAAGTGACATGGGTTAAGCATGTGGAGTAATGAGTAGTATTCGGTGTGTTCACATGCAAAAGTGACATGGGTTAAGCATGTGGAGTAATGAGTAGTATTCGGTGTGTTCACATGCAAAAGTGACATGGGTTAAGCATGTGGAGTAATGAGTAGTATTCGGTGTGTTCACATGCAAAAGTGACATGGGTTAAGCATGTGGAGTAATGAGTAGTATTCAGTGTTTTCACATGCAAAAGTGATTGCTTTTGATTAAAAAAACACTTTACCTACCTTCCCCCTGTACCCTACCTTCCCCCTGTTCCCTACCTTTATGAAAATGTATGTTATATGGAAAAGGTGTTGTATGTTTTGAACAATGCATTATGCTGCCTTGTTGACGACATGACAGAGCGACTCAGATTACGATTTGATTAAAGAAGGGTGCTCCTCCCTCACAGCTTTTGTCCGTTCACGTCACGAGCCAAAGACCGGTGCACAGTGGTTCAGCTTAATCGAACTCCCTTCATGTTCCAAATGCAGATTCTAGCTTTAAAGTGATAGTTTATTTGATCTTATTTTCCTCAAATTGTTAGCTGGTTAATTACCGATCTCTTGAGTCACTTGGCTGCTATTTTTGGATGTAGCAATGCTAGTGGAAACAAATTGCATAAATTAGTGCTTTGGAAGACACAAAAATAAAATGCAACGTCCCTTTAACTTCCAAGCATTCATTATTCGTTGTCCCAGAAATCCATTTTGGTTGAATAGGCACATATTATGAGTGAAGGCCATACAGACATTGACATTAACCAGGTTTACCAAATATAAAAAAAGAGGGCATGTTACTATTTGTACATGAAAGATAGACACAAGGACCCAGGAGTTGACAGCCCCCCTTCCCCATGTGCTAGGGGAGGTACTGATATCCTCCCTTCCTGAGTGTGAACTCCAGTGAAGACTGTGGGCATAGGGAGTATAGCTGAGGATGATGGGTTGACCTGGGAGGGTCTCTCACCTGAAAACTTGGAAATTATGGAAGACATAAAGGTCCTTCATTTTGTGCCATCTGGTAAGTCAGTTTGCCCAGGATTGGAGGGTTTCCCTGCTGTGCATCCCGAGAACCCTTGTGCCAGACGTGCAAGCGTGTACCATTTGCCTTCTAGACTTTACACCTGACAACCCGGAGGGAAGTCTTGTATGTTTAGAGAATAAGTTGAATTTTAGGGTAGGACTGTCCTTTTACACTTCAATGGGACTTGCCTTGATTTTTGTCAAGTTTTACATGTATAATGTGTGAGTGAGTATTGTTTTTAAATTAATCTGTGGCATTATCTACGTGTGCTTACAACTTGTTACAACTGGTTACTGAATGAATCATGTTTGATATTTTTCCACCAGCATCTTTATATTGAAACCATTCATGCTAAATGAGATGCCTTTATTGGCCTGGACAGCTGGAAATTTCAAAAGCAAATGGTGTGGGTCAATATTTACAATATGACTGTAAATGGAACCCTGGCCGTGCCATGGGAAGTACAGCTGCACCCGTTAACTATCATTCTGAAGTGGGCTGACACATTTGATCTGGTTGCCCATGGGTGAACATAACAAGGATATCATCTGATGCGTATTTGACCATTTCGAATATGACTCGGGTTGTTTGCTTGGTGACTGACTCTTTGTCTGAGGCGCAGGACTGTTTGCCTGAGGTGAATAGTATTATGGGTTTTCTTAGGGCAGAAGATGTGCCTCTGTAACAGTCGTCCTCCCAAACACCAAGATAACCTCCTACTTATTCCTACATATAGGCTACATACAACCACAACGTCCACACCTTTTGTATTCGGCGCATGTAACTAATAACATTTCATTTCATTTAATTGGAACTATAACGTCTTACCAACTCAAGTCCTTCACCACACAAACTTCTCACTGTACAAACAACGTAGACGGCTGCATGCCACCAACCAATTAGTTACAGTATGTTGGGCACTATATATGAATAGCACAACAGGGCAGTTATGAATAGCACAGCCTTTTACTAAAAATATGTATGACACAGGTAGCTCAGACAATCTCTGTAGTTATCATTGGGGCATCCACCCCTTTCCACTTCCTGTATTGGCTCTTCTGTGGTCTTCATGGGTTAATGTGCTCTGGTTGAATTTTCTCAGGCAAGGGATTAAGTAAGATTATACAGTAGAAAAAAGTCACATGTTCTAATCTGGTAAATTTCAAGGTTTCCACTCGTTGAATGTATTATTAGACCTGGGATGGTTTGTTGAGACTTATTTAATAATACAAATATCATGACCATACGGAATTATTTAATAAGGCACTTCATGGAGCGGATAAGACGCTCTTCCCTGTGGCCTTACTTTGAACCAGTTGCTTGAGATAGAGTTTTATTTAATCCACTTAAAAACGGAAGATAATTAGCTTGATTTTTCTCGTCGTTACATTCTTTGCCTCCAAAAGGATTATCCCTCGTTGCCACACAGAATTGGTGTCAAGGAGAAGCAACTGTTTGAAGTTGTCTTTTACTATTCATGTATTGGCAGCAAGCTGGAACTTGCTATACTTTGACTGATTTCCTTGTTCTTCTACAGCATGTGTGTGCATATCTGTAATGTCAGCACAGCTGCAGGGTAGGGCTTCAGTGCCTTGAAACAACGGGAGAGCACAATGGCAGTAGTTGGCATCTGAGATTCTGATGCCAGATACCCCACAATCATACACTATTGGTCCGGTTATCTTTACGGAGACAAACCTATTGTGCACCTTGACGAGGTAATCACTCCACCTGGCATGCAAAAGCACTCTCACTGGTGTAAGGTATTGTGGTAGAAAGAGCTGTATGTCTTGCTTTCACACTGGTGTAGTGACATGGTCTACATTACACAACACAACCTGCCGTTAATGTTATTACACCCTGTACATGTGAGGCAGTACGACTATTTTTTCTGCCGGTTGCTTTTCATGTTTACGGTAGTCCTGCATTTTTTATTCATTAATTTAATTTCTCATCCACATAAATTATACAATATGGGGAGACAGTATTTCAGAAGGGGAGATAATCATTTGATTTAGCAAAATGTATCCCATTCTTCCAGAGGGGTTATGACCTTGATAATATTTATCCCAAAGGGGGTAAAATAAACTGCTCAAACAGAATAAAGAATTCATAACATTTCCCACTTTTTGCAACTAGCTGAATGTACTATTTGAAAAGACTTAACTAGGACAAGGCTATTCTGTTTCTAAACTCCCAAGGCCAGTTGCCTCAAGCTGATAGCCTTTTCCCTAAACAACGATAGTGAGGCTTTCCGAGCCACGCCCCAGGTATGAACCTAGCTTCTTGTCCTTATTCAAGGTAATAACTTTTCTCCACCACAAATATTCCCTCATTAGCTGTCATTCGGAGAGTTGAAACCATACCATTAACCGTACAGTTAACCTTACAGTTTACCATACCATTAACCATACCGTTTACCATACAGTTGATCATACAGTTTACCATACCATTAACGGTACAGTTAACCCTACCGTTTACCATACAGTTTACCATACTGTGTACCTCAAAGAGAACATAGGAATGACATGTTATCATACCTTGGAAGGCAATACAAACCAAACAGCATCATTAGAACAGAAATTTAAAAGGAGATACATGTTAGCTCAGACCCCATATTGCTTTCTGGAAACAAGACAGCCATTTTAATGAAAAACATGCTGGGAATATCAAACCGTCAAATTTAAAACTCTATTTCTAGTCCAAGAATCTGCCTCAAAGAGCAATGTGACTGTAAAATAGATCATGTGGTCAATTAAAAGCAGATTGAAAAAAAAAAAAAAATCACCTTCCAAAGCAAACAGGAAGATACACATTTTAGCAACTGAATACAACCAGGAGCAGGACAGTGGAAGGTAACTATTTTGGGGATTGATTTCGATGGCCAAGTTGCCATGCGGCCTGCAGCAGGACAGTATATCTCTGTCAACACCACGAGACAGCACCCTCAGGAAGTCAGACAGCCTTCTAAAAAGGACATCCACAAGCACATGAAGAAGCCCTGGGGAAGAGACATGCTGTAGTGGAGGGAGGTGTACAGTAGGCTTCAATTGGTACTACATTTTTTTTTTACATGTCTTGGTAAGACTTTACCAGCCCACAGGGATCATCCTTTACTGCATGTGTACACCTTACTGTTACATCTGTTCACGTAGGAAACTTCTACAACAGACTGAATGGCTGTTATTTAGTCACTGTCTTTCTGAGATGACAATAACACACTGTAAGGGATCATACATCCGTATGAGGAAGTATTCCAGTGCGTTATGACCACTTCATAATGCATTATGCATAATGCATTATCATTTAATTTATTTTTATTTCATGTATTTTTGTTTGTAATCACAGCCCCCATCCCCGGGAGGCCTTTTGCCTTTTGGTTGGCCGTCATTGTAAATAACAATTTGTTCTTAACTGACTTGCCTTAAATAAAGGTTAAATAAAAGAAAAAAGAAAAATAATTATACCTACAGATGTTCATGACCTAAAATATACACTATTGACAGAAGACTTCAACTTGCCAAGTGGTCGTCTATATAACACACAAAAAAGGCTGGCATAAAATATCATAGGGTCTCCTCACACATTGCTCACAGTCACATAAGGGCCCTGTTACGGAAGGCCCTCAGTCAGTTGATGAGGTGAAACCCTGTGAAATGGGAGAGGCATGAGAATCTTCCCTCTAATCACCATAGAGATACAGTATACTGGAGCCATAGAAATAGAATTCATTGAACGGACACTCCCATTCAAGTCGATGTGCTGTGGTCTGAATTTTTTTCTCTCTTCTAGTCCTTTTATTTCTATGGCAGAAAGGCTGTGAGGCTACTCTCTCCCAGTAGTTTGCTAGGAACAGGACTGTCTCTATGAGATACCTGACTACACACACAAACATTTCCTCATGCCCTTCAAACACCATCTGGGGTCAGGTTCACGGTAACTTAACTGAATTCATGTGTTTCTTTTGGGGATCAAATGTCTTGACACTTTCAATGATACAAATAAGAGACATATGAGAAGACACCTCTTTCAATGTCCTAAATATCTTCTCATAGTGCTCTGGAATTCTACAAAATACAATATTTCTCCTTACAGACGCATACATAAAACTATAAATTCATAGGAAATAAAAACCTTCCAGATTAAATGGAATTGACTTCAACCATGTTAGTAATGCCATTTGCAATGCTATGACTTTACACACAACTTGCTGCTGTATATCTGTCAGGCGTTTCAGTGCTACGAGCCTGCCGGTGGATTTGAAAGCTAACAAACGTCATTTATTGTTGTCGCCTGCATTCTGTGAGCTGTTTTTGAAGGCATGCTAATGCCAAGAACATTGGGTTCACCCTGTGTCAGCTCTGTGTCGGATCGACTCTGCGTCAGATCCATTTTCACTGAGACCTGGGGACATTCTCTACTACACCCTTAACCTTTTACTTTGCACTGTATGGTGCCAGGTTCCACTATGTCCTAGTAACACGTAGGGGACAGGATATCCCATGTGGAAATAACAAAGTCGTTTACATACAGTATAAAGAGAAGGGACATCATAACGCTTGCTGATGCATCTCACCAAGCATAGCCAATATAGGTGAGGGATCTTAATTTAAGCCAGTTTGCTACAAACAGGAAAATAATCCTGCAGCAAAAGGAAATGTGAATTATTAGGTGGATTATAATTTTTGTAGGGGTTGATACATTTTTTTAAAGGCAAAATCAAGTATGACATTTCTAAGTGGAAATTACAAACTTCAGAAGCCTTTTTAAACCTCATCTACACTACACTACACATGTTATATTTCCAGCATTGCAGGAAAGTTCTCCTTCAACAGGGTGATCAAATGAAGATCCGACATCTGTATACTGTAAGGCCTATGCTATCTATGTTGTACAGCCAGAGTACAAATATGTCATGAGTAATTAAACATTTACAACATTGATTTGTTCAGTCTCTTGGTACACATTATAGCTGGCTTGACCGATTGTTTTATCGATTCAAGTGAAAATATCGAAAACACTCTTTGACATGACAAAACTCAGACCATTTCCTCTTTTTTAATACCCATATTTCTCTCTCTTTTCCCCACAGAGGCTCCATCATCTGGAAGGTCAAAGAATGGATATGTTTTCCAGGAGATGGGTGAGTATGGAACAGAGTTTCATTGTTGACTTTGATCCCTCTGCTCAGCGGTGCTCTCATCTGCTGTGGTCTCTATTACATGATAGGATGATGGATAGGATGTGACATGACATCATAGAATGATAGATAGGATGTGACATAGCATTATATCACATCATAGGATGATAGATAGGATGTTACATTGCATTATATCACATGATGAGATACTTCATATTTGTTTGACAAAATGTGTCAATTTTGAATAGGTACTGACCAGTGGTAAGAAATACTGTAGATCACTCTGGGCATAGCTAATATGCACTGATTGCAGTGGTTACTTATGCTAATCCTTCATTTCATACACCAATGAGCACCGTCAGGCCTTTAGCGGTAGTAACAAAGAAAACAAACTAGTAAATAACTAGCTAGATGACAAATGAGCCGCTGCCATGGAGGAATACTCATATATCACATGTGTGCAAAGTTATAGCTCAGCCAAGCTAATTACCAGATCAAGCTGCATTGTTGTTCATGGATACAGTCTTCGTGCCCTCTTTCTCTCTCATAAAACATGCAAGAATCTACAACACATATTTCTCTTCAATACGATGAAAGAATTTACGAGGGGACGTCTATTGTTATATTGTGCCATTTCTGGTTTTAGGGGGATTATTTTATAGGACCTCAATGTTCTGTACTGTGTGTTCTATAACAGATGGTAATACAGCCAAAGGGCAGACCAATAGCTTCATACTCTAAGTACTGTTGACCTTGTCTAATACCTTAACCTTGAGACCAAAACAGGGTTATCGTCCTGACTGAATCAATCGATATTGTAATAGCTACATCCATTAGGCTAACACTATGCGTTTTCTGCAGCTTTGTCTTTGGAGGGCAAGGTTCTGAAAATATGACTGTACTTTTCCATCATTCATATATGAATGTACCATAACATCAAGCAAGGCACTCCAGTGAAGTAAACTAGCATATTCAGAGATAGAAGAACCTGCATGGTAATTTATGACATTGGGGAGGGTATCCTAATCCTGGCCTCTGACCTTTGCTGTGTTGTTGTGTCTGCAGAGTTGCGAGATGTGGAGCGGGAGGAATGTGTTGAGGGCAAAGTGGGGAACCATGACAATACACCTAAGGACCACCATGACACTCCGATCCAAACAGGGATTTCAGGTTAGTGTGTGTGTGTGTGTGTGTGTGTGTGCGTGTGCGTGCGTGTGCGTGTGCGTGTGTGTGTGTGCATCATACTAATCAATTAAATAGTATTTACCAAGGGCTGCCAAAAACCACTATTTTCTGTATAGCTTCCATATTTTAGAAGAAAAAGAAACGCACACCTATTTAGGCGAGGTGCTGGCTAGCGGAGTAGAAAACTTAAAAATAAAGGAGAGCCGTACACTCTAGGAGCTCAGATGCAAAAATGTAATATCCAAAGTTTCGACAGCCAGGCTGTCTTCATCAGGGTATAATCGTGATGAAGACAGCTTGGCTGTCGAAACGTTGGATATTACATTTTTGCATCTGAGCTCCTAGAGTGTGCGGCTCTCCTTTATTTTCTAACTTCCATATTTTGACATTTTGTTATAGTAATGAGGTACTAGTCAGTGCCAAGAGTTCCACTGAAGTCAAGGAAATAAACAGTCTGTCATTGTGTGTCCTTCTACTATTCCACCTGCTGTCAGAACTGACTATTTATAAATATGGAGAAACAGATCTCTTGAGAGCTATGTGCCTATGTGGTCTGTTGAAAACGATGCCGATTTAAAAACCTTTAATCTGTAGTTCCAGATGACCCTGTGGATGACCCTGGGTTTGGGCTCCTGAACACATCAAGAAAAGTAAGCTACTCTTTTACAACACTCTCTGTACAGCTCTAATATTAGCTAAAGGAACTTGAGAAGTGAATCCCAGTGGAATTATGACATATTTGAAATCAAACTTTCACCCAGACCGAGTACTAACTTCAATGGGATGTTTGCATGAGAAGGTTTGAGATTCGCATAGTGTATCTGTATGGTGTTGGAACCCTTTACAAGTCTACTCCTACCAACATCTTCCCTGGCTTTGCCTCCACCAGTATGTGAAGCCGATGAACTTCCAGGAGGAAGTGCGCGGCCACCGGGATCTAGATGGCTTCCTGGCCCAGGCCAGTATCCTATTGGATGATAAGGCAACCACTCTAGACGAGGTGCTAAGGTGCATGCTGACCCATGTAACGGAAGACGGCCACGGGGGCTGTGACATGGACGAGGTCATGAACACTGTGTTCACAGACAGAGGAGGAGATGAGGACAATGGTGTGCATCGGGGAATAAAATGCAAAGTGCAGTTTGCAAATGGCAATTGCTGGAAGAGGCCAATGTAGTTCTAAAATGAGGAAGTTGATATGTCAAAATGTCAGTAAAAATCAGTAAAAATGTCCGTAAGTAAAAATGATAGATTACTACGTAAAGCTTTGTCAGACTATAAATGACCAACCACCCAGCTTTGGAATAGTTAGGTCAATTTCTATGCTTTTGAGAGGAGCTGGCTACTGTGCCCGGAGACTTCCAGCAATTGTGCTAAGCTAACAAAAAAGCTAACTTCAATTATTTTTAAACTCCACGTACAGACATAAAACTTATATCTGACTTTGGGTAAGTAGAATCCCCAAAATCGTGCAGTATCCCTTGAAGCACACAAGGTATTGGTGATAAATGAGATGGAATATTATATCAAGGTAGGCCTAATATCTCAGTGAAAACATTTATCATGATTTAGCTTTGTTTTTCAATGTACTAGAAAAAGATACACTTGTTGATATTAGTACCCTCTGTTTGCTCTCTCCAGTACAATTGTTGTCCGAGACCATTCAGGGTGTGACTGCTTCTGCCACTGGAGTCCGCTACCAGCAGTCCTGGCTCTGTGTCCTGTGAGTAACAGCTGACATACTGCATTATTGGTCATTACATGTCATTGCTTTACGTAAGTAATGTTTCCAACACAGTCAAACCTCTGAGTAGAGACAAGAGGTTTGACTGAATTTGTCTGTCTGTGTACGTCTGTCCAGATGCAATGTGAAGAGCCTCCAGAGACGCCACGTCTGCATCGCCCGTCTGGAGAGACCACAGAACTGGGGAGCAAACTGTTGTGAGGCTCGATATGTCATCCTCATTCTCTCCCCACCTAGAACGGTAATGCTCCATTTGACCCATCTACGATTTAACAAGCAGAACATGATATTACACTAATACCAATATGTCTGTGGCAATATTACAGTAATGCCCATATTTATGTGTTTTGTGAGTCGAGAAACTTACTGGCAACTGATTAATATCTTAATAGTTCCATTATGTTCCTCAAATATTCTCTAAGAATTCTTTCGCTCCCCCAGAAAAGCACCAAGACAGCTATCGAGCTAGGCCGCACATTCGCCACCATGTTCTCAGACATCTCCTTCAGACAGAAACTGCTGGACGCCAAGACCCAGGAGGAGTTCAAACAAGAGCTGGTGCACCAGCGTCATCATCTCTCCATAGTCAATGAGAAACCAGCTACAGAGAAGCAGATGATCCATGCAGAAACGGACCCACGCAGCAAAAAAACACTAAAAGTAGGCAGGGACTACCTCATCAATCTGACGGGGACTGACATGGCCAACATGTAGCAGCTTCACTGTTCAGTTGGAAACACAGTGCCGTCGGAAAGATTTCAGATGGCTTGACTTTTTCCACATTTTGTTAGGTTAGGCCTTATTCTAAAATGTATTACGTTGTTTTTTCCCCTCATCAATCAACACCCTGTGTTCTTGGGGACCTTCAATGTTGCAGAAATGTTTTGGTACCCTTCCTCAGATCTGTGCCTCGACACAATACTGTGTTGGCGATCTACAGACAATTCCTTCGACCTCATGGTTTTGTTTTTGCTCTGACATGTACTGTCAACTGTGGAACCTTATATAGACAGGTGTGTGCCTTTACAAATTATGTCCAATCAATTGAATTTACCACAGGTGGACTCCAATCAAGTTGTAGAAACATCTCAAGGATGATCAATGGAAACAGGATTCACCTGAGCTCAATTTTGAGTCTCATACCAAAAGGTCTGAAAACTTATGTAAAGGGTATTTCTGTTTTTTATTTTAATATATTTGCTAACATTTCTAAAAACCTGTTTTTGCTTCGTCATTATGGGGTATTGTGTGTAGATTGCTGAGTATTTTTGTATTTTTAATCCATTTTAGAATTAGGCTGTAACGTAACAAAATGTGGAAAAAGTCAAGGGGTCTGAATACTTTCCGAAGTCACTGTACCTGTTAGTTAAAGGGATGGTTCACTGTTTTTCAATCTTATTTTTGACACAGGGTGTGGTTGTTTCATTCAAAAGATTATGGATGTAAATAACCAGCTAACAATCTTAAATTTGGTTTGGATGAAACACTAAGTCAAAAATAAGCTAAAACGCCAAATAAAATAAAGAGCTTTACTTTACTTTTACTTTGAGTAACTATTCCTTTAAAGCGGCATGATAAAAGTATTTTCCCCGTTAGTGGTGTGGTCCCCTTATGAGATTTCCCCCATGTGGAGATGGACCACCCTCAGGTTTTCCTTTATCCAGACATATAAAGACTCGCTCCACTATGTAGTAATACTTCAGCCAATTTATTTTATCCCTTTCCCCCCTCTATCATCAAGTCCTCAGGAATGGTAAGCAGCTGGACTGCACATTCAGCTGTATGCCAAAATGTTGTATTTCCCTGGCAGCAGACTGCATCTAGGCTCTTGTAACGACAAAGTACTTCATTATGTAGCCTTCTTTAATCAAGGGGAAATTTCTGGGCTTAGTGTGTAGAGACGCAACACAGAAATGCCTGCCCGGTTAAAGAAAAGTTGCCCTTGAAGTACCTTAGTAAAAATGATTTTGAATAACCAACCAACGCATCCACAATAATCCAGGTCAAATACTTATTCCAGAGGGCTTTTATTTCTGTGTGTCTTAACAAACACAACTGTTGTGGTTTCAGGCCCCTCTGGTTTAGTGTCTTGTATTACTGTATATAGACTTTATTATCCCTAAAGGACTACGTGCTTTGCAGTAGACCTACAGACCACATAATAGTACAGGATAGTTCAACCAATCAACAAAACGTTTGTTTCTCCACAGTGTGCAGATTTCTTTAAAGTTGGCCGAGGTATCTATGAGGATCTTCGTCGGCGACTACCACTCTATCCCTCAGACTTCACCGACGGTATAACTTTTAAGCTTAGCCTTCCTCTAGTCACTACATTTTAAAAGATACTTTGCCATTACGGCCCCTCTATTTAGACCGGTCATGGATAATTATTTTTGATAATTGACTTCAATATCACATACACAGTTTTTTAAATCATATTTAACACATCACAACTTGTGAAAAAAGCTCAATCTTTCACCATACAATTGCTGTTTTCATTACAATTATCACAGCTAGTTCATATCCAAGATTGTACCTGTATTAACAGTTGGCTGAGTTGTAAACTGCTCTCTGGTTGGTTAGCAGAGTTGTAAACTGCTTTCTGTTTGGTTAGCAGAGTTGTAAACTGCTCTCTGGTTGATTAGCAGAGTTGTAAACTGCTCTCTGGTTGGTTGGCAAAGTTCTAAACTGCTCACCTGTTGGTCCGTACAGGTATGTATGGCAAAGACCGCTCCTGGTTGAAGTACACCACCACCGCCATCTTCCTGTACATTGCAATTCTACTTCCTAACATCGCCTTTGGTTCGCTGAACGATGAAAGCACGCGGGGAGAGATAGGTACAATCATCTGGATGTCTCCCTATCCCTCTTGTGCCTGTCCATCTGTCAAAGCCTGAATGACCCTGACTTAAATGTTTGAATAATTCAGCTTTCAATTAAAGTCAAATAAATTATATTTTCTGTTGATTGAATCCTGAAAATGTATATAGTCACTCACTGCATCTTTAAAAAAAATATATATATATAAAATCTTTGCCTACACTAACATTATAATGGTCTGTACTTGATAGATGTCCGGAAAGTCATCGTTGGCCAGAGCATCGGAGGAGTGATCTACTCTCTGTTTGCTGGTGCTCCTTTGGTTATCCCACTGACTACTGCACCCCTGGCCATCTTTATCAGCGGTATGTCTACTACACTAGAAGATGATCTTAGAGAAACATCTGGACAACATAAATACTACATCAATATCCTGTAGACTTGAATTATTTGTCTGATATTTTGTTTGTAGTGATCCGGGGAATCTGTGATGACTACGATTTGGACTTCCCTGCCTTCTATGCCTGCATTGGCTTGTGGAACAGCTTCTTTCTCATCCTGGGAGCACTTTTGAATGTCAGTCTGTTCATGAAGCTCTTCAAACGGTCAGTGGACAAACAGCCATTCAGTGAATCAGGCTTCTGCTGGATGTATAGCCAGACCAGTGCAGGCCATTGCAGTACAGCTTGGTTCAGCTCTATTTGGCTCAACTTTGTAGTTAGGAAAGGACCTTGACCGCATGACTACTGAACCCACTAAACATGTGACATTCCTGTCTGTTTTGACTTCATTTTTCCCGTTGAAGGTACTCATCATTTCATTGAAGGTACTCACTTGTAATCAGTGTTGTGACTTTGCCTTGGTTTGTTATGTCTTGGTCTGTGGTTTATTCTGTTCAGATAAAGGGGTATACTCTGTGTTTCTTTTATACCCTTTCCTTACAGCTCATCAGAGGAAATCATAGCCCTGTTCATTTCAATAGCCTTTGTTGGGGACTCGGTGAAAGGCACTGTCAAAAGTGAGTCTGGGGATGGGGGGCTTACATTTACACAACATATTCAGGTGATCCACCCGCCGGGGAAATCCATCTTAGTGTAAATGTAGAGGAACCTAAGCGGGCTACCCGTCATCTGCACAGTAAATGTACCCAGCATATATCCATCAGTCTTTTTAAGAGGCCAGCGAAGCATGCAATCAAACCATTCCCCCAGGGCTAGCACTGAAGGGAACTGACATGTGTTCCGGAGGACGCCCTTGAGTTAAGCACAAGTCAGTGGCTGAGGAAGTGGCAGACGAGCGTATACATATGTTGCGGTCTCTCTCTTATCCTTGGGCTGCCCGATTAACTCTTTCTTTCCCTGCCCTTATCCCTATTTCTACCCCTTTCTTTCTCTGCCTATAGTCTTTAATTACTTCTACCACGGGCCCACGCTGGCAACCAATAACAGCACTCGGGTGCTTCTGGAGATCAAGGAGTTAATGGAGAAGGCTGCAAATGCAACAGAGAGGCTGGGGAGTAGGACCAGCGATGGGGCCCTTGTGGTGAAGCATGTCACGCATGTGTTTCTGCCCGAGTCTCTGGTCCTGTGTACCAGGGAGAGGCCTATCCTCTGTCTCCTGCTCATGCTGGGGACTCTGTGGTTGGGGTATGCCCTCTACCAGCTGAGAAGGAGGTAAGTTCAGATCAAGTTGCACTAATATGCGGGCTGAAAGCTGCCAGGCTGACCACTGCCAGGCTGACCACTGCCAGGCTGACCACTGCCCGTTCAATGGTGGCTAAAGGACACACGTTATCTCAGGGGTCTCCAACTCCAGTCTGCTGATTGTTTTTGTTCCAGCTCAGCACTATCACTTCATTGTTGAACCGTCTACTGCTAAATTCAATTTATATAATTTAGAGTAGCAAAATGTTATTGTGTGCCCAATGCATTGTTGACATACTACTATGTGGCTTGGTTTACTTCCCACAGTCCTTATCTGCATGCCAAAGTGAGAGAGGTGGTGTCCGACTGTGCCTTACCCATGGCTGTCGTTATATTCTCCTTCATTGGTTCCTTCCTTTTCCTTGATGTAGAGCGTGAGTAGTACACATTATTGTTCAGAAAGGGGAATTGTCTGTTTTAAAATGACCAATTTGTCATTGATCAAAATGTTTCAAGCAAGCCTTGAAAAATACTAGATAAATGCCACAAGACAAATCTTTCCACTTTTCTAAACTGTTCCCAACATTTCAAAACAGTTCCTGTGTTCAACTTCCACAACGGGAAGATCTTCAGGCTGGCCCAGTTTGACAAGCTGACGGGCATGAACTGTCTGAGCGCTGTAGGCTTAGGCTTCCTCCTGGCGCTGCTCATCTTCATCGACCAGAATATTGTCATATCACTCACCCACGTCCCCGAAGCAAAGTAGGATCTTCCATATTTTTACTTTATATTCTAGGTAAAGAACGTGTGCTGCAAAGTGGATATAACTGCACCGCCAGGAGAATATTGCAGAATTATTACATTAACGTTTGATGATTGCTAACAAACCTGCAAGAGAGTTTGTCACAATGATGTACTTTTGCTGCTGCACAGCACATGCATATTTTCAACACACTCAACTGTATAGTTTACTCTATAACGCTACTCTATTATTCTGAATATAATATTTGGCTTTCATTAAATATGACTTTGTCGTAAGGCTTTGACCAGTGCTTAATTTGAGGCGGATTCGGTACCTCTCGTGGCATGAAAAATTGTCACTTTTTGCAATGTAAAAATTCTAACAAACGCGATCAAAGTTCATTCGAGTTGCCTCTTCGTTAATTCCAGAGCCGCGCGAAGGGTTCTGGAGGAGCTTCAGCACGCCTGATAAATTGAAATACATTTTCCAAAGTTATAGAGTTACTGCTGTGTGTTCCGAAATAAATGAAATAATTCAGAATAGCCTACGACACCATGAGAAAGACAAAATATTTGCCACGGAGGATAAATTGCTTATTTAAAAATAGCCTAGCTGTGGAGTGTAGCCCAATGAGGCATAGCCTACAGTAGGGAATGCGCGACAAAACTCTCAGTGAACAAACAGCATGCAGACAAAACTGGCCTTTCGCAATATTTCAAATAGTCTACAATCATGGAAAACACAGGTTGGAAAGCAAATGTCTAACGCTGAAAGGAGAATACTCTAATTTGTCAGCTGTAAGCTAACCAAATATTTGATAAACTTCCAAATATTGTTTAACAAAGTAAAACAAGAGAAAGAGGCTTTTGGCATGAGTGCATTATACCATCACCAGTGAGTGAGCTAAGATTCATTGGGAGAGTCAGTGAAACTGGAAAGCATTTTTAGAACTATAATTTCCTCCTCATGTTGTAGCCTACAATATGCGTCCACACACACAGGACTAGACTATTGATGGATTCAAGACAAGGTCGTTTTCATTGATCTCAGATACTCAGTTTGTCAGTGTCAAAGTAGCCTGCCATTTCCATAATTTGTGGGGTATTATGGTGCTTTTAACTCTGAAAAAAACAAGGTCGAATCATGATGTCAGTGATCTTCAGAAAGGAAAATTGGAGCTCTAGAAAGAATCTAGAGTTCCCACTTGGAATTCCGTGTTAAATTCCCCCATTACCCAGTTCTAAAGTCGCACTAAAGTCGGAAGTCTGAGATTTCCATAAAAAGATTATGCCAAAGTCTACATTCATGTAAAATGAGGTAGAATTGCATGAAATTAGTTTATTAAAGGCCCAATATGTCCTGGACCACAGGCCACTAAAATGTGGCCTAGGGTCCCATGTGTGCTACTTCTGTAAGTGCCTCTAGTCTACTGCTCTATGCCACTACACAAATATGATGATATGCATGCAATGCTTTTCGGTGCCCCACTCTTTTGCTCAGTTTTTGTTCCGGCCCCTCCCAATTTACAAATTAAGCACTGGCTTTGACCAGCTCAACCAACACGTTGGTAGCCTATCCAGCCAGTATGTTGGTAGCCTATCCAGCCAGTATGTTGGTAGCCTATCCAGCGCGATGTCATCCATGGTCCACGATTAGTCCATGTTTGTCTGAATTGTATAATGCCAAACTGTTCTGTATCTATGTGGTAATGTTTCAGGTTGTTGAAGGGAACTGCATTCCACTGGGACCTGATGCTGACCGGCTTTATCAACATCCTCATGTCGTGTCTGGGTTTGCCGTGGATGCACGCCGCATTCCCACACTCCTCCCTGCACGCTCGTCAGCTGGCCAAGGTGGAGCTGCACGTGGAGGGTGGACACCTCTATGAAACGTGAGTGAGGGCAGCTTGACCAAAGATTTAGAGGCAGTTTTCTGCATAACTTGTTTATTTATATTTATTATTTTTTGAAGCAGTTACTTACAAGGACGGTTGCACAGTCCCAGATGAAGACAACTTAAGCCTACTTTAATGAAGATTTTTCATTTAACATTTTTATTCCTGTAGTCTGTGCAATCTCCAATATTCTATTTGGAATCTGTTGTTCAATGGCCCTTGAAACAAGATTATGGGTGGGTGTTTCTAATGAGACTAAACAAGAGGCTCTCTCTTCAAGAATGCCTGTTTCTGTCGGTTTACAGCATTGTCAATGTGAAGGAGACGCGGATCACGGCTCTGACGGCTAACATCCTGATCGGCCTGTCAGTGTTCTTGTTACCCATCCCTCTGCAGTGGATCCCCAAGCCTGTCCTCTACGGCCTTTTCCTCTACATAGCAGCCACCTCCCTCGACGGCAACCAGATGTTTGACCGCATGCTCCTCCTCCTCAAAGAACAGGTGAGAGTGAGGAAAATAGGGGCATGTATGTGTTTGTGTGTACGTGTGTGTGTGTCTATTCCATCCATCCATCCATACTGTACATACATAAGTCTGTCCTTCCATATGTATGTATGTATGTATGTATGTATGTATGTATGTATGTATGTATGTATACAGTTGAAATCGGAAGTTTACATACATTTAGGTTGGAGTCATTTTTCAACCACTCAAATTTCTTGTTAACAAACTATAGTTTTGGCAAGTCGGTTAGGACATCTACTTTGTGCACGACACAAGTAATTTTTCCAAAAATTGTTTACAGACAGATTATTTCACTTATAATTCACTAAATCACAATTGCAGTGGGTCAGAGGTTTACATACACTAAGTTGACTGTGCCTTTAAACAGCTTGGAAAATTCCAGAAAATGATGTCATGGCTTTAGAAGCTTCTGATAGGCTAATTGACCTCATTTGAGTCAATTGGAGGTGTATCTGTGGATGTATTTCAAAGCCTACCTTCAAACTCAGTGCCTCTTTGCTTGACATCATGGGAAAATCTAAAGAAATCAACCAAGTCTGTTTCATCCTTGGGAGAAATTTCCAAACTCCTGAAGGTACCACGTTCATCTGTACAAACAATAGTACGCAAGAATAAACACCACGGGACAACGCAGCCGTCATACCGCTCATCTCCAAGAGATGAATGTACTTTGGTGCGAAAAGTGCAAATCAATCCCAGAACAACAGCAAAGGACCTTGTGAAGATGCTGGAAGAAACTGGTACAAAAGTTTCTATATCCACAGTAAACGAGTCCTATATCGACCTAACATGAAAGGCCGCTCAGCAAGGAAGAAGCCACTGCTCCAAAACCACAATAAAAAGCCAGACTACGGTTTGCAACTGCACATGGGGACAAATATTGTACTTTCTGGAGAAATATCCTCTGGCCTGATGAAACAGAAATATAAATGTTTGGCCATAATGACCATTGTTATGTTTGGAAGAAAAGGGGGAGGATTGCAAGCTGAAGAACACCATTCCAACCGTGAAGCACGGTTGGCAGCATCATGTTGTGGGGGTGATTTGCTGCCAGAGGGACTAGTGCACTTCACAAAATAGATGGCATCATGAGGTAGGACAATTATGTGGATATATTAAAGCAATATCTCAAGTCATCAGTCAGGAAGTTAAAGCTTGCTCGCAAATGGGTCTTCCAAATGGACAATGACCCCAAGCATACTTCCAAAGTTGTGTCAAAATGGCTCAAAGACAACAAAGTGAAGGTATTGGAGTGGCCATCACAAAGTCTTGACCTCAATCCTATAGAAGATTTCCTTGCCAGAACTGAAAAAGCGTGTGCGAGCAAGGAGGCCAACAAACCTGACTCAATTACACCAGCTCTGTCAGGAGCAATGGGGCAAAATTCCCCCACCCCATTGTGGGAAGCTTGTGGAAGGCTACCCGAAACATTTGACCCAAGTTAAACTATTTAAAGGCAATGCTTCCAAACACTAACTGAGTGTATGTAAACTTCTGACCCACTGGGAATGTGATGAAAGAAATCAAATCTGAAATATTCATTTTCTCAACTATTATTCTGACATTTCACAATCTTAAAATAAAGTGGTGATCCTAATTTACATAAATCAGGGAATTTTTACTAGGATTTACATGTCAGGAATTGTGAAAAACTGAGTTTAAATGTACTTGGCTAAGGTGTATGTAAACTTCCAACTTCAACTGTATGTATCTAAAGTCAAATCAAATCAAAGTTTTTTTTGTCACGTGTGCTGAATACAACAGAGTGAAATGAGTGAAATGCTTACTTACAGGCTCTAACCAACAGTGCAAAAAAGGTATGAGGTGAACAATTAGTAAGTAAAGAAATAAAAACAACAGTAAAAAGAAAAAATAGCAGTTGTGAGGCCATAACAGTAGTGAGGACACATACAGGCACCGGTTAGTCGGGCTGATTGAGGTAGTATGTACAGTGCCTTGCGAAAGTATTCGGCCCCCTTGAACTTTGCGACCTTTTGCCACATTTCAGGCTTCAAACATAAAGATATAAAACTGTATTTTTTTGTGAAGAATCAACAACAAGTGGCAAAATTATTCAGCCCCTTTACTTTCAGTGCAGCAAACTCTCTCCAGAAGTTCAGTGAGGATCTCTGAATGATCCAATGTTGACCTAAATGACTAATGATGATAAATACAATCCACCTGTGTGTAATCAAGTCTCCGTATAAATGCACCTGCACTGTGATAGTCTTAGAGGTCCGTTAAAAGCGCAGAGAGCATCATGAAGAACAAGGAACACACCAGGCAGGTCCGAGATACTGTTGTGAAGAAGTTTAAAGCCGGATGTGGATACAAAAAGATTTCCCAAGCTTTAAACATCCCAAGGAGCACTGTGCAATCTACAATGGAATGGTTCAAAAATAAACATATCCAGGTGTTAGAATGGCCAAGTCAAAGTCCAGACCTGAATCCAATCGAGAATCTGTGGAAAGAACTGAAAACTGCTGTTCACAAATGCTCTCCATCCAACCTCACTGAGCTTCAGCTGTTTTGCAAGGAGGAATGGGAAAGAATTCCAGTCTCTCGATGTGCAAAACTGATAGAGACATACCCCAAGCGACTTACAGCTGTAATCACAGCAAAAGGTGGCACTACAAAGTATTAACTTAAGGGGGCTGAATAATTTTGCACGCCCAATTTTTCAGTTTTTGTTTTGTTAAAAAAGTTTGAAATATCCAATAAATGTCGTTCCACTTCATGATTGTGTCCCACTTGTTGTTGATTCTTCACAAAAAAATACAGTTTTATATCTTTATGTTTTGAAGCCTGAAATGTGGCAAAAGGTCGCAAAGTTCAAGGGGGCCGAATACATTCGCAAGGCACTGTACATGTAAGTATGGTTAAAGTGACTATGCATATATGATAAACAGAGAGTAGCAGTAGCGTAAAAGAGGGGTTGGTGGGTGGCGGGACACAATGCAGATAGCCCGGTTAGCCAATGTGCGGGAGCACTGGTTGGTCGGCCCAATTTACATGAATGTATAGTTAAAGTGATTATGTATATATGACAAACAGAGAGTAGCAGCAGCGTAAAAAGAGGGGTTGGGTGGGGCACACAATGCAAATAGTCCGGGTGATTATCTGTTCAGGAGTCTTATGGCCTGGGGGAAAAGCCATTTTGTCCTAGACTTGGCACTCCGGTACTGCTTGCCATGAAGTAGTAGAGAGAACAGTCTATGACTGGGGTGCCTGGGGTCTTTGACAATTTTTAGGGCCTTCCTCTGACACCGCCTGGTGTAGAGGTCCTGGAAGGCAGGCAGCTTAGCCCCAGTGATGTACTGGGCCGTACGCACTACCCTCTGTAGTGCCTTGCGGTCAGAGGCCGAGCAATTGCCGTACCAGGCAGTGATGCAACCAGTCAGGATGCTCTCGATGTTGCAGCTGTAGAACCTTTTGAGGATCTCAGGACCCATGCCAAATATTTTTAGTTTCCTGAGGGGAAATAGGCTTTGTCGTGGCCTCTTCACGACTGTCTTGCTGTGTTTGGACCATCCTAGTTTGTTTAGTATCTGCTTCATCTGACCACTTTTTTATAGACCGAGTCACTGGTGCTTCCTGCTTTAATTTTTGCTTGTAAGCGGGAATCAGAAGGATAGAGTTGTGGTCGGATTTACCAAATGGAGGGAGAGGGAGAGGTTTGTAAGCGTCTCTGTGTGTGGAGTACAGGTTATCTATCTTCCCTCTGGTTGTACATTTAACATATTGATAGAAATTTGGTAGAACTGATTTAAGTTTCCCTGCATTAAAGTCTCTGGCCACTAGTAGCGCTGCCTCTGGGTGAGTGGTTTCCTGTTTGCTTATTTCCTTATACAACTGACTGAGTGCGGTCTTAGTGCCAGCATCTGTCTGTGGTGGTAAATAAACAGCCACGAAAAGTATAACTGAAAACTCTCTTTGCAGGTAGTGTGGCCTGCAATTTATCACAATATACTCTACTTCAGGCGAGCAAAAATCTCGAGACTTCCTTAGATTTCGTGCACCAGCTGTTGTTTACCAATATGCACAGACCGCCGCCCCTCGTCTTCCGCCGCCCCAGTGTCCTGTTCTATCTTGCCGGTGCAGCATATATCCCGCTAGCTGAATATCCATGTCGTCATTCAGCCACTATTCCATGAAACATAGGATATTACAGTTTTTGATGTCCCATTGGTAGGACATTCGTGATCATACCTCGTCTAATTTGTTGTCCAATGATTGCACGTTGGCGAGTAGTATTGGCAGTAACGGCAGCTTTCCCTGTCGCCTTCTTGGGGTCCTGACCAGGCATCCAGCTCTTTGTCCTCTGTACCTGCGTCACTTCCTCTTGCAAATAACGGGGATGTCGGCCCTGTGGGGTGTTTGGAGAATGTCTTGTGCGTCGTCCTTGTTGTAGAAATATATACAGTGGGAAGAACAAGTATTTACATTTACATTTACATTACATTTAAGTCATTTAGCAGACGCTCTATCCAGAGCGACTTACAAATTGGTGAATTCACCTTCTGACATCCAGTGGAACAGCCACTTTACAATAGTGCATCTAAATAATTTAAGGGGTGGGGGGGTGAGAAGGATTACTTTATCCTATCCTAGGTATTCCTTGAAGAGGTGGGGTTTCAGGTGTCTCCGGAAGGTGGTGATTGACTCCGCTGTCCTGGCGTCGTGAGGGAGTTTGATACACTGACGATTTTTGCAGGTTTTCCTACTTACAAAGCATTTAGAGGTCTGTAATTGTTTTATCATAGGTACACTTCAACTGCAAGAGACGGAATCAAAAATCCAGAATATCACATTGTATGATTTTTAAGTAATTGATTTGCATTTTATTGCATGACATAAGTATTTGATCACCTACCAACCAGTAAGAATTCCGGCTCTCACAGACCTGTTAGTTTTTCTTTAAGAAGCCCTTCTGTTCTCCACTCATTACCTGTATTAACTGCACCTGTTCGAACTCGTTACCTGTATAAAAGACACCTGTCCACACACTCAATCAAACAGACTCCAACCTCTCCACAATGGCCAAGTCCAGAGAGCTGTGTAAGGACATCAGGGATAAAATTGTAGACCTGCACGAGGCTGGGATGGGCTACAGGACAATAGGCAGGCAGCTTGGTGAGAAGGCAACAACTGTTGATGCAATTATTTGAAAATGGAAGAAGTTAAAGATGACGGTCAATCACCCTCGGTCTGGGGCTCCATGCAAGATCTCACCTCGTGGGGTATCAGTGATCATGAGAAAGGTGAGGGGTCAGCCCATAACTACATGGCAGGACCTGGTCAATGACCTGAAGAGAGCTGGGACCACAGTCTCAAAGAAAACCATTAGTAACACACTACGCCGTCATGGATTAAAATCCTGTAGCGCACGCAAGGTCCCGCTGCTCAAGCCAGCGCATGTCCAGTTCCGTCTGAAGTTTGCCAATGACCATCTGGATGATCCAGAGGAGGAATGGTAGAAGGTCATGTGGTCTGATGAGATAAAAATAGAGCTTTTTGGTCTAAACTCCACTCGCCGTGTTTGGAGGAAGAAGAAGGAGGAGTACAACCCCAAGAATACCAACCCAACCGTGAAGCATGGAGGTGGAAACATAATTCTTTGGGGATGCTTTTCTGCAAAGGGGACAGGATGACTGCACTGTATTGAGGGGAGGATGGATAGGGCCATGTATCGCGAGATCTTGCCTCCTTCCCTCAGCAAGAGCATTAACCTCCTTCCCTCAGTAAGAGCATTAAAGATGGGTCGTGGCTGGGTCTTCAAGCATGACAACGACCCGAAACACACAGCCAGGGCAACTAAGGAGTGGCTCTGTAAGAAGCATCTCAAGGTCCTGGAGTGGCCTAGTCAGTCTCCAGACCTGAACCCAATAGAAAATCTTTGGAATGAGCTGAAAGTCCGTATTGCCCAGCGACAGATCCGAACCCTGAAGGGTCTGGAGAAGGTCTGTATGGAGGAGTGGGCCAAAATCCCTGCTGCAGTGTGTGCAAACCTGGTCAAGAACCACAGGAAACGTATGATCTCTGTAATTGCAAACAAAGGTTTCTGCACCAAATATTAAGTTCTGCTTTTCTGATGTATCAAATACTTATGTCATGCAATAAAATGCAAATTTATTACTTAAAAATCATACAATGTGATTTTTTGGGATTTTTGTTTCAGATTCCGTCTCTCACAGTCTCACAGTGTACATATGATACAAAATTACAGACCTCTACATGCTTTGTAAGTAGGAAAACCTGCAAAATCGGCAGTGTTTCAAATACTTGTTCTCCCCACTGTATCTATCTTAGCAATAAGTGATGTAATGGTGAATAGCAGAGCAGCTAAAATGGTTAACCATGATGTTAAACCATCTCCTCTCGCTCCCCTCAGACCTCCTAGTCAACCATGATGCTAAACCATCTCCTCTCCCTCTGCCTCCTCTCAGACGTCCTAGTCAACCACAATGTTAAACCATCTCCTCTCCTTCCCCTCACACGTCCCAGTCGACCATGATGTTAAACCATCTCCTCTCCCTCTCCTTCCCCTCAGACCTCCTAGTCAACCATGATGTTAAACCATCTCCTCTCCCTCTGCCTCCCCTCACACATCCCAGTCAACCATGATGTTAAACCATCTCCTCTTCCTCCGCTCACACATCCCAGTCAACCATGATGTTAAACCATCTCCTCTGCCTCCCCTCAGACATTCTAGTCAACCATGATGTTAAACCATCTCCTCTCCCTCTGCCTCCCCTCACACGTCCCAGTCAACCATGATGCTAAACCATCTCCTCTCCTCTGCCTCCTCTCAGACGTCCTAGTCAACCACAACGTTAAACCATCTCCTCTCCTTCCCCTCACACGTCCTAGTCAACCATGATGTTAAACAATCTGCTCTCCCTCTGCCTCCCCTCACACATCCCAGTCAACCATGATGTTAAACCATCTCCTCTTCCTCCGCTCACACATCCCAGTCAACCATGATGTTAAACCATCTCCTCTGCCTCCCCTCAGACATTCTAGTCAACCATGATGTTAAACCATCTCCTCTGCCTCTGCCTCCCCTCACACATCCCAGTCAATCATGATGTTAAACCATCTCCTCTCCCTCCCCCATGATGTTAAGGGATAGGTGGGGCGCTACCGTCCTACCTCGACAACATCCAGTGAAATAGAAATTCAAAATACAAAAATAGTAATATTAAACATTCATGAATATACAAGTGTCTTAGATCGTTTAAAAGCTTAACTTCTTGTTATTCCAACCGCCGTGTCAGATTTCAAAAAGGCTTTATGGTGAAAGCATACCAAGAGATGATCTGAGGATAGCGCCCCACACACAAGAGCATTAAAAACATTTTCCAAACCAGCAGAGGTGTCACAAAAGTCAGAAATAGCGATAAAATAAATCACTTACCTTTGAAGATCTTCCCCCATCTCCTCTCCCTCCCCTCAGATGTGCTAGTCAACCATGATGTTAAACAGTCTCTTCTCCCTCTGCCTCCCCTCAAAAATCCTAGTCAACCAAGATGTTAAACCACCTCTTCTCCATCTCTCTCCCCTCTGACGTCCTAGTCAACCACAATGTTAAACCATCTCCTCTCTCTCCCCTCAGACGTCCTAGTCAACCATGATGTTAAACCATCTCCTCTGCCTCCCCTCAGACGTCCTAGTCAACCATGATGCTAAACCATCTCCTCTCCCTCTGCCTCCTCTCAGACGTCCTAGTCAACCATGATGTTAAACCATCTCCTCTGCCTCCCCTCAGACGTCCTAGTCAACCATAATGTTAAACCATCTCCTCTGCCTCCCCTCAGACGTCCTCGTCAACCATGATGTTCAACCATCTCCTCTCCCTCTGACTCCCCTCACACGTCCTAGTCAACCATGATGTTCAACCATCTCCTCTCCCTCCCCTCAGATGTCCTTGTCAACCATGATGTTAAACCATCTCCTCTCCCTCCCCTCAGACTTCCTACCCTCCCACCCACTACATTCGGAGGGTGCCCCAGAAGAAGGTGCACTTCTTCACAGCCCTGCAGATACTGCAGTTGATCATCCTGTGTGCGTTTGGCATGTACCCTCTGCCCTATATTAAGATGATCTTCCCCTTCTTGATGATCCTGCTCATTCCCATCAGGTAACAGTCACATAATTAAATAGAACACATTTTATTGTACCTCTATTGAATTGGTATACTCCTCCTGACCAGCAGGGGGTAGAGAAGTCCACAAAAAAACTGGGAAGCTGAACCAGGGTCTTTTGGCTTTGAACAAAGGGTAGCAGTAGCCTCTAGTGGTTAGAAAAACGTGCCTGGTTGATTTCCATTGTTAAATATTCAAGATCACCAATAATTGATTGTTGTGGCTTTCTATTAACAAAGATTATAGCAGGTGTATTTACCATTGAAAACAACCAAGACTGTAGTTCAATGACACTTACTACAGTAGTGAGTTTGATTTTGAATGAATTGGGTTTAATGTGTGTCTGTATCTCTTCACCAGGACTAACCTGCTGCCAAGGGTAATTGAGGCGAAGTATCTGGACATCATGGATTCTCAGCACATGTAGACAGACAGAGGGAGAACTCTGAAAGGACTGATACCAAGGCCTTGATTCAAGTTGTATCGTTGAAGACCTGCGCTAAAGCTCAATAGAAATTTAAAGATAATGTTCCCGCATTTGCGAAGACTGCATTCAAAGAAGGTGCTGTCGGCTCGATCAGAAATTACCGTTCATTTAAAATCGCACTACAGTGCAAATCTTCAGCTCTATGAATTGATTTGAGCCCCCTGAAATACAAAATCTATTTTGTAAACTGGGTCAAAGATGTATAAGGTATTCAAAGTAGCAAAAAAATAAAACAGCAATTACAATTCCCTTCAAATCCTTTTTATGTTCATTGGAGTGTCATATATGCCCTTATATTAGTTATATTCAAGAATAAAGCCAATAAAAAAAACGTGATTCATATGAATGTAACCTAGTAAAATGTCATTCAGTATAACACTGTGTTAAAAAAAAATGTATGCCCATTTTTCATAATCCCAAGGTTATATTCATGCTTAGACTGGCAGAAATATAACTAGAAAAAACGCAGAAAAAATGACCATTATTTTATTTTGAATACCACATATTTTATGTGTCACAGGTACAACTCAAAATCTATTGAAGGTCTTTTACAAAAACTTCCTGCCTTACACTGAAAAAAAATGGTAAAATCACCGAAAATATCTTTCACTTCATCCTTTGAGATTTGTTTTTATCTATCTGAGGCAACAAAACAAAGTTATTGCATTTTAATATAAAATACTGGTGTTATACTGTACGACAATATTTTGTTACCCTGAATGACACATCACTACGGCCCAAAAATATTGATTAAATGTGATTCCTTGAGCAACAACAATAATGCTATGAATGATTATTAGTAGCCACAATAGTATTTTTCAAGGACTCAGATGGTTGATCCAGTTCTGGAGGTGCAGGTTCATGTTGTACTTGTACAAGTTGTTCAGGGGGCTGCTCAAGAGTTTGCTTCAGTGGATACTGGAGTTAAGTTCATCACCACATTCATTTGTTCGATTCTTTCACGGTGCTTTCTCTAATTTAATCTCACATTTTCCCTCTTTTTCAGCATGAGATTGCGTCATTGTATGGATCGGTGGATGATCAGGATATACATCTTTCTTTCTTCTCCGATAGCTAAAAAACTATAATGTAATAGTTATGACACTGGCACAGAATAGGATTCACATCCATGAAATGTTATTAGTAGTCTATTAAAAGTAGGCTATACAATGATAACACTTAATCAAAGTTTAAAAGTTAAATCAACTCCCTCTCCTTTTCTCTTTCAAACATGTTTTGTTACTATTTCATTGCTAATGTTAATAATAATCACTTTACTATAATTTGAGCCTATGGCAACACTTTACGTGGAATTAAATTGCATTATTACACGATTATTACATAATAGTTAATGTTATAATTATACATTGTTACACTGTAACTGGTAAATTTATATTTAATGCAGGTACACACATGTAATTCCAAGATGGCTACATAAAATGGCCATCAAACTACTTCAATTCAAATTTGTACAGTCTCGATTTTTCATATAGTGCCCCAAATGTGAAGCAGCAATAAACCAAAATCCATTTTTAATCCATAATCGTGTGTGTGTTTGTAATATTATATTAACTAATATACTCCATCAGTTATACCTTAACTGCAGTGCAATAAAACATTAGCTACAGTGTAATAGTGCAACTTAATGTTAAGCGTTATCCATCCAGCTTTATATGCTATTGTATCCTATTCTGTTGCTGACAGTAGCATGAAACAATGAAAACAATACTTTGCTTTTCTTCTGGCTATTCTTTCCTCCCTAGCAACTGGATCTGCATTAATCTGTTGTCTGTGCCGTGCAGCCCTCTTCTTATTAGACAACGGCATCTACAGTATAAACATAATGTGCCTTGAAATACCTTAAAATGTCATACATTAGTTTACAATGTTAATATTCAATATTCAAACATCAAGTAAATATCAATTGCATGATTAAATGTTGTAAACTAGTGAAAACATGGTATAACAAAGCTACTGTCATTCAGCATAACGGTGACAATGTGGTATAACATGAAACTTTTGTTGTGCTGAAGAACAAAAGCATGATACTTAAGGATGGATTTCATAAATAAACATATTTAACAGGCAGTTCCTTGGCCATCTAAATAAATTAATGACGTTGACCTATAAAGATTATTCTTACTTTATATATTTAATAGAGCTTTTTATAAAATAATAACATTAAAATATTATTTTCTGTATTGTACTGAAGGACATGCATTTTCGTTACAATGGTTACTAGAGGGTGAAAAGGTGAAATCATCAAATATTTCAGAGAGATTTACTCACCTCATCACATTGATAGGGTCTTCAATGGGTCTTCTTTATTACCATCATGTGATATGCTTAAAAATGGCTTTTTACCTTTGTTATACTGAATGACTTTGATGAAACTCAAAATATATTATATTTTTTAGATACAGTATGTCGCCCATTATTCTATATATTGTTGCAAACACTAACACAATTATGCCATGGGTGTTCATTTATATTTTTAGGATGATTTTTTTACATTTTAAAAACACTTTTGTCATTCAAATTTTACCCGGATAGTTACACTGAAGGACATTTTGACAGTTTAGAGCTCAATACCTCTCTTAATTTAATAGTTTGCAACACAAATATTTCTGGGTGAAAAGAAGGGTAAGAGTTGAGTGATTATTATATTCATACATATTTATCTTTTTCTGTTAAATGAATGGCCTTCGGACACCAAATTTACACGTCTTTGACCCAGTACATGTTAAGGCCCTTTGACTCCAAGAGTACTAGACTGTGACTGGGTTGCAACCGGTAGTTGACTGAAATTGAAATCTGGATGGACCACAATTTTCACCTTTTTTATTTGTTACGTATAAGCCGTGCTTCTACATCTGCATTGCTTGCTGTTTGGGGTTTTAGGCTGGGTTTCTGTATAGCACTTTGTGACATCGGCTGATGTAAAAAGCGCTTTATAAATAAATGTGATTGATTTACGTACAGTAGTTGCTTAATCTATGTAGTTGCTTTATCTATATAGTTGCTAAAATATTTAACATACTCTTTAACCTCTCTTCTCATTGTTATATGAGAAATTCTGTACAACACAAGGCATTATCTAATTCTGCCCCTGACCCACATCCTACCTTTATATAACATGTTTAAGCTCATTGTATTGTTGTATATGAATAAGGTAAACATTTAGAAAGATCAACATTGTTTTGGTTTTAGGCCGGGATCTGCAGATAGTCATGGTTGTTTATAGTTCAATATTTTTGGTTACTTATACAAAATCAATTCACAATGAATTGGCCAGATTGCAATGCAATTGTGCCATAACTTCAACAATTACAAAGTAACATACAGGATATTAATATAAAACAAACAAATATGTTGCACAGTATACTGCTTTCCTGCTGTTTAAGCTGTTACCAAACGAATAAAGCCTTTTAAATTATTTGAATGTTTGTATTTAATTATAATCACACCGTGACAGATTAACATGTTCATATTGCTAACTTTCTGTACCGTATTACCTCATTCTGAAGACGTGTAAAACAGTCCTCCCTTTCGAGTTCTTGGTTGATGGTTTCACAGCATTGCAGATCCGTGAGAGAGTTCACCCTGTGCAATTGTCCCAATAGATGGCACTATAAACCCACCTAGAATAACCTAAACCTGGATTTTCAGAGGAGAGTTCTGTGTAGTCTTATTGTCAGACTTGTTACTTGTCAGCTGTTATTTGAAGTGGTTTCTAGAGTATCAATGCTTTTAAAGCCAATGTATACATTTCAAAAGGTGTTATGAACAAACTGTTCCCTAAAGATCACTGCTGTGTCAGATAAATTGTGTTGCCTTCAACACTTCAGATTAGAGTGGACTTTTTTTAAGGGAAGCGCAGTCAAAAACGTAATTTCCCTGTATTTTTAAATTATATTTCCACATGATGAGGTGGAAGAAAATACAATAAAAATGTGGATTGAGCAGACATGTGCAGTGTTTACCAACATTGCCTATAAAATGTGCAGTGTTGACACAGCGCGGTTGGATTAAATCCCAGTCCTTTTATTTAACTAGGCAAGTCAGTTAAGAACAAATTCTTATTTACAATAACGGCTAATGGCTAAACTTTGATTTCACTTAAGATAAATTGACAAATCTAGGTGAATGAACATATACAGCTCAAACGTTTGTGTGAATTACGAACCTCAAATAAGTTCTGGATGACATCCCATCTTTGAGGAATAGAAATGTGATTCCAGAACTTCCATGCTGGCAGGCAGCAATCAGTGTTAAAGAAACTGAGCAATACTACCGCACAACTCCTTCACAATTACCATACACAGGCCGTTCTCGTATGCCTACGTCGACATTGTAGAAAAAGTCAAATTGATGAAATTATCCTGTTTAAAAACCATGATACATTGAACATGGATGGGCAGACTTAAGACAAGAACACAATCTGCAAAAACCACCAGCCACGGCGGGTAGATTGAAGAGTCATTTGAATAGTACAATACTTTTGTATTATCAACAGTATGCTAATAACTGACAGTTTATCAGAACTTTTAATTCAGATCCTTTGATGTGATAAATTCTTCTCCACTTCAAGACAAAACAGAACCAAATCTTTAGGATCCAGATATAGTATCTTAATTTGAGACAGTTTGCTACGGCAGGAAAATAATCCTGAAGCAATAAAACCTCAAAGGTATGTCACGAACCCCAACTCGCTGCAGCAGAGATTTCACCAAATGTTATGCCCTGGAAATGGTCAATATCTGTATATATGGAAACAATATTTTCAAAACTAAGGAAGTTGTAAGCTTACAAAGCTGTCAAACCTTCAAATCTAAACAATGCATATAAATAAAAGGAATGATATTAAGGCTCTTGATTATTAAGTTAGAATTATTACCGCAAAACATCCGGTTATAATATAACTACTGTTCCCTGAAGAAGGGAATGAGTTATAACATACTATAGGGGAGTCAACAACCAATCAAACATGAACTCACACCCAACAGGATTGCACCCATTTCAGCGAGCATAAATCCCCTGACAGCGCTGGGCGAAAATATGTTACACCTCATTCCCTCTTTCAAGGAACAGTGGTTATATTCATAACCGTATACTTCCTTTCAGTCGGTCACTCTGTATAACATTCTATGGGGACATACAATCACGCCCCAAGCCGGCTCAGAGGGTACCCATGGCAGCCCAAACACATACAGGTTCCACCGGCTCCAAAAAAGGGTTCCAGAAGCCACTTTGTTCCCTAATACTTAACCAAGACACCTGAACTGTCAGAGCCTCACGAGGGCTGAACTGTCACAGCCTCATATAAGGAACCAGAACCTGCTGCAACTTGGCAATGCACACAGACACGCCGGTGTCAGGCGGTGTCAGAGGAAGGCCCTAAAAATTGTCAAAGACCCCAGCCACCCCAGTCATAGACTGTTCTCTCTACTACCGCATGGCAAATGGTACCGGAGTGCCAAGTCTAGGACAAAAAGGCTTCTCAACAGTTTTTACCCCGAAGCCATAAGACTCCTGAACAGGTAATCAAATGGTTACTTGGAATATTTGCATTGTGTGCCCACTCCCCCCAACCCCTCTTTTACGCTGCTGCTACTCTCTGTTTATCATATATGCATAGTCACTTTAACTATACATTCATGTACATACTACCTCAATTGGCCCGACCAACCAGTGCTCCCGCACATTTGCTAACAGGGCTATCTGCATTGTGTCCCACCACACGCCAACCCCTCTTTTACGCTACTGCTACTCTCTGTTTATCATATATGCATAGTCACTTTAACCATATTTACATGTACATACTACCTCAATCAGCCCGACTAACCGGTGCCTGTATGTAGCCTCGCTACAGTTATGGCCTCACTACTGTTATTTTTCACTGTCTTTTCACTGTTGTATTTATTTCTTTACTTACCAATACCTTTTTTGCACTGTTGGTTAGAGCCTATAAGTAAGCATTTCACTCATTTCACTCTCACTCTGTTGTATTCGGCGCACGTGGCGAATAAACTTTAATTTGAAGGCTCAAACCTACTGGGAACTGTGGTAACCTGGATAAATGTGCAACCTGCGTCCTGCCTAACACCCAATCCCGGGCCCAACAATACGTACACTATGAGCCACACTTGGAGCAGTTACATGCAAGCGATAAAACCTCAAAGGTATGTCACAAACCCCAACTCGCTGCAGCAGAGATTTCACCAATTGTTATGCCCTGGATAATGCCCAAGCAGCCTCCACACCTCTAGTGTGAACACACACACCGCTAGGCAACCCTTGTGCTTCGCTGTCATATGTCAGAGAGAGAGATTCCACAATTCAATGAGAGACATTGCTTAGAAAATGTCCTATCCCGAGCTGGATTAGCGAAACAGACAAAAAAGCTCACAAACATGGATATCATTGGTCCTATCCATTCGTGCATAAAGTGACCCTCAAACGCTCTCCACTTATATGTATGCAATCCTCTCATAAAAGGCGCATGCACCAACTGTGTAGTCATAATCAGGTTTGAGGGTAAACCCCTAGCCGTCAAATGCAACCTTTCAGGGGCCAAACCCACAGATCCCATTGCTGCGGTTGTGGGTGCCAAACTCTCCCCTGTGCATGGGACAATAGATTCTGACGATACTGAACCCTCCACAGGTCTCCACCCAACAGGCGGATGATATCCAGGAACCAGGGTTGTCTGGGCCAAAGTGGCGCCACCGAATAAACAACACACCCTCCTGACAGACCCTCTCCAAGGTGGATTGAATCAGGTCCACCGGAGGAAATGCATTCAGCAGGGTTCAAGGCAACTGGTTCCCAACGGAGCGGCCAGACCCCTCATTGAGAAGAACAGACTACAATGCGTGTTTTCTCTCGATGCATAAAGATCGGCCCTGCCGAATTTGTTGCTAAAAGACCTGCTAATATAACAACCAAATTTTAAAATACCAGTTGCGGAAAACAGGTGGTCAAGCTAGAAACATGAAGGAGAATTTGACAGCATAGCTCCACATGCGTCATGACTGCAACAGTAGGGACCAGAGAAATTAATGTACTTCACTCACCACGTTTGAGTACGTGGTGAGTGAAAAATAAATCAATAATGTATTTGTTGGACCAGCGTTTTAAATGTGTCAAATTTCGGTGGTTTTGTGTGGTTGTTGGCTTAGCTTTCTGTAACTTTGTAACAAGTATTTGTAGGCACATTTTGTGTTATGATTGCAAGGTGTCCTGATATCTTTTCTGATATCTTATCTTTTCTGATATCTTGTATAAGGGAATGATAATAGAGTACTACAGTATGAGTCATAATACCCATAAAATCTAGCGGTCAAACAGGGAAATGGTTCCAATAGTTTTTCCACCATTCATTTTTATCACTTCAAATCAGGGCTGTGTTTCGTGAAGGCTATCATAAAGAACTACAAATGCCATGACGATCTGGACGAGACTGCCGAATCGAGACAAAGGTAAGAATCTCTGGATTAATTATCAATGTTACTAAATGTAGTAACGAAAATATTTGCTACATTTCTTCAAATTAACAATTTTGTGATGACACAATACCTGTTAGCAAAGGTGTCAGCTAGAGATGACATGCAGGAACTTGCATGGATTTGTAGTTTTGCATGAAGTCTACTTTGATGCTAATTAGCATTTTCGAATTTGAAAGTAAATAGAGCCGAAAATGTTGATAAAAATCATCTTGACCGAGAGAGATTTACAGCACATGGTTATCAAAATGTCACGCCAGGGTAGGCCTAAACGAAACACGGCCCTTTTTTGAAGTGTTTCTAAAATCCCCTATAGGAAAAATGAATGAAGGAAAAACTATCGGAACCATTTCCCTCTTTGACCTTAAGGTGTTATGACTATTATGACACCTCCACTGTGGGACTCTGTCTCATACTTGGCTACAGTTACAAATGAGTTTCATTTCAAGAAATGTATATTTTACATATTTTGGACAAAGCATTCAGAGCAATCTTGAGGGAACCCTGAAATTTCCATCCCCAACTATAACATTTTCCGACAAGATAGAACTGCCAAAGGGGCGGTGTTACAATCTACTGCAGAGATAGCCTGCAGAGTTCTGTCTTACTATCCAGGTCTGCACCATCCTACAATCTAAGCTTGATGCCCTCAATCTCACACAAATTATCAATGAACCTACCAGCTTCAACCCCAAATCCGTAAACACGGGCACCCTCATAGATATCATCCTAACTTACTTGCGCTCTAAATACACCTCTGCTGTTTCCAACCAAGATCTCAGCGATCACTGCCTCATTGCCTGCTTCCGTAATGGGTCTGCGGTCAAACAACCAACCCTCATCACTGTCAAACGCTCCCTAAAACACTTCAGCAAACAGTCCTTTCTAATATACCTGGCCGGGGTATCCTGGAATGACATTGACCTCATCCCGTCAGTAGAGGATGCCTGGTTATTCTTTAAAAGTGCCTACCACACCATCTTAAATAAGCATGCTCCATTCAAAATATAGCCCTTGGTTCACTCCAGACCTGTCTGCCCTTGACTAGCACAAAAATATCCTGCATTAGCATCGAATAGCCCCCGTTATGCAACTTTACAGGGAAGTTAGGAACCAATATACACAGGCAGTCAGGAAAGCTAAGGCTAGCTTTTTCAAACAGAAATTTGCATCCTGTAGTACAAACTCAAAAAAGTTCTGGGACACCGTAAAGTCCATGGAGAATAAGAGCACCTCCTCCCAGCTGCCCATTGCACTGAGGCTAGGAAACACTGTCACTACCGATAAATCCACTATTATTGAGAATTTCAATAAGCATTTCTCTATGGCTGGCCATGCTTTACACCTGGCTACCTTTTCCCCGGTCAACTGCCCGGTACCCTCCACAGCATCCCGCCCAAGCCCTCACCATTTCTCCTTCACCAAAATCCAGATAGCTGATGTTCTGAAAGTCTGGTTCTGAAAATCTGGACCCCTACAAATCAGCCGGGCTAGACAATCTGGACCCTCTCTTTCTAAAATGATCTGCCGAAATTGTTGCAACCCCTATTACTAGCCTGTTCAACCTCTCTTTCGAATCATCTGAGATTCCCAAAAGATTGGAAAGCTGCCACGGTCATCCCCCTCTTCAATGGGGTGACACTGTAGACCAAAACTGCTACAGACCTATATCTATCCTACCCTGCCTTTTTAAGGTCTTCAAAAGCGAAGTTAACAAACAGATTACCGACCATTTCGAATCCCACCATAGCTTCTCCGCTATGCAATCTGGTTTCAGAGCTGGTCATGGTTGCACCTCAGCCACGCTCAAGGTCCAAAACGATATCATAACTGCCATCGATAAGAGACATTACTGTGCAGCCGTATTCATCAACCTGGCCAAGGCTTTTGACTCTGTCAATCACCACATTCTTATCAGCAGACGTAACAGCCTTGGTTTCTCAAATGACTGCCTCGCCTGGTTCACCGACTACTTCTCTCAGAGTTCAGTGAGTCAAATCGGAGGGTCTGTTGTCCGGACCTCTGGCAGTCTCTATGGGAGTGCCACAGGGTTCAATTCTCGGGCCGACTCTCTTTTCTGTATACATCAATGATGTCGCTCTTGCTGTTGGTGATTCTCTGATCCACCTCTAAGCAGACGACATCATTCTGTATACCTTTGGCCCTTCTTTGAAGACTGTGTTAACTAACCTCCAGACAAGCTTCAATGCCATACAACTCTCCTTCCGTGGCCTCCAACTCCTCTTAAATGCAAGTAAAACCAAATGCATGCTCTTCAACCGATCGCTGCCCACATCTGCCCGCCCGCCCAGCATCACTACTCTGATGTAGAATATGTGGACAACTACAAATACCTAGGTGTCTGGTGAGACATCTCCAATCCAAGCATCTCCAATCCAAAATTAAATGTAGAATCGGGCTTCCTATTTCGCAACAAAGTATCCTTCACTCATGCTGCCAAACATACCCTCGTAAAACTGACCATACTACCAATCCTCGACTTCAGCGAAGTCATTTACAAAATAGGCGCCAACACTCTACTCAGCAAATTGGATGCAGTCTATCACAGTGCCTTCTGTTTTGTCACCAAAGCCCTTATACTACCCACCACTGCGACCTGTACGCTCTCACTGGCTTCAGGTCATCTACAAGTCTCTGATAGGTAAGGCCCCGCCTTATCTCAGCTCACTGGTCACCATAGCAGCACCCACCCATAGCACATGCTCCAGCAGGTATATCTCTTTAGTCACCCCCAAAGCCAATTCCTAATTTGGCCGCCTTTCCTTCCAGTTCTCTGCTGCCAATGACTGGAATGAATTGCAAAAATCACTGAAGCTGGAGACTCTTATCTCCCTCACTAGCTTTAAGCACCATCTGTCTGAGCAGCTCACAGATCACTGCACCTGTACATAGCCCATCTGTAAATAGCCCATCCAACTACCTCATCCCCATGTATTTATTTATTTATTTTGCTCCTTTTCACCCCTGTATCTCTAATTGCACGTTCATATTCTGCACATCAATCACTCTAGTGTCTAATTGGTATATTGTAATTTCTTTACCACCATGGCCTATTTATTGCCTTAACTCCCCTTTCTTACCTCATTTGCACACACTGTATATATATATATTCTTCAACTGTATTATTGACTATGTTTTATTTCTTCCATTTATTCCCTGTGTTGTTGTATGTGTCTAACTGCTTTGCTTTATTCTTGTGGTTAAGACTGTTCAGAATGATGATATGATAAGAGGTAATGATTAATATGATTACTGTTTATCGTTTGTGATAGATATATACCTTCTAGAGCTTAATTCAAGTGACGCTTTAAACAACCTCTTTCGTGGTGCCCCAAATCCTAATGAGGTCATTGTTACATGACTAATTTAATTGGGTAACAATTAAACATAGTCAGATGATTAAATAAGTAACAGTCATCAGATTAATGAAAGTAAGGGAATACCACCCTGAAATGGACAAAAATGAATGGGAAAACATTGGCATAGGACAAACCATATACACGGTGTCCAATAACACCCAATTCGGCGTTGATTCATGCAAAATGTATTGCAAATGCCATATGGCAATTGCTAGTTGTAACACTTCAAAAAGTGCTTTCTGGACCGTTTTTCGAAATTCTTTCGAATTTTGTGTCAATTACACACGTATAAGAACTGTATCAACATACTTTAGTCGTATTTTATTATCATAATTTTTTTTTTTTTACTTGTGCATTAGGCATATGTTTGGTGGGGGCCAAATGTCATAAGAAATTTGACATGCTCAAAAATCCTGCAGAAATGCAAAATTGACTGGCCTGATGAACTCGGGATGGCCGGGCAGTGATTGTTGTTCCTTTCCATCACTCGTGGTGTTGATTTCATCATGTCCATTTGGTGATGTTTTTTTCACTATTGAATCATATTGCAAATGCACGTGCATTTGCAATATGTTTCAATGGGCGTTTACCATCACAAATTTGTCATGCTCAAAAATCATGCAGAAATGCAAAATTGACTGGCCTGATGAACACAGGATGGCCTGGCAGTGATAGTTGTGTTGATTTCATTATGTCCATTTGTTTATGTTTTCTCACTGTTGCAAAGTCACTGTGCATTTGCAATATGGTTCAATGGGCATTTACCATCACAAATTTGTTATGCTATAAAAATCGTGCAGGAATGCAAAATTGACTGGCCCGATGAACTCGGGATGGCTGGGCAGTGATTCTGGTACCTCTCCATCACTCGTTAGGGTTGATTTCAGAATGTCACTTTTGGTGATGGTACCTCACTGTTTAAACATATTGCAAATGGACAAGAGTCACCAGCAAGTCACCGTCCATCAGTCAATTAGATATCATTCTGACACCAAACTGATACAAACTGACACCAAACCAACTTTTCCCAACTCGTTTAGTAGCCAACTATCACATACTTCAGAGCTGGCCCAAAATTCACAACGCCTTCGGTTCAAACCATAAAATAAACATAAAACACGTAGTTACGTTCTAGCTGCGGGTCCATTCCTTGAATGAGCTATCGGACAGAAACGTTGGGTTCTGTCTCTATGGGCCGAGCCGGTTTCAATGCACCTAGTCTTGTGTCTCTGAGACTTTTCTAAATGTCGCCATTTTCGTAATGGTCAAAATGAATTGAAGTCATTGCAAATGTACGATGCTGTTTCTTGGTCCGAGAACCTTCTAGAGCCACCTAACTCACCACGCACTATCGACCTGAGGTCTAGAACAGGTTTCTAAAGTTTCGGAACTCTAGGTCTGACGGTTCTTTTTTAGCTCGAACAAAGCTAACTATTGGAGGCACTGTCAGTCTCTACGCACCCCAATACGTCCCTCCTTCCAAGCTGTGTTTGTGTGTGATTTAGTTTTCCTTTGAAATTTTATGGGAAAAATGACTGATTTACAGTTCATGGGGGTTGCCTAATCACATATATGAAGTTTTGTAAAGATCTGATTTTTTTAACCCCTCGAAACAGCCCATGAGACACCAATTATGGCACTTCCGGTTGGCACAGGAAGCTATAACTCAACACGCATCCTCATTGGGGTATTCTATTACAGAATCCTGAGTTTTGAGTCTTTACCATAAAAACTGACTGATTTACACAGGGTTGAATGCACTATGTCTATCAAACTGCAGGCAGGTTATGGATATACACTTTTAGGGCGATTTTAACCACTTCCGGTTGGTCCAGGAAGCTTAGAATCAACACAGATAGACCTCATACTGGCCTGATGGACAGTTACCGAAGACAGGGTCATACGGCATTCATAACCCATATAGGCTTCATGTTGAATTTATGGGTGCAGGCAATGTATTCCTATGGGGAGAGAAGTCAATGCAAACTGTTTGATGTAAACACCTTATTTTAGCTGTGAAGGGTTAATGCCACACGGTCAAGGTTAGGTTTGCACGGATCTGGAGGACCTTAGGAACGTACCTGAGGTTGAATTGTGTTTCTCACCCTAACGGTTCTCTCACTGTCACCCAAAAGCAAATGACATTGTGGTGCAGGCTTCATTTTGGGCCTACTTTTCTAATGGTCGCTGCGCTTAGACCGAGCGAGCTACGGTCAAGCGGGATATCTCGTTGAACTCGGCACGGCCTAGGGATTATGGTAATGCCATTGCCTGCTCTCTGTGTCTTTAGGCACCGCACTTTGTCACTCCATCCTTGCTGTGTGTGTGTGTGAGAGCTTTTCTTTGACATCTGTTGGGAGAAATGACTGATTTTACAGTTCAGGAGGGTTGCCTAATCACACATATGAAGTTTTGAAAAGATCGGACCATTTTAACCCTTGGAAACAGCCACTATGACACCATTTAAGGCACTTCTTCTTGATGCTATGGGGGCGCTATTTCATTTTTTGATAAAAAGACGTGCCCGTTTTAAGCGCAATATTTTGTCACAAAAAGATGCTCGACTATGCATATAATTGATAGCGTTGGAAAGAAAACACTCTGACGTTTCCAGAACTGCAAAGATATTTTCTGTGCGTGCCCTAGAACAGGAAATCAGCAGGATTTTTGAGGCTCTGTTTTCCATTGTCTCCTTATATGGCTGTGAATGCGAGAGGAATGAGCCTGCCCTTTCTGTCGTTTCCCCAAGGTGTCTGCAGCATTGTGACGTATTTGTAGGCATATCATTGGAAGATTGATCATAAGAGACCACATTTACCAGGTGTCCGCCCGGTGTCCTGCGCCGAAATTGGTGCGCAAACCTCAGCTGCAAGTATTTTTCCATGGAATTCAGAGAAGAAAGCAGGCTTCCACGAACGATATATCAATGAAGAGATATGTGAAAAAACACCTTGAGGATTGATTCCAAACAACGTTTGCCATGTTTCGGTCGATATTATGGAGTTAATTCGGAAAAAGTTTGACGTTGTTGGTGACTGAATTTTCTGTTCGTTTCGGTAGCCAAATGTGATGTACTAAACAAAGCGATTTCTCCTACACAAAGATTCTTTCAGGAAAAACTGAACATTTGCTATGTAACTGAGAGTCTCCTCATTGAAAACATCCGAAGCTCTTCAAAGGTAAATGATTTTATTTATTTGGTTATCTGGTTTTTGTGAAAATGTTGCGTGCTAAATGCTACTCAAAATGCTAAGCTAGCTTTGCATACTCTTACACAAATTAGTGAATTGCTATGGTTCAAAAGCATATTTTGAAAATCTGAGATGACAGTGTTGTTAAGAAAAGGCTAAGCTTGAGAGCAGGCGCATTATTTTCATTTTATTTGCGATTTTCAGAAATCGTTAACGTTGCGTTATGCTAATGAGCCTGAGGATTTATTCACGATCCCGGATCCGGGATGGGGAGTATCAAGAGTTAAGGCACTTAAGGCACTTAAGGCACTTTTAAGGCACTTAAAGAACTGAGTTATTTACGGAGGGTTTAGTGAGTGTGTGTTATTTCAGAAAATCATAGAAAATCACAGAAATCTCACAGAGCTCCGCAGCACACTTTAAAAAGATTCGTATGAACCCCCTGCAACTGGATCTGTAACTGTTGGAAAAAAATACCTATCTGTGAAAATCACCAATCTGTCATTGTACGATTTCTCTTAAATGACGATAGATAAATGGCTGATTTTTTTTTTATTGACACCGGAGGCTTCTTGACTTTGACGTGAAGTGGAAAAATAATTTCTCTATTTTCATTTTGGACCTTTAATCCCAGAAAAATGGCCATAACTCAAAAACCGTTGAGGCCTAGACGCCATCTTGTTCGGGGCCAACTGCCCATTATGCCAAACCTAAGCTCACCAAGTTTCGGCTTCTAAATATTTTCCGTTTTCGAGATAAGGCCCCGTCGTGATTCGTGATGTTTTGTCAAATTGCAATATGATTGCTTATGCCCTCTTGTGGGATTTTCCGGGATAGCGGAAAAATGACCAAAATTTGATTATTTTATAAAACGAAAACCGAATGTCCGACAAAGTTCATTTGATGACTTCCCGGTAGGTTCGGCCCTGCCGCTCGGCCCGACGCCGTCCGCAAATTTTACAAATGTTTTCGGACGTCTAGTAAGGGACCGTACATTTGCAATATGGACTTTCTCACTAACCATACAGCAAATGCCGAAATGTTCCCTTAAGGTATGTAAGGTCACGCCAAGTGCCTTCAGAAAGTGTTCACACCACTTTACTTTTTCCACATTTTGTTGTGTTACATTCTGAATTTAAAATGGTTTTAGACTGTTCCAGAATGATGTCGTCCATTTGACCCTCCAGAGCCAACCAAGGATAGTATATCATTCCTGGAATCTGGACACTGAACACTGCCAGAGAAACCGGCGTGAGCCTCACTCGGCTGGGATGACACCCCTATCAACTCCGACCACCGCTGCTGCTCTTTCCCGGCCTTAGACATCCCAATTCCCGAGATTGCTTCGCCGGAAGACCTTTCGCCAGCAGCCCCAATCTTTCTCACAAAGTCAGCCCACATCCAATGGAAGTTGAGCCCAGTGGGCGACATTGGTCACATCAATTGGTCTGAGCCAAAGCCACCCCAGGTAAACAGGACAGCAATAGGGCACGGTCGGAGTTTCAAACTTGGCTGGTTAGCCTTTTTGAACTTAACCACTGGCCATCTTACTCAAGCAAAGAAGCACTGGCTCCACAAGCAGAGCAGAAAGTAATGGATTTTTAGCAAACACAAAAACCGAAACCAAGACCCAAAACTGTCAACAACTAGGGGGACGAGTACTCTCTTCCCAATAAAAGACACCTATGCCGGAGCCAAATCTCATAGTCTTCGTCTGCATGAATAGTTTGAAAATTGCGTGAAGAGCAAAGAATTGAGGAAATGGATGCTAGCCCTGGTATTATAGCTAGGAAGGCGGGGCTTCCGAGGGCGGGCTCGGCATCCATTGGCCCATTGGGCGTGATTTCTGTTTTCTTAAGGTGAATATGATTGTTCGTTGACTCCTCCTTAGTATGTTGTATCGAGTGACTGACTGAAAGGGTAAATCAGTTAATAGCCCAGGGGTTTATTTGCTTCAATCACTGAACACAACGGCGCTTATTCGAGACAGGCTTCCATTTGAACCAAGCGTCTATTTCCTTTCTGGAAGCAGCTTTTGCCAAATAAAATGTTGAAAAAACTCCCACACTGTTTATTGTGACCAGTACGACCCGTATAAACATTATAGTAACAAATCCATCACAGAGACTATAGGCTGCCTATCATACGTATACCCCTTATTTTGTGTTTCAGCACCATTCTCTTAGTTATTGCACCTCCTTGCACCTTGTATCCCCTGTAGTTGCAACACAATCAAACCAGATAGACGTTAGTATTTAACGTTTGTCCAGGTTCCCAGGACATTGGGAGTTGCCTTTAAAACCATCCACTAGGAGCAATTTAATCGTTGAGTTGTTTATGCTTAACCGTCAACCTTAAACCTTACCCACTTTCACTTCACCATAGATGTTTATCCCTCCCTGGACAAACATTGAATACTGAAGTAAGACCACTAGTTAAGCCGAGCATTGCAATGTCTGCTTCCAATTCACACCCTCAAACACGTAGATTCCCTGAACGCAGCTCACTTTCCAGCCCACACTCTCAAACACCTAGATCACCTGAACGCAGCTCACTCTCCAGATCCCAATCACCTGAATTCTAATCACCTGTTCACACACCTGTATGTCATTATCACACACTATTTGGTTCAGTTCTTTGCACCCCATTACTGTGAGGTATTGTTTGTTTTGTGACACACGTCTTCAGAGTGCTGGTTTTCCCGTAATTTAATCCTCCCGTGTATGATAGTTTTTGCCTGCCTCACTAACGATGCCTATTCCCTGCCTGTACTTTAGCCTATTGGATTTCCTGTTGTCTACCTATTGCCTGATCTCCCGGACTACTTAACTAGCCTTTTCCCTGCCTGTACTGTTGCCCTTTTGGACCCCCTGTGTATGGCCTTCTGCCTGCCCCTGTGGTCCTATGCAATAAACACCTGGTGCGCCCTGCGCTTGAAACCAGCTCTCTGTCGCCCCTCGTGTTCATTACAAACATGTCAAATCACCCTGCTGTTTCATGCATGGAAATAATGTTGTTCTTCTTTTGTGCAATCTTTACAGTACTCCCTGAAGTACACTCCTAAACAACTAATTTACACCCTGTGTTAATTTGAAACAGGAGGTTATTTGCAGAAATGTGTGTCCCTATTAAAAGGGACAGGCGTCTATTTGGAATTCAGTTTCACGGTATGTGGATTAGAATTAATGGACTTCTTTAATTAACAAAAAGCACATAAAAGGCTTCACAATTCATAAAGGTCATGTTAGCTGAATGATATTATCTCACAGAACCAAATGTATAAGATCTAAGCCTGTGTTAACCTCAGACCTTATTTTCTGCATTTATATCCCAACACCCTATTCTTTCCCCATTAACTCTCCCCATAGGACGGACTGAACGAACCAGAGTTAACTCATATCCGTTTTTTAGGACTACAAGCTGAAAAAAGTCTCTGGCAGGCAATTCTAGTTGTCTGGGCATTTCGGGTAAGTTCCTTTTCTTCCTTGTTAGAAACATTTTCTATCAAGTTATCTAGCTAAGTTAAGCTACTTCATAGCTATGCTGTCTGTCCATAGTTAGCGTTAGTTGGCTAGCTGCTATTTAAAAAGAGACCACCAAGTACCAGTTATAAAGTATTTTTGCTTGTTAGAACTATGAAGAGAGGTTAACCAAACATAAGTGTTTGTTTTATTTTGATAGCTAGCTATTAACAAAGGGATTTATTTTGATTTTTTACAATAGATCCCATAAAATATTAGGCAGTTTTTTAGCTTTATCCAATAGCAGAGTTTAAAGTTGGGTAGAGAAATCCCTCCATACGAATTTTAGGACGTTTACCATTCCAAATTACATTTCTCACTGAGATATCTATTTATGTCCTTAAAGAATAATGAGAAAGCATTGAAAACAAGAAATTCATACGGGGGAGGACATTAATTTTAATAACGAAACTCTTGCATAAAGAGTAACATGAAGTGGGGACCATCTACTTAGATATTTTTTATTTATGTTGCACTAAAATTCTCATTAATCATGAGTTGCAAATTGGATCGAATTTGAATGCCCAGGTATGTAAATCCCCTATTTTTTAAAGCGATAGGTAAGAAGGTAATCTGACTTGTTCGACTGTGGGATTTAGAGGCATTAAGATAGACCTGGACCAGTTACATTTATATCCAGATAAAGAGCCTAAATCTTTAAAGATGTCATGTCCGTATGGTGTAGAATTAAAGACATTGGACAAATACAGTAAGATGACATCAGCATACTGGGAGATATGGTATACTGTTTCTTTGATCTTAATAGGCAAGATATTAATATTTTGCCTAATGGACTAGCACTTTAATGAAAGGGCAAATAGGCCATGATTCAGAGGACAATCCTGTCTTGTGGGTCTTTGTAGGGCAAACTCTGTGGCAGCGAAATGACCAGTTCGGACATTGCAGTTGAGCCGGTCTATAGGGTGCGGACCATACTAGTAAATGATGATCCGAAGCCAAAATGTTCTAAAACAGCCCATAAATACTCCAATTCCACACGGTCAAACATTTTCTGCGCATCTAATGAGAGGGCAGTGCAAGTCTGTGGTTGAGAAGCAGCGGAGTCTATAATATGGAATAGTATGTTGACTGAGGACCACCGACCCTTTATGAATTCTGATTTGGTCAGGATTAACCAATGATGATATGCAAGTTCCTAGTCGTTTTAACAAGACCTTGGCTAAGTTTAAAATGCGCAGTTCAAAATTGATAAGGCCCTGTAGCTTGAACATTCAAGAGGGTTCTTGCCACCTTTCAATAGCAAGGAAATAAGAACTATTTTGTGGTCGCTATGGAATGTCCCAATCTCCAGCAAGTGGTTTATTAAGTCTAGTATTACAGATATGACTAAATTCGACACAGCCAACAATAATTCAAGAGGGATATCATCCAAACCTGGAGACTTGGATTTTGACATTGTCAGTCTTCAGTTCACTTGTTAAATCCACTCCAGTTAGTGTAGATGAAGGGGAGACAGGTTAAAGAAGGATTTTTAAGCTTTGAGACAATTGACATGGATTGTGTATTTTGTCTAACAAGAGAGGCGGATTGTTATGGCTGCATTAACAGCAGGCACAAAAACTATTCTATGGAGTTACTTTGAACCCGGTATTGCACTTTGCAGATGTTGGTTGTTTATGTACTTGGACATTGCACAGCTGGAAATATCCACTGTCAGACTGCATGGGGCCAAGCCCGCAACTCTGGTCAATTGGTCATATACTATCTCCCACTTGCAAGAGCTAATTTAACAACAATGTTTGGTTTGGTGGGTGGGAGATAGCACTGCCCGGCTCTGTCATTTATCTGTTTTCTATGCCACTCTGGGTTGGTAGCCTTTGAAAATGAGATTTGAATGGACCGACTGAATTTGGAAATACTTAAACATATTTGTCTTTAATCTGTTCAGTTTTGTCCTTTTTCATTTGTATGGTGTACTTTTTTAAATGTTTTTTATAAATGTTGTACTTGTTTTCCCCCCTACTGAACCGTACATACAGTATGTGTATGTATTGTATCTTGAAACTGTAATTGTTTAGCACATGCAAAAATAAAAGCAAATAAATAATTGTTCACAATTATGTAATTAGCTCCAATGTAGTTTCCTCCATATTAAAGGAATAGTTTGAGATTTTAGCAATGAAGCCCTTTCTCTACTTCCCCAGAGTTGAAAGAAGAGGAACAGCTAAACTGCTAACTGTTCCTGTAGACTTCCAGTCATTGTGCTCATGCTAGTTAGTATTGGCTCGTGAATCTACCTATAACTTCCTTCATACTGAACACAGAGACATAAAAATGCTATCCACAATGTTATTCTGTTGCAGCAAGCACATAATCCCCACTTGTAAAAATCCTCTCAAAATATTTTGATCACAAAACCCCTGCAGTACCCCCTCGGACTCCAGTTTAATTAGACCTACAGTTGCATAGTGCAGGACTACAAGATGCAAAACCGCATATAGCAAGCTAAGCCCTGTCAGTTTAATTGTCCAAACATGTTGCCTTCTCTGTGTATAGGAAACCCTCCTTCAAAGAAGGACTTCTTTAAACATATAATTAATATGAACAGTACATGGTTGCTGCAGTTTGACAGGGTTTTCATCCTCCCCAAGGCCAGGAGTTTTCCAGGAGTTTTTTAAACCATGTGACCTGATAAGAAAAAAATGTGAAACATTTAAAAAAGGTATCAATTTTAGATAAAACTATACTAAATATAATCACCTCACCAAATAACAGATTAAAACACAATTTCGCAAAGAAGGTCTACAGTAGCCTCAACAGCACTCTGTAGGGTAGCACCATGGTGTAGCCGGAGGACAGCCAGCTTCCGTCCTCCTCTGGATACATTGACTTCAATACAAAACCTAGGAGGCTCATAGTTCTCACCACGTTCCATAGACTTACACAGTAATTGTTGACAACTTCTGCAGGACGTCCTCCAGCCTATCAGAGCTCTTGCAGCAAGAACTGACATGTTTTCCAACCAATCAAAGGATCAAAGAATTACTCTTGTACTGAAAGCATAAGCTACAGCTAGCGAGCACTGCAGTGTACAACATGTGGTGAGTAGTTAACTCAAAGAGAGAGAAAGACAATAGTTGAACAGTTTTGAACAAATTAATTCCTTCCAAAATTAAGGAGATGCAAGAGAGAAATAGAGAGAGAGATTTCGTCGTTCTTTTTCACTTTCAGTTTCAGTTACTTAGCGATGCAAATGCAGCTAGCTAGTTTAGCCTACTGAAACACCCTGCTTAAACAGAGGGATGCTATGTTAGCTAGCTGGCTATGATTTTCCAACACAACAGTGGAACTCTTCCAAGTCAATGTAAGCTTTTGGTATGACTAAATGTATTGCCACCGGGGCCCGCCGGTATAACTGCTTACTGACTGTACAGTAACGTTACTGCATGATTGTAGCGGGTTTACTAGCGCATTAGTTCTATTAGCTATGCTGACTATGACGTGACTTTAGCTAATATGCTGACAATGATGTCGGCTGTGTGCAGAGGTTTGGCTTGGAACGTTTTTTTTTCGTGGTCACATACAGCTGAAGTGTTGTGTGTTTAATTCCACAAGCAAATGGAAGTGGTGAGAGGAAGAGAGTTGCGAGAATTAATACAACATGGCGGCTATGAAAGTAAACTGTGTTTACGCGTGATCAGGGGTATTCATTCCGCCAATTCTGTTGAAAAACACTTCTTAAACGGAAGCAAACGGAACAAAAGGTGGATAAACATACCTGAATCTGTCCAAAATAAACTCTTGTTTGCAACTGTTGGACTAATGATTACACCCTATATCAGCTAGACGCAGGGAAGAGTGTGCAAGGCGATATTGAATGTCACTGTCTATCTACCTACGTTGTAAACTTTCATTCATACGTTGTAGCAACCTCATGATGGGTATAGCTCAAATTTAAGTATCATGTAGTAGCCTTAATCTATCGCTGTTGCATTTCAGGATATGGTTGTTCACTTTTACACACCGCATAACCCCCTAATGTTATTCTCTAAGCTGTTTGAGATGCATGTAAATCATGTTTACCC